>NW_012267248.1:2965868-2999901 GCF_000151885.1 Dipodomys ordii
ACACACACACACACACACACACACACAAGAAGAGCCAGCAGCAGTGGAGAAAAGAGCAGTGGCAATACCATAGTAGACATTCCAGCAAAGCCAGCAATGGAGCTGAGAAGCAGCATGGTCTTTATTAGGAGTGGTCAACAGTAGCAGCACTGCAGCAGAAGGGCTGGTTGAGAATCCTGCATTAGTAGAAACATCAGCAGCTGACTAAGCCCTTGCACAAAATAGCAGCATCAGTGGCCAATCAGGGTGCCCTCAGAGGCCAAATGAGGCAAGCAGCCACAAGAATGAAACTTATCAGTGATGTGGAAAGCTGTAAGCCTTTCTCCCACCAAAGGTTTCAGTGCTTCCGGTTCAACATGGAGCTCATGATTCACTAAAGTCCTCCAGCCAAACCCTGAGGTATAGACACCTGAGCTGCTAAAGTCACAGATGTCAAAACCCTCAGACCCTGACCCAGACCACAAGAGCTTCAACTCACTCTGCTTGCTGTCTGCTGTTATCCACCACTGCTTACCAGGATTATTTTTTAAAAATCTCACCAAGGTCCCACAATAACTGGAGAAGCATCTCCTTTTCTATCCACTTCTGTCTGAGTAGCATGAAGGACCGCAGCCAACTAGTTTGTGACACTTGCATGACTATTTTATGGGCTTTCTCCCTGCATTTCACTCATTTCTTGGCTAGGCCACACAGTTTATCAGCCATTTTCATGAATTTTGAGTTAACTTCTCCATCCTCCTCCTTTTGTTTGCATCTCCATTTTAACATATGCCTAATTTAAATCCCTACTCTGTTGTTTACTTGTTTATGATCAGCAGGATATAAGACAAGTAGTTTGATTTTAGACAAGTCACTAATCATTATTTTGTTCTCAGTTCCTCATTTGTAAAAGGAAAGAGATGGGGCTTTCCTTGCTGTGGTTTCAAGTTGCTATTTATTTTATTTATTTTTGCCAGTTCTAGGACTTAAACTTGGGGCCTGGATGCTATCCCTGAGCTTCTTCATGCTCAAGGCTAGTGCTCTACCATTTGAGCCACAGCTACATGTTCTGCTTTTTCTGAGTAGTTTATTGGAGATAAAATCCCATGGGCTTTCCTGTCCGAGCTGCTTTAAACTGCAATCCTCAGATCTCAGTCTTCTGAGTAGCTAGGATTATAGTTGTGAGCCATCACTGCCTGGCTTAAGTTACTATTTTTTTTAAAAAAAAGTATAAATAAATAAAAACCAAACAACCAAGACAGCAAGTGTTATAACTGTACAACTTGTGGGAGGGAAAAAACTAGCAAAGAGTGAAGGAAAAGGTAGCAAAGGTCCAAAAAGAAATGTACTCATTGCCAGACTCATGAAACTGTAACCTTTATAATAAAAATAAAAATATTTTTTAAATGTTGGGGCTGGGAAGGTGGCTCAGTGGTAGAGTGCTTGTCTTGCACTAATGAGCCCCTGGGTTCGATTCCTCAGCACTGCGATGGACCAGCTCGACCAGAGCACTGGAACTGACGGGACAGGGATCTCGGGATAGGTGGGCAAGGAGTCAGCAAAGTGACAAACAGACACAGACTCAAAAGAGTTGCATCTGAGTATATCTTTATTAAGGAGAATTAACATTTTTATACAGTGTGTGATTGTGACATAGATTCTTTGTTTATTTAAGCACGTAATCAATTTTTTAAAGGCAAAGCATTGATAAATTACATGAAAATTGATGACTATCCCACCAACTGTTTAAGCTAAGTAGTGTGAAACAAGTTTAGCATATTGTTTAATAGAATGTGTCATCTATTCAGCCTTTTTATGTTTAATAAATAACAAACCTGGGGCTGGGAAGGTGGCTCAGTGGTAAAGCACTTGTCTTGCATGCTCGAGGCCCTGGGTTCGATTCCTCAACACCACATAAGAAAAAAGCCGGAAGTGGCGCTGTGGCTCAAGTGGTAGGGCACTAGCCTTGAGCTGAAGAGCTGAGGGACAGTGCCCAGGCCCAGAGTTCAGGCCCCACGACCGGACCCCCAAAAAAATAATAAAATAAAATAAATAAATAAATAACAAACTTAAGACAGGGCTGTACTTATATTGTACTCTTTTTATTTTTATTTTTATCCAACTATTTTTATCTTTATAAGCTCCTGTACAAGGAAATGGTTCTTCGGTTGGTTCAGGAAATATGATGTTACTAACTTTATATTTTGTGTGAAACCACCATCTATTCCCTATAACGTAAGTTGGACTAAGTCATAACTGTTGGGAGAATCTTTCTTTTTCTTTTATAATCAGAGGTCCCTCTGAACTACTGGGATAACTCTTTCTAAGCTAGTTTAATTCATTGATTTTGTCTGTTGGACATATCTGGAAATTTTAAGTCTCTGTATTTACTATGCGTGAGCTGCAAAACCGCTTGTGAAGTTGTAGGAGTTTCTGGAGGCAACGTCACATCAGATGATAGATCGATTGGGGCATTGCCCACATTTAATCTTTGGTCTTAGTCTTTATTACTTAGAGAAGCCGTCTCTATTGGACTGGAAAGATACAACATGCTCTGTTCACAGATCAATAGAAAAATAGCCAAAACGAGAATAAAGGCAATGAATGTACAGCCAAGAAGAATATAGTAAGAATAAAGGTAGTAAGAATAAAGGTGCAGCCAAGTGTATGGGAAGCCTTGAACCAACACCCCCTTCCTGAGGGCATGCTTCCTTGAAGCTCTTTGTCTAATGCGATCTCTCACGCAGACTCCACAGAAGGTGGCGTGGCACCCACTGGTCACAGAAAGATGTCCACTCAGCTGGAGATACCAGGAACCACTGGAAGTGCGTTTGACCTTGTTTCTCTGGCCAGAGACTATTCATTGAATTTGCAGCCCCTTATTCTGTTGCCAATGTCAAATCAGAAGCCATCTATCCACCACAGGCAGCTTTATTAGATGTTCAAATTGGTTATGGACGTGCCCTGCCCACCTGCGCCGGCCTCTCTTTGCTGAACCCAGCTAAGGACTCCTTGCAGACACATCCTCATGGCTGCTTTGCCTGCTGTGATCTCTGCTCCTTTCCAAATGCTTGCTTCGGCAGCTTCCCCTCCATTGTGCCTGTGCCTCTCGGACTGGGTTCCCATGGTGGTTGGATATTGAGCTGCTTGTTAGCGGAGGAAACAAGGGTTGTTGTATACAATGGCAGGCCTGAACTGGCCCCGAGGCAGGGCAGACGCTCTCCCAGGTGGGACTTGTCAGGGCACAGGGCAGGCATCCTGCCACTGGGCCCTGGGTCACTGTGGTGAGCAGCAGTCACACTGGAACTTCTCTTTCTCAGAGAACAACGGGTTAAGTCTGACCAGATTGTCTTCTCTAGGGAATCCGGTTCTTCACCAACTCCTGGGGGATGCCTGGGGCTTGAGTCTATGCCAGGCTCCACTCCTGTCCAGCACCTTTCATTCCAGAAGTTTCAACCAAGTGTATGTGGCATGGCACAGCACCACATAAGCAAAAAGAAAAAATAGCCAGAAGTGGTGCTGTGGCTCAAGTGGTAGAGCACTAGCCTTGAGCTAAAGAGCTGTGGGACAGTACCCAGGCCCAGAGTTCAGGCCCCATGACCGGACCCCCCCTCCAAAAAATGTTAACAAGTGTTGGCAAGGAATGCAGAAAAAGAACTTACCTTGTGCACTGTTAGTGGAGATGTAAATTGGCATAGACATAAAGGAAACAGATGGAGTGTCCTCCAAAAGTTAAAACAGAAGCTGAGTGTTGGTGGCTCACACCTATAATTCCAGCTACTTAGGCTGCTGTGATCTGAGGACTGAAAAGCCAGACTGGGCAGAAAAGTCTGTGAGATTCTTATCTCCAACTAACCAGCAAAAAAGCCAAAAGTGGAGGTGTGATTAAGTGGTAGAGTGCCAAACTTCGTGTAAAAACAAAGCGAGATCATGAAGTGTTCAAGCACACTCACATATACACACACACAAAGTTAAAACGGAGCTGCCATATTATCCAGGAATCCCTTGGGAATGTATCCAAAGAGTTGAAACCAGTCTGTTAAAGAGGTATCTGCGCCACTGTGTTTATTATAACATTAATCACAATAACCAAGACATGGAATCAACCTGTGCTTACAAATAGATGAATAGAAGAAAACATGTACACATATAATATAATAAAGCCTTTAAAAAGAAGGAAACTGTGTATTTTCACCACTATGGGTGAATCTGAAGATCCTTATGCTAAATTAAATAAGGCATACACACACACAGATACAATATAGTGTTAGAATGTTGATGAGTTTTTATTTTCAATCTTAGAATCTGATATTTCATTACATAAAATAGAGCAGAACTGGGGCAGTGGTAGAGCGCTTGCCTTGCATGCATGAGGCCTTGGGTTCGATTCCTCAGCGCCACATAAGTAGGAAAAGCAGGAAGTGGTGCTGTGGCTCAAATGATAGAGTGCTAGACTTGAGCTGAAGAGATGAGGGACAGTGCCCAGGCCCAGAGTTCAGGCCTCACAACCAACAACAACAAAAATAGAGCAGAACTGAGGTTGGTTTTATAAATAGAGAAGACTAAAGAAAGCAAAAACCAAGTAAAAAAGCAGATTGGTCAATGTGAAGTTACATTCCTCATAGACAGAGACAGGAAAAAATAAATAACTGCTCAGTTAACACCCATGCTAAAGTTTCAATCTGGTGTATTTCCCAAAGGTTTGGTTACTAGCCTGTGGCATGATTGAGAGGTTGTGAAAGGGATACCTTGCTTATTTGGAGGAAGTTAAATTATTAGGGGTATGCTTCAAAGGGGCTATGGAGACCTGGCCACTTCCTGTCTTTGCTTCCTGGTGGCTGTGATGTAAACAGCTTTGTTCCACCACAGGCTCCCACCATGACGTGCTGCCTTACCTCAGAACCAAAAGCAACAAAGAAAAACATCAACTGAAATCTCTGAAACTATGAGTCAAAAGTCATTTTTCTTCTTAATATACTGTTCTCTCAGGTATTTTGTCACAGTGACAGAAAGCTGACTAACATAATGAGGACATTTAAACATATATATATATATGAATCAGAGCAAGCCAGGTGTCAGTGGCTCGCTACTCAGGAGGCTGAGATCTGAGGATCATGGTTCAAAGCAAGCCAGAGCAGGAAAGTCCATGAGACTCTCATCTCCAATAAACTACCCAGAAAAGGCTGGAAGTGGTGCTGTGGCTCAAGTGTTAGAGTACTAGCCTTGAACAGAAGCTCAGGGACAGTGCCTAGGCCCTGAGTTCAAACACCAGGACTGGCAAAAAAAAAAGAATAAGAGCAAAGGAAACATGTAATTATTCAGATTGACATTGGCTTTTTGGGGAAATGTGGCTGATAACTCTCTCTTAATTTCTTTGAAGGTCAGATAAAAGTATAGCTTTGAGCCAGATACCAGTGACTCATCTCTGTAATGTTAGCTATTCAGGAAGCTGGGATCTGAGGATCTTAGTTCAAAGTCAGCACAGTAAAAGAAAGTATGAGACTCTTATCTTCAATTAACTCCAAGAAAAAAAATCTGAAGTGGAGCTGTGGCTCAAGTGTTAGAGCACTGTCCTTGAGCAAAAATATCTCAGGGATAGTGACTAGGCCCTGAGTTCATGTCTCAGGACTAGCACACACACACACACTACCTTAGCATAGGTTTGGTGGCTTGGAACTTTAGTATGCGTGATTCCATACTGATGTTGTAGCCTGCTTTGTTGGGGCCCAGTGCAAAAGCTGAAATGTGGTTCAAAAAATGCACCCCCCCCCAAGCTGGGCACCAGTAGCTCACACCAGTAATCCTAGCTGATCAGGGAGCTGAGATCTGAGGATCAAGGTTCAAAGCCAGCCCTGGCAGGAAAGTCTGTGAGACTCTTAGCTCCAATAAACTTCTCAGAAAACGGGAAGTGGCGCTGTGGCTCAAGAGGTAGAGCACTAGCCTTGAGCTAAAGAGCTGAGGGACAGAGCCCAGGCCCAGAGTTCAAGCCCCATGACCGACAAAAAACCAAAAATGCCCCCCTGTAATTTGATTTACTACCCACTAATCTCTTAACTGGAAGCTTTTCACTTTATCTAATCAAAATGTTTTTCTTTGCCTTACTTCTGCAAAAATTTTCTAAATTTTTTCTCTGGGTCACTAACAGTCAGTACCAACCCAAATTAATGAATCACTAAATACTCAAAGAAATGTCTTAAAATTCAAATGTGTTTTTATTTTATCAAAACTATTTCTAGCTGGAAACTTAGCTATTCAGGAGGCTGAAATCTGAGGATCATGGTTCAAAGCCAGCCAAGGCAGGAAAGTCTGTAAGACTCTTATCTCCAATTAACTACCTATAAACTGGAAGTGGAGCTATGGCTCAAGTGGCAGAGTACTGGCCTTAAGCACAAAAGCTTAGGGGTAGCATCCAGACCCTGAGTTCAAGCCTCAAGAATGGTGCGCATGCACACACACACACACACACACACACACACACACACACACACACACACCCCACATACAATTCTAACACCACCACCCAAGAACAGGTAGTAAGAAGGGGGTGTTTTAGATGTGTTTTATATAGCTCCGTATCAAGTAAGTCCTCCGTACCAATTTGTTCTTCAGAAAGCAAGCAGATGGGGGCTGGGAAGGTGGCTCAGTGGTAGAGTGCTTGCCTTGCATGCATGAGGCCCTGGGTTTGATTCCCCAGCACCACATAAGCAAAAAGAAAAAAAGCTGGAACTGGTGCTGTGGCTCAAGTGGTAGAGCGCTAGCCTTGAGCTGAAGAGCTGAGGGACAGCGCCCAGGTCCAGAGTTCAGGCCCCACCACCGGGCCCCCTCTCCCCCCCAAAAAAAGCAAGCAAGCAGATGTCACTGAAACCAGGTAGCCACCACCACATTATGGAAAGAAAAAGACAAAAGTTTAACTTACCCACATGATGTAGCCAAAGAGAAAACCCAAACTGGTGTTTAATTACTAAAGCCCCAAGGGGAATAATTGTGATTGTTGGTACTTGGCTGACATAAAGATGATGTCACTGAAACCAGGTGGCCACCCACCACCACATTATGGAAAGAAAAAGACAAAAGTTTAACTTGATAAAAGTATCATTTTGACTCAGAATACCCACATGATGTAGCCAAAGAGAAAACTCACACTGGTGTTTAATCACTAAAGCCCCAAGGGGAATAATTGTGATTGTTGGTACTTGGCTGACATAAAGATGTTAGGCTGTCATAATGATGTAAGGCTATCATAAAAATTTAGCACATCAAAGGCATGTTGTCTTAATTCTGGGTACTGGAAATCCTAGGTGAAAGCACTAGTGGGGTGACCCTGCCCAGGGCCATGAAAGAATCTATCCTAGAATGTGTGTGTATGTGTGTGTGTGTGTGTGTAATGCTGGGGATGGGCCCAGGCCCTGCACACTTGAAAGCTCAAGTAGTCTCTGTTCAGTTTCTCAGAATAATTAAATAGTAAAATATTATTCAGTGTCTTATTACCAATTTACATGTGGTAGAATGCTTAGTGACAACAGAAAGCAACATGAAAATTAAAAACTTATCTGTGCCCAGGCATTTGTGTGTTGTCTGAACTCCTTATAATCTCAATAAGGACAATACCTCTGGTGTAATTTCTGGCAAGATTCTTTCAACTTCTGGAGGAGACTACAAGGTTAAAACAATCATTGTTTTAGAGGCAACAGTTTTTCTGACAAATGACAACACTAAAGGTTGTTAGGAAGAGATTGCTCAACATTTGTAGATTGCCTCTATATATACTTTGTTACAAAGAAGATAAAGAAAAGTAGCAGAAAATGGGCAGGGAGGCAGCCTGTTTGTCCATCTTCTTCCTGTGAAAATGAAAGAAAAACTATGGGGAAATGGAATTGGGAAGCCAGGTTTGTTTGTTTTTTTCGGGGATCCAGCTTCTTCCTAGAGTATGAACCTGGTGGCCTCTGGCTGCAGGTGTTAGAACAGATGATTGCATGGCCCCCAGAAACTGAGATGTGCATGAAGACTGTCAGACTCTTCGGGACATTTTTGCTAAGAAAAAAACATTCTTTGCTCTATCTTCTGTCAGTCACCTAGGCCCTCACCTATTCTCCATTCCAACAGATGCTTCTTGACCAAACAATGCTTTGTTATTAATCACATATAAGCACCCATCCTCCTTGCCTTCTTCAGACCTTTGATTCAGAACTGTTTGGATTTGTTTCTCCCAAAGTTCCTAGGACTCTAATGTCCTTTACACAGTAGTTTCTGAGTTTGAGCAGACTGATATTCCACAACTAGATTCTAAAGTGATTAAATCTGGAGTTCATGGTAACCCTAACATCTAGTACAGTATCCACTTCAGCACTTGACTCTTGACTAGTTATTTTCATCCTTTTCACCCTTCCTAAAAGACTTCTTTAATTAATGGTTATAGAATAATGAAAACTCTCTATTTTTTTTATCTTGTCCCCAGTTACTGGTCTAGAGATCCTAACAACCTTGGATTAGGATCCTGAGTAGTTAATCATGTTAAAAATTACAAACTCCTTAACTGTACCTGAGTTTATGCTAATGAGGTGGCTCTTGGTGGGGTCCAAGGAGTCTTAAGATGAGGGCTGGGACAGAGGAATCTTGTGATTATTGGATTAGAATCTTCAGCTTTGCTCTCCCACTTCTAGGGAGGGAAGAGGGCTGTAAATTGAGTTCCGTTACCAATGACCAATGACGTACTCAATCATGCCTACTACTGAACTTTCATACAATTTCCTAAGACAGGGTCCAGGAATTTCTGGGTTGGTGAACAGATGGAGACATAGGGAGGGTGGTACGCCCACAGAAGCCACGGGAGCTGTGGCCCACTCTACCCACTACCTTGTCCTATGCATCTCCTCTACAGGCTATTCTGGAGTTGTGTCCATTATCAAAAACCAGAAATAGTAAGCTAAGGTGCTTTCTTGGGTTCTCTGAGTCATACTAGAAACTTACCAAATTAAAGTTGGGGACAATAATGATACCAGGAAACTACTACACCTCTATTAGGCCCTTTGTTTCTGTGGTCTCAAAGAATAAGTCCATGGACACAGAGGAAGAAGGAAGAATGGCAAAGATTAATTGAAGAAAAAGATAAGCAGCTCTTCTGTTAGACAGGAGGGTGGAGAGCAGAGCTTGTGCATTGTTATGTAGGAGTTAATTAGGAGAGAACTACACATGTGTCCAAAGACTCAGAGGCTCCATATAGCCTGAAGGAGCTCTCCATGCATTGTTTAGTCCCTCTGACTGGGTTTCCATTCTGGCACACACCTCTGGGATCCAATCAGCCTGTTGTTCACATGCAAGTCTTCTAGGGACAAGAGGCCACAAGGTAATGCCAGAGCCTCACTCATGAGACTGCTTAAGGCATGGAGAGATGATATCTAGGGGCCTACATACAGGAATACTAGTGGGCTCTCTTTCTGCTCTCAGTAGAACCACTAAATGTAATGTTGGCTAGGCATCTAAAGTGTGGGCATTCTTCAGCTTGAGTCTTTTAGCTTATAGGTTGCATTTTAACTTCAGATTACTAGCTGAACACAGGTGGTATCAGACTGGTGCAGAAAAGAGGGGAGAAAAACCCTTTTTCAGGATACTTGCTGACATCATTGCTGTGCTATAACTCATTACTATTTTTTATCAGTTATGTCCTTAGTAGGTATGAATTATGAAAAAGAAATCATATATCTTCTCTCCAAAGAACCTTTTGGCCCTCCTAACCATGAGTTCACTTTCCAGTTTGGTAATGTCAGTGAGAAGTGACTGGAAACCCCAGTGAATGTCTTTGCTGCTGTTTAAAGCAAGCATTCATCTCTAAAAGAAAAGGAGAGCCCCTTAAGGATTTCCCTTCAGTTTCCCAAAGAGCTGTGAAAGTTTACCAAGTAAAGTCTTTTTCCTCTACTCTGCCTGCCTGGTCTTTCCTGGCTTTGGAAATTTAACACAGTCATAGATTATCAAAATTAGAAAGAGAAAGCAACAGTGTTAATCTTTGATTTAAAAAAAAAACTTTACTCTGCATGCGTTATTTGATAATGAGCAAAAATATCATGTGGAACATTGAATCTCCCTAATCCTTTGAACACAAGCTAGTATTAAAGCCTTCTATTGATAGATTTGTACCAATGAATAAAAGACACATGGAGTGGAGCACATGGTGATCTCCCTGCACTAGCAAGGCAAGCTGCCTTTTTCCTCAGAGCACATCCACAAATATGGAGTATTTGGGAGGAATCCCATCAGTCTTTATGCAAACAAAACAAGTTAATATTTTAATGTTTTTTCTTGTACTGGTACTGGGTCTTTAACTCAAGCCCTTGGGGACTTGCTTGGCTTTTTTTTGTTCAAGGATGGTGCTCTACCACTTGAGCCATACCTCTGCTTCTAGCTTTATGCTGTTTAATCAAAGGTAAGAGTATCTCAGATTTGTCTCTTGGGCTAGATGGGATCCTCAGATCTCAGCCTCCTGAGTTTCTAGGATTAAGGCATTAGCCACTAGTGCCTGGATAGCATTTTTAACAAGCACACATGCGAGCGCGTGTGTGTGCGCGCACACACACACACACACACACACACACACCACAAAATTGTTAATCCTAAATTTCTGGTTTTTTATGTTAGCCTGAAAAAAATTCAAGTGGATTAGTACAAAAATTAACATTATAAATATTTTAAAGAAAAATCTAATAGACTATATAGTCTTAGCATTAAGAATATTTGAATTCAAAGAAATAAAAATGATAAATAAAAAATAAATAAAACAAAAAGGTGGTAAAGTCAATTACTAAAATAAACAGAAACGTGAAACATTTATTACTTAGGCTAAAATGTAAAGAAGAGCCATGAAAAATATCTGTAATATATATATGACAATATGAAAATCTATTTAATTAATAGAGTGCTTAAAATCAAGGGCAAAATTAACATCAGGTACAAAACTAATACTTCAAAAACAAAATTATAAAGTAGAGCTGACTCTAAAAGAAGAAATATGAGGGCTAATCAAATGACTACCCTTAGTAAATGAATTAGGCTCCGAGTGATTTAGCAGCTTACAGATAGAAGTGTGGACAGAATCCAATCAAGAACTCATGGTATATATCATAAAATTGAGAAAAGAAAGGGAAGGGGTAGACATAAGGGGATGAGACTGGTGAAGACGGAGTGATGTATCATAAACTGCTTCGTTAGTGGAGCCTCCTTGTAAAACTGCTTCGTTAGTGGAGCCTCCTTGTAAAATTAAAGGTAATACAATATTTAAAAACAAAAAATTAAAAAAAATTATGAGTCCACAATTTCCCTTTTATCTAATTTTCCAAGTGATGTTATAATGGTAAGATATATCATAAGTAACTTACATATTTATTTTTAGATGACTGATGGATAAGTTACATACCAGCTACCAATGGGACACTAAATACTCATTATAAACAATAGAAATGTATTTACAGACACAGATAAAAGTACATGGGATATTTTGTTGAGTGGAATATGGTTTCCATCTTTTGACGGTTGTTTTATGGTACTGGGAATAGAACTTCATGTATGCTTAGGAATCCTTGTACCACTAAGAAACATTACAGCCTTATTTTTTAAATAATTTTTATTGAGATTAAATGAGTACAGAAATTTCATAAATTTCACAGTATTGTGGGATAGTGATACTTAAAGTCACAAACACATTTAGCCTTATCCCTTAAATCTCATATAATCTAGTCATAAAGTTTTGAAAACAAATTCCAGTATTGTATCGTGTTTATTTCTATTGGCTTTTTTCCTGAGTATTAAGTTATGTTTACTATTATATTCTGTTTTATGCTACTATTTCATAATACCAGGCTGGGAATGTAGTTTAGCAGTAAAGTGCTTGCCTAACATGCGTGAAGCCCTGGATTTGATTCCTTAGTACTACATAAACAGAAAAAGCTGGAAATGGTGCTGTAGCCCAAGTGGTAGAGGCTTGAGCACAGAGCTGCTCAAGGATAGTAACCAGGCTCCAGGACCAGCAAAAATTTTAAAAAAATTAAAAAAATTTAAAATCTGTAATACCAAAGATTGAGTGACTTATGAAAAATAATAGATTTATTTCTCATAGCTCTTGAGGCTGAGAAGTCAAAGGTTAAGGAGCTCATGACTGTGTGGGACTTGTTACTGTGTCATAACATGGCAAAAGCATCTTATGGTGAGAACATGCATGTGAGAGAGTAAGAAGGGAAGGAGTAAGAATTATCTATTCATCATGAACCACTCTTATGATAAGCAGTCTACTCCCATGAAAAATGGCATTAATCCACATCTGAAGGTAGAGCCCTCACGACCTAATCATCTCTTAAAGGTCCCACTTTCTAATATTCTTAAGTTTGAGGTACATATTAATAATATTTCCTTAAAGTTATCTATGTTTAGCAACTTTTGCTATGTGTTGGATATTGTTGATTATATTATTTTCCTCTAAATCATGTTGGCATTTCTTGTATGGTAGCTGTTTAATTTTGTTGAAGTTAGCTCTTGTTAATCAGCTTTTATTTAAGAGGTATATAGTTCTAAAACCTTTCTTTCTTACTCTCACCTGAATATTGAAGTTGTTCAGCTGGATGCTGGCGGCTCATGCCTATAATCATAGCTACTCAGGAGGCTGAGATCTGAGGATCACAGTTCAAAGCCAGCCCAGACAGGAGCAAACCTAAGACTCTTATCTCCAATTAACCACAAGAAAACTGGAAGTAGCACTGTGTTTCAAATGGTAGATCACTAGTCTTGAGTTGAAGAGCTCAGGGACAGCACCCAGGCCCAGAATTCAAGCCTCACGACCGACCAAAAAAAGATAGATAGATAACATATTGAAGTTGTTCAGCTCTGGTCAGAAATCCAACACATTACAAACTTGAGTCTCAATTCTTATCTCTTGGCCATGTCGATTCTCTGCCAAGTCTCACAAAATCTCATATGGTGCTTACAAGGCTTAGTGTTCTATCTAAGAACACAGAAAATCCCATGCTTGTGTTAGGACTACTTTTCTGGTATGTTCCTTATTTTGTTTGCTCCATGACCTGCAAATGCTAGTTTGCTTTAGCTAGAGTCTCTTAAGATCTCTGTTGGTTTTTCCCAGGGAGATTGTTCTTTTCTATTTGGATTCTATTTTTCCTGTGCCATGGAAAGTTCATTGGAAAGTTCATTGAGGGAAAATTGTAAAACTCATATTGCAGATTATTCTTCTCTCAAAGATCAAAACCTTATACTCTGCCCAGTTTCAAAAGTAGATGGTTCGTAGATCTTGTCCAGTTTTGTGATCAACAACAGTGGAAAAGCAGGTCTAATTTGTGCTACTTCTTCTTAGATAGAATTAGAAAGGACATAACATTTTATCAACCCTTGAGCCTTAGGCTCATCATCACTTGTAGTAGATCATTGGTTCTCAAACCACTCGAGGGACTCATTCTGTATACAGAAGTAACTCTGGTGTGGGGTTCAAAAAATTACGTTTTTAACAAGTTCCCACATAATTCCACTACTGCTCAAAAATCACATTTTGAGAACCAACAAACTAGATTCATTCCTTTTAACCTTGATAGTATATTGAAATTGCTTTTTAACCTTGATAATATATTAAAAATCACTTATTAAAAACCTTGAGAGGAGCCAGGTGCCAGTGGCTTACACCTGGAATCCTAGCTACTCAGAAGACTGAGATCTGAGGTTCAAAGCCAGCCTGGGCAGGAAAGGCCATCAAACTCTTACCTCCAATGAACGATGAGAAAACCACAAGTGGCTCTGTGGCTTAAGTGGTAGAGCTCTAGCCTTAAGCTGAAGAGCTAAGGAATAGCATCTAGGCCCAGAGTTCAAGCCCCATGACCGACAAAAAAAAAAGAGTCTTCAGGATACAAAACCAAAATAATTGGGCTGGGAAGATGGCTCAGTGGTAGAGCGCTTGCCTTGCATGCATGAGGCCCTGGGTTCAATTCCTCAGCACCACATAAGCAAAAAGAAAAAAGCCAAAAGTGGTGCTGTGGCTCAAGTGGTAGAGCGCTAGCCTGAGCTGAAGAGCTGAGGGACAGCGCCCAGGCCCAGAGTTCAGGTCCCACAACCGGACCCCCCCCCAAAAAAAAAAACAAAATAATTAAAGTAGAATTCACAATGGTAGTTAGGCAACATTTGTTTGTTTGAATAAGTGGCTAGATTTAAAAATTATTCTCTCTACCCTTACTCCTGTATCCAGAAAGCCAAGGAGACCTAGGTGCCAACATTAATGTGCAAGTGATTACTGTTATTGATTTAATTACATTGACTGTTAAGACTACCTGCATAATTAACTAAAAAATTCAAACTACAAAAAATACACTGGGGGAAGAAAAGGAAAATAGCCAGGCCTGGATGGGATTCATGGCTCCCCAAAGGAATTTTTACAATGCTACCAAAGCTAAGAAACCCTGGGCTAGATAGTTTCTTGTATCCATTCCAGCTCTAGCTTTTAATAATTCCGCAATACATAGAGAGAGGTCATGCAAAAAGGAAGGAGGGGCGTGGCTGTTATTCAAATGAGAAGGAGAAGCAAGATACTGGGACAAGTTCTCCTTGCCTGGACCATGTGTTCCAGGGCAGAACATGACTAGGCCTAAGGATCCATTCAGGAGAAGGAAAAATCCTCCTGGAAGGGTTTGCCTCAAACAGCTTCTCTCCCACACACACTCTGTGTGTGTGTGTGTGTGTGTGTGTGTGTGTGTGTGTGTGTGTGTGCCAATACTGGGGCTTGAAATCTGGGCCTCTCATTTTGCTTAGCTTTTTTTCTCAGCCATTTGAGCCACACCTCCACTTCTGGCTTTTTGCTGTTTAAATTCAGATGATAGTCTCTTTGGTTTACCTGCCTAGGCTGGCTCCAAACCATGATCCTCAGCTCTCAGTCTACTGAGCAACAGTAGCTACTGGTGCCTGGTTCAAACAACTTCTTTAAAAGTAGGTGGCAAAGGTGCCACCTATCTCAGAGAAGATGTCTGTGGCGGGAGGATCCAGGGCATAGATAGAATTGTTGTAGAATTCTAAGATTCTGTCTAGCAACCCAAGGTTAATCAGAATCAAGGGGCCCACAACTTTAAGAAAACAGGCCTTGAGATATTTTTTCTCAAGCAACTACCAAGATTTCCAAGTCCTAAGAACAAATGGTCTTCCTGCACCTTTCAGCAAAACCAAAATGAGCCTTGTCCTAGGTCCCCACTTACCTCCATAGAGACACTTATGGAGAATATTAGCATATCTACCCCTATTTTGGCTTGACAACCTCCATTCTAGATCCTCTGCTCTTTCCCCCAGATCAGGTGACCAGGCCAGACCTGGCCACAGTCACCCACCCCCACCTAAACTTTACCATCTCTCCCTCCTTCTCAGTCAGTCCTGGGGCTTGAACTCAGGGCCTCAGCACTGTCTCTGAGCTTCTTTTGCTCAAGGCTAGTACTCTACCACTTGAGCCACAGTGCCACTTCAACTTTTTCTGTTCATGTGGCACTGAGGAATTGAATCCAGGGCTTCATGCATGGTAGGCAAGCATTCTTTCACTAAGCCACATTCCCAGCCCTAACTGCAGTATCTTGAGTCCCCAGCTGTGTCAGCAAAGGTTTTTCTCTGGCCACATACTATTTCTAGTGTCCAGCTGCAAGACTTCCTGCTTTTGGTCTTCCTGTACTGCCTTCTACACTACACTATACTACACTATGTAACTACCTCCCCTTTATAAGGAGATGCTGCTGCTCTCTATCCTGAGAGAGCTAGCCTGTCAGCAGGGGCTGACAATAAACCCTTTCACTATGACTGTGTCCATGAGGTTTTCTGAGCTGGTGCTTTCAGAGAAGGCTAGGGAAACAGAAAGCAAGCATAAGCTCATATAAGATGGTTACCACTTGTTACCTATCTCTACCACTTCAAGCTGGCTCTGGCTTGCCACAGGCTGGGTGAGGAGTGCTGAGAGCCCCAGGAGAGCAAATCTGCCTTCCTGCCTCTGTCCTCTCCCGTGTAGCATTCCTTCCCCAGGCTGGCACACGGCCCTGAGATCCAGTTCCTCCTACCTGAGCTGCTCTGTACCTGTCCACTGTCTATCACCCAGAGGGCTGGGAATAAACCTGAAGGGGAAACTTGGCTGATCTCCAAGTTCCCCCTATACCTAACACCAACTAGGAGTCCTGAAACAGAATAGTAGTGCAGGTTCCACATCCCAGGATTTATCTTCTTCTGGAGAGATCTCAGCTACCTTCATTCTCCCTCCACTAATCTTACCTGAAACCTCTGGCTGTTAGGGTCTCATTCACAATTAGAGGGGAGACTGGGTATCTGGCCTCTACTATGGAACAGCTGATTGAACAGCAGGTTCAGGAACCTCCTGCAGCTTGGAGAAGCCCTAGGGTCGCAGGTCCACTCACTTAGGAGGAAGACAGAGCCAGTGCACACGTGCCCTACAACATCTGCCTCGGGAAAATGCCTTTGCCAATAATGCTCACAAAAATACCTGCACTGGGACTTGAACTCAGGGCCTCACTCTCTCACTTAGCTTTTTCACTCAGGCTAGCTGTCTATCACTTGAGCCACACCTCTACTTCCAGCTTTGGGCTCATTAATTGGAGGTAAGAGTCTCGTGACTATTTCTGCCTAGGATGTTTTTGAACTTGAGCCACAGCCTCCTGAGAAGCCAGGATTATGGCCAGGAGTCACCAGTGTCCAGCTTCAAAAGGTCCTTTCTGGAATCTGTTATGTAAGGGATTTAGAAGTCTGAGCCATTCTTTTTCAAATTCACATGAGTAGAATAAAATAATCCACACATTCTTCTTTCTACGGCACTTGCCATAACTGTCTCTGGCAGAGGCAGCGTGACCTGGCAAGCCACAGCTTAAGTAGTCCTTGGCCAGGCCACAGGCCCCTAGAGATCTGACACTGATTTTCTACCTTGGGCTCATTCTATCCTGATCAGGGTGCTGGGTTGCAGTGCGGTATGAACTTAGTCACTGTCAGCTTTCACTTTCTAGCCTTTGAAGCATTCCTGCCTTCCCTTCCAGCAAACAATTCAGAGAATTTCTGTAATCAAATGCTCGACCTCTGAACTGTACTCCCACAAAGAACATCTCTGATAGTGGTCTGGTCATGACTGATGATAGTATCTGCTTTGCGTTTCTTTTGTTTTAGACAAAATTGAAACAAAGATTTCTCCCCTCATATCCTATTACTAACCAGAAAAAAATGTGGTTTCTCTTTCCCTTTCCAGCTTAGCAAAGAAATTGGACAGCTGCAGTGTAATATCTTGAACTTTAGGTCAACTACCAATACCCCACAGGAGATATTTGGCTTATATAGTTAACATTCTCAAGCAGAGCCTGATTCAGAGTCATCTGGTCATCCAGTATGCCCAATGAATTTCAAATGTAAACAAGGGGCACATGGATCTTCTAATGTTCAGCATTGTGGAATTTAGATGAGAAAGCAGAAATGCCAATATAAGTCATATAAGGAAACCTTCCATTTTGGGAACACTAATAAAGTCTAGCAGATTACAATGGGAAAAATAATTCATGTAGTAAACGCCAGCTGATGTCTTTGGTGATGTTTAAACTAGGTAACCTCTGCTTTAGTGTAATCATTTGTAACATAGACTGAAGAATAATATTTTTGTAAGACTCTTAAAAATATTATGCTGTTTCATATGAAAACTTTTACAAAGTTAAGTGCTTGTGATTCACCCTTGTAATCTTAGCTTCTTAGGAGGCTAAGTTCTGAATATCACTTTTGGAAGCTAGCTGGGCTAAGAAGTCCCTAGGACTCCTTTTTCCAATTAATCAGCGAGAATTGGTATTGTTAAACACTTTTTTGTTGTTGTTGGTCCTGGGGTCTGAACTCTGGGCCTGGACTCTGTCCCTCAGCTCTTCAGCTCAAGGTAAGTGCTCTACCACTTGAGCCACAGCACTACTTCTGGCCTTTTCTGCTTATGTGGTGCTGAGGAATCAAACCCAGGGCCTCCTGCATGCAAGGCAAGCACTCTACCACTGAGCCACCTTCCCAGCCCCAATCGGTGAGAATTGGAACTGGAAGTGTGTCTCAAGTGGGAAAACACAAGCCTTGAGCAGAAAAGCCAAGTGAGCCCGAGGCTCTTAGTCAATACACACACACACACACACACACACACACAACTAATGACTTGAATATACCATACACACACACACACACACACTACTAATGACTTGAATATACCATTACCAATTTAGGTATAATTTTCATTTTAAGTTTCTGTTTCTTTGTTTTGTGTGCTGGTCCTGGGACTTGAACTCAAGGTCTGGGCTATAAGCCTGTGCTAAAAACTAGTGCTCTACCACTTGAGCCACAATACCACTTCAAGGTTTTTTTGGTAGTTAGTTGGAGATAAGTCTCTTGGACTTTCTTATCTGGGCTAGCATTGAACCTTGATTCTGAGATCTCAGCTTCCTGAAAAGTTAGGATTAAAGGCAGAAGACAACATCACTGAGCACTCATTATTATTATTTTAGAGGACTTGCATGACTCCTGTAATTACTCCCATGAATGTAATTTAACATCAAGAAATTTTCATTAATATGGACTCCAGCTCATTCGGGTGAGGTCACTGTCTTCTGTCATGTATATAAGAAAGGTTTCGCTTAAATCTGACCTAATATGGTAAATAAGAAATTCCTACTAGAAAGAAACCCTGTAGTGATAATCTGTAGATTGTTAAGCACCAGTGAATTTAGAAAAGGTGTGAAGTGATTTATGGCAAACTACAAATGCTTGTTTTACACCAACTCTGACCTTAATTCAAGAACAGTATTTAGAAATGAAAAACTAGATATCCAAAAGTCAATTCTCTTTTAAAAGCTTTAATGTGCTCCTGTTGAATTAATATAAAAATAAAAATTTGCATTAACCGATAAAAAGTTATAATATGCTATATGTTCAAGTTATAAATGATCATAGCATAAGTGGCATTCAGACTTGTAAAGTACAGCCCTAACTCTGGATGCCCTTAGGTCTAGTTGGGGAACTGTCTAGGAATGTAGACGATTAACAGGAAATGACATTACTGTGCATTGTTGTGATGAAAGTTCAAAAGTGAACATCTTGTTAGGAAGAAGGGAAGTTTCTTGGAAGATGACATTTGAAATGAATTTTAAAGACTGAATGGAATTTAACTGTTAGAAATGGAGAAATGCAGAAATAGTAAAATGTGATTCTATAGCTCACATAATAAGTTCAAAGAAATCAAATAAATACTACTTGTTAGACTAGGTGGGCCACTGGTGCCTCACATATGTAATCCTAGTTACTCAAGAAGCTGAGATCTGAGGATGGAGGTTCAAAGCTACCTGGGGCAGAGTCCCCCATGAGACTCTTATCTCCAATTAACTACTCAAATGGGAAGTGGAGCTATGGCTTAACATGATAGAGCACTAGCCATGAACAAAAATTGCTCAGGGACAGCATCCAGGCCCAGAGTTCAAGCCCCACAAAAGTAAATAAATAAATAAAAGCTGGATATGTTGGGCAAAATACTAAAGACCAAAAATCAAAGAACCATGATTCAGTTCTCTCCCCAATGCCTAATACTGGGGTTGGCACATGACTGGTGACTGGTAAATGTCAAACAAGAAGTTAAAAGTGTATTAAAGTGTATGGGGGTTTTATTGTTGTTCTATTTCTTTGTGCCAGTAATGAGGCTTCAACTTAGGACTTCATGCTCTTCCTTGGCTTTTTTGCTCATGACTATCATTCTACCAACTGAGCCACATCTCTATTCCAGCTTTTTGCTGATTAATTGAAGATAAGAACCTGACGGTCCTTTTGCGTAGGACAGCTTTGAACCATAGATCTCAGCCTTCTGAGTAGCTATGATTACATATGTGAGCCATCAGTAGGGGGTTTGTGTGGATTTCTGAGAAGGCCAGTCTTAGGAAACTGCAATAGTAGTAATAACATGGAGTAGCATATATTGCAGTTCAAACAGGTTATGGCAAGTGTATGACAAGAGCTGAAGTTCCAGGGAAGTGCAGTGTAGCTAACATGGAGTGAAGGAACAGGAAGAAATGAGTGGGAAGTTCAATTGTGTCTGTGAAAACTTTGCAGACTATGCTATGGAATTTGTATTGCATAAACACAGCAGGGACCCATGCTTGTCTGCTGTCTCATGATCTTGCTAAAGAGGCACAAAGAAGTGGTCAGTATGGAGAGAGATGAGTGAGATGTATCATGGGATTAGTCTGCCGAAGAGTTCAGAGGATGAGGAATCTTCCTTCATCTCAGCACTTGGGTTTTACCCAGCCTCATGGGAATATAGAAGGAAGTATGGAACACAGAAGAAAAGGAACTGCTCCTACACATAGTTAAGTACACCCCTCAAGGAGAGGTGAACCTGCCACAGAACAAAAGGCTGTTGGTTGTGTTGTGTCTGATAAAGAAAAGGAAGGGGTGGTCAGCACAGAACCTGTGTCCAGACTCTCGGCAACAGCATTCAACAATTACCATAGCTGAGGCCGCTGCGGCCTCTGTGCCTTCTTCATTCACCTCCACAACACTCTTGTGCATAAACTTGGACAGATACAGCTCTCTGTCTGTTGACAGTGCTGACAGATCAGCCTTGCCCTGTTGAAAGGCATCCACCATTCCCAAACGCTGAAGCACAGACTCCATGTCATAATTCTCTTCCAGTTTAAAACGTGGTAGAGAAACTTCAACTTCAATGCTCTTCATGCGGTCTGGCTTGGTCCAGGATATGAACTTTTCAAAAGTGAGATCATTTTCCACCTGAAAAGCCAGAATGAGACTCAGATTCAGACCTGAGTGCCTCTTACAAGCACTTCCACGCTCAGCTTCCTTCCTCCTTTTGTGGATGGTACTGCTTGTTTACACAGGACCAACAAAGACTCACATGTTGCACACTTGGTTCCCAGCTAGTGTACTACTGTGGGAGGTTTGAAACACTTCTATCTGAGCTCTAAGGATTGAGGTTCAAAGCCAGCTTAGACACAAAACTCTGTGAAACTCTTATCTCCAATTAAAATAATAAAAGCTAGGAACAGTTATGGCTCATGTGATACAACACCAACCTTGAGTGAAAAAGTCAAGCAAGAACACAAGGTCCTGAGTTCAAGCCCCAGTACCAGTACACACACACACACACACACACACACACACACACACACACACACACACACACACACCATACAAACAAGCAAGTAAAAACTCAACTGAGCAGGCGGCATCATTAGCCTCATTCTAGCAGTGAGAAAATCGAGGTTTAGATGGGTCATACCATTTGGTAAGTTACCACACACAGTTATTTGAAAAGCCAGTCTTGAAAACAACTGTGATCCCAGAGACACATGCCTGCACACTGCACGCTGAAGCTGAGTCTACAATCATAATCTATTCAAAAGGCAGATGCAAGGTAGTAAGCCATGCTTGAGCTCTATTCCAGTGAGAAAGGACATGTTGGTGTCACTGCACTGGCCTGAAAGCAGTTGAGAGGGAAGAGCTGCAGTTTCTCCTGCCTTACCATGCTGAGATCCACACCATCATCTGGGAGGAGGACCAGCATGCTCAGCTCCCTGCCCTCATAGGGCAGCTCCAGCACCTGTGCCTGCACTTCCTTCACATAGGTGAGGTTAAACTCGGCTTCCTGATACATCATCTGAACTGGCCTTTGTTCCTTCTGATGGAAATAAAACAAATTACTGAAAGAGACATAAAAATTTCCAAACAAACTACAGTCGATTCAAGGAGTGTTTTCTATGATAGAAACAACGTTCATGCTCTAGTTAAGACTTGAGAAGTAAAACTTCATGCATGTGGTCTCATATATTTTAACCTAGTAGTTCCAATCTATGAGATTTTTCAGTAGAGAGGAAAGACACTGTACAGAAATTGAGGTAATGTACTAACCAAACATTTTTAAAATAAATTGATATGTATATATTATAAAAATTAAGTTGACAAAATCACTGTTAGAAAAGATTCCCTTCCCCTCTTCTGCAATGAGAAGTTTTATTTATTTATTTATTTTTAGAGGTTTTCTTTTCTATTTTGTCATTTAAAATACACATAATAAACAAAGATAGAGTATATATGCACATAATTACATTATATTATTTGGTTCTTTTGGGGGGATAGGGAGATCTGGAAAACTACCCTAATTTCTATTTTAATTGAAATTATACCTCAATATCAATACTGAAGTCTTTGTCACTTAGTTTTAATACAAGAAAGCTATAGTGAGTTAGTCATGATCAATGAATTAACAACAAATCAAATGAACTTCAGTTTTTAAAATATTTGACTAAGAAAATGTGTTTTCACATTCCCTCCTTCTACTCCATCCCATATTATATCTGGTTATACATATTTAACACTACCTTAAACACCTAGTATGGCTTTCTAAGCTTCTTAAATTTAAGGAAAATCTTCAGTTTTCAGAAACACGTTGCAACCATTGATTTAAGAGAAATTTCTGAAGCAGTAATAGAATATAAAACATTTGCAGGCATCTAATATTCCTTGTTCCTCCAATTTATTTTCTGAGTTAAAAAATTCATTCAGTTTCACGTGGTTTTTAACTGGTCATTTATACTTTTTTTTGAAGTGCTGGAGATCAATCCAGGCCTTCATAAATGACATTGAAGAGCTCTACCACTGAGCTACATGCCAGGCCTATGCTTGTAAAAGTTAAATTTTCTCACTCAATTTCTTCATCAGTGCGGCATGGTGTTTTTGGTTTGTTTTTTAAAAGCTCCATTTTACCTGGTTTATTTTAAAAGGCATTTCTCTTGTGAGCATTTCCTCAAACTTTTCATCCCACTTCCCTTTGAAATAGATGGCATTGACAAGAACCAGCTTGGTCTGCTCACTAACTGAGTTACTTGACAACATGTCTTGAATTTTACCTTTGAAGAAAAGCAGAGAGTATGTTCAGTTGCTTTTGTATACATACATGATGAATAAACTATTACATAATGGCTTGGCAGGTCCAAACATCCTGTTTTCAAATGTGTTGAGTTTGGATGTACAAAAATGTGTTAAGCTTGAATACACAAAAATTTTCAAAAAACAAAACACCTACAATGGCATTCATGGTAAATGATACTTGAGGAGCATCCACCAGGCTGAGGACAGTAAAAGACTTCTAAGTAACTCAAGGAAAGTAGGTTGGACGAATGTAGAAACCCAACACCACTAACAAGACAGCTATCAAGTATTTTCTTATTAATGAACTAAGCAACATCTTTGCTAATTCACTGCCTTGATAGGTATAGGTGGTAAATATTCCAAGAAGGAGGGGAGAGAATTGATCATTGAATATTTATTCATTCTTTACTCCCTGATTTATTAGCCAAAATGGGAAAGTTCCTAATATCCAGAGTTATCTGAATGGCTCAAGCACCAGACCACTGTTAATCATGTTTCACAGATTGAAACATGTCACTCTCTAAAACAGAAACAAATAAAGACCCAAAGAGAAGATGCTTTCAGTCTGTGGACTTGACCAGCACTGAAAGAGAACCTGAGGCCAACCAATCACCACTAATTAAAGGAACTGAAGTGGAAGACACAGGAGAAGCTGCAGATGTCTCTTTCCTAACAAAAATCGGGTAAGGATGGGAGCTGCAGAGTCTTTTAGGAGAGATACTCATGCTGGACACTGATGGCTTATGTCTGTTTCCTAGCTACTCAAGACTGGAGAATCAAGGTTCAATGTGAGCCCAGGCAGAAAAGTCAATGAGAGTCTTCTTACCAAATAACCAGCAAAAAGCCAGATACAGAGAGCTGGGAATGCAGCTTAGTGGTAGAGTGCTTGTCTAGCATGCATGAAGCCCTGGGTTCGATTCCTCAGTACCACATCAACAGAAAAAGCCGGAAGTGGCACTGTAGCTCTAGTGGAAGAGTGCTAGTCCTGAGCAAAAGAGGCTCAGGGACAGTGCCCAGGCCCAAGTTCAAGTCCCAGGACTGAGAGAAAAAAGCCAGATATAGAGATGTGATTCAAGTGAGAGAGGGCTAGCCTTGAGCAAAAAAGCTAAATGAGAGCACAAAGCTCTGAGTTCAAGCCCCAGTATAGGCAACAAAAAGGAAGAGGAAGAAGCTAAAGAAGAGGAAGAGGAGGAGGAGGAGGAGGAAGAGGAGGAGAGGGAGGAGAGGAAGGAGGGGAAGGGAGAGAAGGAGAGGGAGAGGGGGGGAGGGGAGGGGGAGTAGGCAACCACAGCACATGACTGGAGAATAATGTCTACATCAATTAACTTCAATAACTGTGATTGGCAGATTCACCTGATATATCTACATTATAGGCCAATGAATGTATATTCTTATTAAAATTGTTAAACTGGGGACATGGCCTATGACTTACTTCTTTTGAATTTGTATCAACTACTGTGGTCTTGGAAGAACAGACAAAACTAATTGCCTGTTGAAAACCCGAGTATTTAATTAGAATCTCTAAGAACTCTCCAAGGTTCAAATATTCCAGGGGTCCCAGTCATTGAACACTCTGCTGACCAGGTGAAACACCAGTGAAATTAGTCAAAGAGGAGAAGAAGGGAAGGAGGAGTGGAAAAATAAATGGAAAGAGAAGATAAAGGGAAAAGTGAGAGGAATAAGAAAGGGGAGAAGGAGGGAAGGATGAAAGAGAGGAGGGGAAGGTGAAGTAGAGGAGACAGAAGCTGATTCAGAAATAACTTGAAATTCTCACCTTCAGTCTGTTTTGAGACCCAAGTGTTTATATGTTTCCTGGCCGTATCTGCAGCTTTGGCAAATGACAGCTGCTCCAGTTCAGCAAGGTAGAATTGAAGACAGGATGTCTTAAATGTCTAGAAAGAAATGTGTTCATGAATGAAAAATAATATGTTGACACGATTCCAAATATTCTCAATTCTACGTCCTCTTTTTTAAAAAAAAAAAGAAATGAGCATACATTTGCTTTAAAGAGAATACATCTTAGTTTATTAGATAAAATATCATGGGTTAGGAACCGGTGGCTCATGCCTGTGAGCCTAGTTACTCAGGAGGCTGAGTTGTAAGGACCACAGCAGCCAGCCATTCCAGGCTGAAAGCCCAAGAGACTTTATTCTCCAATTAAAATACAAAATAAACAAGTAGGGGTGTGAGTCAAGTGGTAGAGAGCCAATTTTGAGTGAAAAAGCCAAGCCCTGAGTTCAAGCCCCAGTACCAGCGCGCGCACAAACACACACACACACAATCACTGGTTTTAAGTGGTATTATTAAGTTTGAATAATCAGAGTAGTTAATTTTGATATAATGTAAGATATCATTACAGAACCATGGTCTTTTGAGGGAGGAAAGTTAACCATAAGTTTTTCAAGTTCTCTGGGGTCTTTTTCCTGGCCACTTCATCACCAGGTACTTTGAGTACTACTTTTATTATTCCATTGATTCAACTTACTTGGAGGAATTCACAAGTCTTCTCTCCAAAGAGCCTGTTGGCTGTTCTAAGTACATAGTGCTTACCAGGCTTATTCACTTCTGAGAGAAATGACTGAAAGTCACAATGGATGTCTTTCTCTGTGTTTAAAGAAAGTGCCTGGAAAGGAAAAATCATAAAACATTATCAATAGTGCTCTTTACACTAAAAACAAACTGTCAATTTTCTTCTCAATTGAACTAAAAACATGTATACATAAAACACACATATGCAACAAACATCCAACAAATAAGAGAAAATTTAAAACACCCAAAGAGAAGTTTTAGATGAAGAAGAATTTACAGAAATGGATACCGAGGTAATATTCAACATTGAAAACCATACTGTTTTCAGAGAAGTGTAGCTTATGAATTGCTAAATAAAAATCAGAGTATGAACACAGGAAAAAGCTGATTTGTGGTTACTAAGTTATAGGAATTCTCCTGTAAATTGTACTATAGATAATGATAATGTACTATGTTAGTCCAAAAGGCTCATAGCTTAGCATGCTCCTTTCCCAGGCAACACTAGGTCCATTTGGTACAAGCAGTAAATAATCCTCCTTCCCCTTTACCTTGAGATGACTCCCTACTGGGGCAGTTGCAACCATATAAGATAACAGGACCCCTTAAAGTGACCTTCAGTCTGGCTAGCTACCAGTCCCTTATCTACTACTTGGGCAGCTGCCATAAATCCTAGACCACCATGATGAAGTCCCTGGACTACATGTCCATACCAAAGTCCCTGTCTCCTAACACCCTAAATTATATAGGGCACCTCAGACAAAGGCCAGCACTTCTCCCTGTGAGAAGTAGCCTTGTCAGTTCCTTTACTGGTAATAAACCTTTCTACATCTGCATGGTTTTCTGGCAGGTCCCATCATACTATGTACATATATATATATATATATATATATATATACATATACATATATATTATAGTATATACTTTAAAAACCTATAAGGGCCAGGTACCAGGGGCTTTCGCCTGTAATCCCAGCTCAGGAGGCTGAGATATGAGGATCACAGTTCAAAGCCAGACTCTGATTTCCAATTAACCACCAGAAAAAAAACAGAAGTGATGCTGTGGCTAAAGTGGTAGAGTGCTCACCTTAAGCTGAAAAGCTCAGGGACAGCACCCAGGCCCAGAGTTCAAGCCCCATGACCACCACCACCACCAACAACAAAACTAAACTAAGTGCTTTTTGGTATGGTGATTAAGTGCATGCCTTTTCCTCCTGCTTTGTATGTTTCTGTTTAGCTCCTCCTAGCAGCTAGAATTAACCTTTCTCACCAGTGAATAATTCCATCTACAAAATCTTTTGCTCTTAAAAGGAGATAGAGGTTAACAATTTAGGTTTCAAATAATTGCAGACCACTCTCTAAGCAAAGTGCTGGACAACATTTTCAGACCTTTATAATTGGGGAAACTGTCCTTCCCCCAAAATAAATCTGATTTGAAGAGACTTCCAGCCTTCCTTTCCCCATGCCACCCACCTCCACTTACCTCCCGGATATGATATGCACCCCACCCAACCTACTTCCTCAGCTGCTCTGGAGATAAGGAAGCAGATAAGGATAGAACCGCTGGAGGCTAGTCCCTCCTGGCCATCAGGCAGCTTACCTGGGCCATCTGGACTGCAGTATTTCCCTTTGCCCCGAGGAGGACCATGGCCAAGGCAGAAGAGATGCTCACAGGAGAATAAAACACGTTGTTAGAAGGGTTGTCTTGACAGAGTATCTTTAAAAGGTGGAAGGCAAATGTGCCATTTGCTTCAGAAACAGGATTCATGATGCAGATCTGAAGGCAAAGAAGAAAGAAATAGTCCCTCTCAACGTGTATATATTTTAGATTGAACCAAAAAAATCCATTTTTCCCCCAAAGAAGCCCAATTAAGGTAATTTTCTAACAACTATGGTCACAGCAGGACAACCAGCTTGAGAGCCTCAGAAAAATCCACAGAAATGATTGATCTGCACAGGTAGGTAGACAACCATGTGTGTAAGTGAACACATGTGCACCCCTCTCACACCCACACAACACACACGACACATAGAACACAGCTGGGATTGGTGAATTCCAATCTGTTCCCGGATGGACCAACTCCTTTCTTTTGAGGACAGGGTCTGGATGAAAAGCAAGCAGAGAAGAAGGAGAATGAAGAGGAGGATGAAAAGGAGGTAGCTCAATCTGAGGGAGGTACAAATAGGAGAGAGCCTATCAATAGGAGGTGAATTATTGAAAATACTTGGGTGGTAAACAGTGTTGGGACTTGAAATGGATAGTGGTGTTGGACAGAGATAAAGTAAGAGAGATCATCATTCTGTAGGTCCCTAAGGAGAGAGGGAAAGGGATCATCAAGTGGGATAAGGTGGTGAGAAGGTGGAGGACAGTGAGAGGCCACCGAGGAGGGTGGTGTGGGATAACTCAGCAGGACTCTGAGGCCGGCCCCAGCCCAGGTATAAGCCTGGTCGCCCTGACCAGGTGGGATGCCCCAGAAGCCACTTTGGTAAGCACCAAGGTGGCTCAGCTTTCTAGGGATCTCATCTCATCTCCCTCCCTCCCTCCCTCTCTCTCCCTCCCCCCTCTCTCTCCCTCCCTCCCTCTTCCCCCACCCCTTCCGAATTCTCTAAGTCCCCGGTGCCATCTCCAGGTGGCACACAGAAGTTCCTTCAGGCTCTCCAGGGCGGGTCCCCTCCACGTCCAGGCCCAGCGCAGAGCGCCCTCACCAGACCCGCAGTCTCCAGTCCCCGTGACCAAAGGCAGAGGGCCGTCAGTCCAGCAGCAGCTGCGCCAGTCCGGGCTCCGGCCAACAGAATCTTTTATTCCGGCTCCTTTCCGGCCCGCCCCCTGCCCCCTCCCGACCCCCCCTCCCCCGCGCCCCTCTCCCGCGCCCCCCTCCCACCGCTGCCCGGGGAAGGGCGGGGCCTCCGGAAGGGGCGGCGTCTGGCTGGCGGTCCCGAGGCTCTGCGGCCCGGGGCGGATGTGAGTGGGTGGGGTCCGTGACCCTCGCCACCTGCTTCTGGGGCTTCACGTCACAGCTCAGGACCCGAGCGGCCGCTGCAGGCCGGGAAGGCTGTCTAAGCTATTGGACCGGGACACGGTGTCCTCCGTCAGAGGCCTCGGGGACATGTGCAGGCCTTGAGGGTGAGGGTCTCCTTAACTCTTGTATCGTCAACAGGCCCTCCTGTGAGGTGGGTGTCGGAGTGGGCGCGTGAGAGGGGATGGAGGGAGGCTGTGGAATGAAACTCCAGCAGTGCTGAAATTGCTTTCAGAAGGAGGGAGAGCTGGGCCCACACGTGAAGCCCCAGCAGGAGCTGCGGATCCTGGTTGGGATCCAGTTAGGTAGGGAATTTGTGAGACTCATGTCTAAAAATTAACCACCAAAAAGCAGAAGTGGAGCTACGACTCTCGTGGCCTTGAGGGAAAAGCCTAGGGACAGGGCCAAGACTCTGTTCAAGCCCTGGTACTGGAGACAGAGACTGATCGAAGAAAGGGATATGATTGTATGGAAATGTCACAACAAAATCCCCAAGTCTGCAGGATTCTCATAATCGTTCAAGGCTCACTTGAGACCTCATCTCCAAAATAACTAAGCAAAAAGCAGGTCTGGTAGTGTGGTTCAAGTGGAAGAGTGCCAGCCTAGCGTGATAAGGCCCTTAGCTAAACCTTAGTACTGCCCCAAGAAAAAAGTTATCCTAAGCACTTCATTTTTTTAAACATAACATCTTTTTAAAGATAAAATGAAAATATAATTATTGTATTTCTTAAGATATACTTATTATCGAGATATAATAGGCATACCATTACACTGATAAGAGAATAATTTTAAGATATCCTAAATTAAGTTAGGAGGAAGGAAGACGGAGGGAAGAAAAAGTTAAGAGTTTATTGTCATTGAAAGCTTCAAGTTAAATCAAAAAAGAAAAACAACTACTACATATTTGTACATGTTGCGGGTTAGTCATTAAGACAGCATCCATTCTTTCATCTGTTGTCTTGGTCCTTCTTATTTATAACCAGTGTAAGTCCAATGTAAGCCAT
Organism: Dipodomys ordii; assembly: GCF_000151885.1. NCBI lineage: Eukaryota > Metazoa > Chordata > Mammalia > Rodentia > Heteromyidae > Dipodomys > Dipodomys ordii. The sequence goes on from NW_012267248.1 coordinate 2,995,342, forward strand.
TTACATCTTCTAGATTTTCATCATAAAATAGCCTGGCTTCTTGGACCCAGTGGGCTTTTTCACACTGCTACCTAGCCATGCTACTGGTGGCTTAAGGAACTTATCCCAGAACTGGTCCTTTTATTTTTGACTATCAACTCTAACAATTTAATAAACCCATCTATTTTAGAGATCTCTGGCTCTCTCAAAATTTGGATTTAACCACGCCAATCATTTCAAAGCATACAATTCAATGAGTATTTTTTGAATAGCCACAGTGCTGTAGCCATTATCTAACGCCACAAAATTTTGTCATTTAAAAATGAAAGGCCAGGCATTGGTAGCTCACACGAGTTATCCTAACTAATCAGGAGGATCATAATTCCAAGCCAGCCCAGGCAAACAAATCGATGAGACTCTCAGATTCAATCCAATTAACCAGCAAAAAAGAAGTAGAAGAGGTGTGGCTCAAGTAGTAAAAAGCCTGACTTGAGTGGAAAAATCCAAGGAATAATATGAGGGTTTGAGTTCAAACCTCAGTATCAGAACCAGAAAAAGAGAGAGGGGAGGGATATCTATTAGCTGAACGGGAGATATTTATGAGCAATTACTCTCTTCACAACACATGGGAGTCACTAATTAACTTTCTGTCTGCATATATGTGTCCACTGAGAACATGCCATATAAATGGAATTTTACAGTATGTGGTCTTTTGTGACTATTTTTTATACTCAATGTGATGGTTCAAGGTAGCATTTATATTTTATTATTTATTATTTTCTATTTTTGGCTGAAGAATATTTGTAATAATATTGAATGACTATATAAATATTGTTTCAATTGTTTAATTCATTAATTGATAGGTATTTGGGCTGTTTTGGCTACTTGTCTATTATGAATAATACTGTTATGAATATTCATGTGTAGACATTATCTAGGGTATAGACGTAGGAATAGAATTTCTGGGTCATGGGATAACTATTTTTAGAGTTTTGGTGAAGTACTAAATTATTTCACACAGCTACTTCGAGACTGGACATTCCCACCAGCAATGTATGAGAATTTCAACTTTCCCATCGTGGTCTGCCTGGCTTCTTTTAGAAATTCTAGTGGGTGTAGTGGTACCTCCACACAGTTATGAGTAGTATTTCCTTGAAAAGTAATGATGTTGAGAATTAAAGATGTTGTGCTAAAAGTGAGGTGTTTATTAAAAATGATTTTACCTGATTTTATTTTATTTGTTTAGGCAGTGCTAGGATTTGAACTCAACTGGGCAAGTTCTCTACCAGCTGAACCATGCTCTCAAGTATTTTTTTACTTTCTATTTTGGAGAGGGTCTCACATCATAGTTTTCGTAAGGGCTGGCCTTGGGCCTCCCTCCTACATAGCTGAGGTCACAGTGTACCACCATACCTGGCTTATTTTTTCAGAGATGTCTTGGCTAACTTTTTTCCTGGGCAGGCTCCAAACTTCAATCTTCTTGATTTTTACCTTCTAAGTAATAAGTCTGAGCCTCTTCATCCAGCCTTACCTGCTTTTTAATTGGTTATTAGTCAATGGGTGTATTTTTTCAATTGTTGAGTTGTAGAATACCAACCATTTTAAATACTGTGAATTTTGGTTTCCCCACCCTGAGTGCACCCTGTAACGTATCTGATGACTCTGAAACCATCTCTGTGTCAGGGAAATGAATGGATAGATCTGAGTCATGCACTTGAGCCATTTCCTCCTAGAGATGTGTTTCTATCCCCACTCCCTTTACCTGTAAAGGTAACTTCTACTGCTTTCATTTCTCTCATTCAAACCAAGCTACTAGGCTTGGTTAGAAGGGGAAACAAGAAAGGCTTGGTTTGTCAATTGCAAACCTTTCTCAAGGCTAACCAGTTCCACAGACTGAAAATATCCTTCATTAGGGGTTAGGTTTCATTTGCTTCTGTTTGATCAAGGAGTGACCTGTTCCAGTGCTGATCAGTGATGGTCAAAGATCAAATGATCTTTGATCATTTGAACCATGTCGATGCCTCTGCTTCACTTACACCAAATAGCATATTTTTGCTAATAACATGATACCACAAACTTGGTTAGTTTTAAAGAAAAGGTTTATTGATTCTGCTCTCAGGTTGAGGGACCATTTATGGCGATGACTTCTTGCTAGCAGAGTACCAAATTGGCAGAAAGTATCACTGTAGTATGAAACAGGGAACCAGAAAGCAACCTGACAAAAATTGGCTTGATAGCATATCTAGTCTCAAGAAAATCTATAAAACAATGGGTTATCATAATTAATTCATGGGGAAAGAGTAATAGCCTCCTCTCTTAATATCTTACAATAAAAATGACATTTCATCCTGAGTCCCTTGTATTTCTGTTGATTTTTTTAGGCTTTTACTCAGAATAAAGCTGAGTCTTATTGAATTAGATGTATTTAATTACCTGTTTATGATAAGTAGCAGTTAGCCATGAGTAGTTAGTATGAGGAACATGTAAAGGGAACTTAAAATGGAAAATGAGCTCACAAGGCTTTAGAGAAGGTTTTATAACTAAGCTTTCTGTAGACTGGGCCTGGAGATGAGAATTTCTCACAGGTAATCTTGTAAGAGGCAACTTTAAAGCTGATATTGCTGGACCTATCAATTGACTAAAAGTTAGCTACTCATCATGCCCTGCTTTCATGTGTCCTTTTTAATCTAAGCCATTTCCTGCTGCCATCATTTAGTAGTTACGTGGGTTTCCAGAAAGACCAGATTCACCAGTAAGCATCTTGTGACAAAAGACGAACTGCTGCTCAGGTAGAGCCATTTCTGTACCTTGTGGCAAAAGGTAAAACTACCCTTCCCTCAAATAGAAGAAGTAGCAATGTCTCTGGACCTTCTCCAGGGACTTAACTAATGGTCAACCAGAGCTTATATCTGTGACCTGGGATGATTTTAATTATTGCATACCTTTCTCAATCTCTGCCCCTCATTTTTCCTGTTTAACCTGAAGCCAAAGCCTATACTCCCTGAAGATGGCTGGAGATGTGCTGTCTTCCCATAGCAGCCATAATAAAGCTTTCTCTGCCCTTCACAATATCTCTTTAATTGGCATATGAGGGCAAATGGCTAGACCTAATGTGGTACTCTTGGACCTTGGGCCTGCAGTCTAAAACTCAGTTCAATCTCAATAAGTACTCAAACCCCTAAGATTAATGATAACTCACTAATGACATCACATTCAGTCTATTGAAAGTGTACTTATATTTAAACTCTTTGCTGCCACAAATTAAGTAAAAGCAGAAGATAAGTCTGATGTCTCTGTGTTCTAAACCATTCACTCCACAGTCACTTTCCAATCACTATGGGCCAGGAAAGACAGGTGATTGATAATATCTTTATGACAAAGGACTAAAACTATCCCTAAGAACAGCAGAGCTTGCAGGACAGGTGAGCCCAAAGGGAAGATAATTACCTATTAAAATCAGGCTGCAAGGTGGCTCAGCGGTAGAGCGTTTGCCTTGCATGCCTGAGGCCCTGGGTTCGATTCCCCAGCAACACATAAGCAAAAAGAAAAAAAGCCGGAAGTGGTGCTGTGGCTCAAGTGGTAGAGCGCTAGCCTTGAGCTGAACAGCTGAGGGACAGCGCCCAGGCCCAGAGTTCAGGCCACCCCACGACCGGACAAAAAAAAAAAAATCAGGCTGCACCCTGGAGCCAGAGAAATCACCTCTTGGTAATCAGATTACTTCCTTTTGTGATGATAGCGATAACAATTTTCCCTAGAAAACCAACAGAAGGCCACATATGTATCTAGGACTCTTACATTATGTACACACTTCTACCCCTTATTCTTCCTGTATCCAAACCTAATGTTCATGTCTGTTCCCTCAAGATGGCTGAAGATAGTATGAATGTTGGCTGAAGATAATATGAATGTCATTGTCTCTGTCATTGTCACTGTCTCTGACAGTGCCATGTAATCTCCTTTCTCTGCTATATTTCAAACCTAAAAAACTTTTCTATCACTTTTCCAACATTCAAGTATTGCCTAAATTCCACTCAGTGGACACAAAGAAAAGGAGTGAGGTTGATTAGCTGTGTTGACTTTCCAGTGATATTTATGTTAGCCTTTCCTGTGCATGTGCCAGTATTTGGGCTGGAACTCAGAGCCTCGTGATCCCACTTGGCTTTTTTACTTAGAGGCTGGTGCTTTACCACTTGAGCCATACCTCTACTTCCAGCTTTTTGCTGGTTAACTGGTGATAAGAATATCATAGATTTTTCTGCCTGAGCTGGTATTGAACTATGATCCTCAGATCTTAGCTTCCTGAGTAGCTAGGATTACAGGTATGAGGTACCCATGTCCAGCTATCAGTCTTTTGAATGACCTCTTTATAACTGTAGTTAAGCAGACATCTACTTTAATTCTACTAAATTGAATGCCCTATATACTTATGACTGAAAATGTGTAGCTCTGAACTTTATGTAAATATACAAAAGTTTACGGTTAAAGTATATTAAGTTAAAGCCGGGTGCTGGTGGCTCACGCCTGTAATCCTAGCTACTCAGGAGGCTGAGATCTGAGGATCGCGGTTCAAAGCCAGCCCGG
>NW_012267248.1:2999981-3004962 GCF_000151885.1 Dipodomys ordii
TGAAGAGCTGAGGGACAGCGCCCAGGCCCAGAGTTCAAGCCCCACGACTGACAAAAAAAAAAAAAAGTATATTAAGTTAATACATGTTATCTTTAATATGCATTGCATCTGAACAGTCAGTATACAATATGGTCAAGAAAACGTGTTATTTTTGAGGAATTAGTATCATTCAGATGATTAAAAAAAAACCTTACTATTTCAAACCTAGCTTCTATCTATCTTTTTCTAAATAACTTTTGCTTTGTATATGATATGAACTTTTACATCAGGAAATAAGTTTATTTGGGGTCATGAATTCTAGCCCTAAACTGATAAGTAGTCTAAAGATTTAATTTTTGTAAATGCTGTACACACATTATCCTTCTGGGTCAAAAGTAAAAGCTAATTTAATATATAAAAGATTTCTGTATTGCTGTGATACTTATTACTTCTGGTTCCTTTTTGTTTTAAATATACTTATGTTTTCAAGTATGGAAGCCTTCTAAGTGCCCCTACCTGGGGTATTCCAAACTAAAATTGTGAGTAGCATAGCCCTTTTCAGGCTTATAATCATGTGCTCCTAATTGTATTATGATGGTCATCTCTAAGGAAAGATAACTAGACATGCCTAAACATACCACTGCATGCTATACCATTTAAATAATTAGAAGGATTGTCTATTAGTCACCTAGAAAATGTATCAGTAACAGGTTCGTTCTACTTTATTAAAAACTTTTTCATCTATTCTTAAAAGGCAAAATTGAATTTTTTATGCTTAAAGTAATGTATTATTGACAAGGTATATTTTTTACATTCTTTCCACTGAAAATTTAAGTGTATCTTTGAAAAGATGAAAAGGACAGCTGATAGTCCTAACATAATGTGTCAATCATAATTATTATTCTAAAATTCTGTATGCCATAGAAAAAAAACTAGACATTTTATCAGTTGCTGAACTTCTAAAAAATTATAACCGTGGCTATTCTAGTCATTTGTCTTTAGAGTTTTATCTTTCTTTCAAGTATTTACAATCAAAGTCATGGGAAATGACTCTAATAAGTACTTACTGGTTAAACATATTTATTTTTCTTTAAATACTTGTGTTGGTTTTGCTTTGTATTCTCTTATAAAACTGTATACTTACAATGTATAGATATTCTATAGAATTACTCCTTATAACAAAACAATCTGAGAAATATCTGTGTATATATGGGAGAGAGAGAGAGAGAAAGAGAGAGAGAAGAGGGAGGGAGGGAGATATGAGGGTGGTTTAAAGAGGACATAAAGGCAGAAAATGAGCTATAAATAGAAAGGGCCTGACTACAGTCCATCATCCATCTATATGTTGGTGTGGGAAAGATCTCTCACAGCCATCATCAGAGGATCAGAGGATAGAGGTGATGGTGGTGATAGTTGTGATAGTAGCAGCAGAGCTAGTGAATGGAAGCTAAATTACCCTTCAGAATCCTTGGAGTTAGACCCCTATGGATACCATAGTCCATGATGCTCAAGTCCCTTGCACAAAATAACAATAGCATTTTCATATAACCTATTCACATTTTTTTTCTTTTTTTATCGTACAGATACCGAACAGAGGGGTTACAGTTACATGAGTAAGGTAATGAGTACATTTCCTATCAAGCATTGTTACTCCCTCTTTTGTTTTTCCACTATTATCCCTTCCCTCAACAACCCCCCCCCATCTCCTCCCTCCCTCCTACCCTCCCAAGTTGTAAAGTTTGCTTTCAACATAGCATCTTAGGCTGGCGCCAGTGACTCATGCCTGTAATCCTAGCTCCTCAGGAGGCTGAGATCTGAGGATCATGGTTTGAAGCCAGCCCGGGCAGGAAAGTCCGTGAAACTCTTATCTCCAATAAACCACCAGCAAACTAGAGGTGGCGCTGCAGCTCAAGTGGTAGAGCGCTCGCCTTGAGCTGAAGAGTTGAGGGACAGCACTCAGGCCCAGAGTTCAAGCCTCACAACCGACAAAAAACAAACAAAAAACCAACATAGTGTCTTATTATACATCTCATTGTTATAATGAGTCAACCTGTATCCTTGTTTCATCATTTTGTTATTTCCCTTCCCCTCCCCAATTATAAATATGTATATACAAGATGCAGGGCACCAGAATCAAATACAGTGACAACAGGGGTTATACCATAGGGGTAAGAACATACAAAAGAAACAACAACAAAAAAAAAACACATAGTACATTAAAAAACAACAGCAACAAAGAAATAACCTCTTGTGCCCATATCATTTCCCTTAGCATCATTTTACATAGTTTTTGACCTTTTCTGCTTGTCTGGTAGAATTATCCTAGACGTATACTAGTTATTGCAAATAAGGGAGACCATGGGACCTATGTTTCTTTGGGCCTGGCTTACTTCACTTAATATAATTTTCCAAGTCTTTCAATTTCCTAACAAATGGGGGCAGTATAATTCTTTCTGATGGACACCTTTTCTTTTATACTTTAAATCATTTCTAGATGACTTGCAATGCCTAGTATGACATACATGATATGTAAATATTTGCTATCCTTTATTATTTAAGGAATAATGCAAGCAAAAGTCTATGTTCGGCATAGGTATAATTCCAATCTCTCTCTCTCTTTCTCTCTCTCTCTCTCTTTCTCTCTCTCTCTCTCTCACACACACACACACACACACTTTTTTGTAGGTCCTGAGGCCTGAACTCTGGACCTGAGTGCTGTCCCTGAGCTGCTTCTCTTTTTTTTTACATTAAAAAAAATTGTATTTTCCAAGTGATATACAGAGGGGTTACTGTTACATAAGTAAGGTATTGAGTACATTTCTTTTTTTAAATTTTATTTGTGAGTACATTTCTTGCCAGATTTGTTACCCCCTCCCTCATTTTCCTCCTACTTTCCCTCCCCCCCCACCCTTCCCTCTCCCTGAGCTGCTTTTGTCAGGGCTAGTGCTCTATCACTTGAGTCACAACACCACTTCCAGCTTTTTCTGAGTAGTTTGTTGAAGATAAGCGCCTCATAGACTTTCCTGTCTAGGCTGGCTTTGAACTATGATCCTCAGATCTCAGCCTCCCAAATAGCTAGGACTACAGATGTGAGCCACCAGCTCCTGGCTATATTTTTAAAGAATATTTTCAATCTACAGTTGGCAGAACTCCAGTTGAAGGAACTCAGATGCAGAAAGATGACTGTACATCAGAATCAGAGATAAATCCCTTGAGCATTTAATTTCATTCAAGGTTCTTGGAAATTGGCTTGCATCCCTTGCCTCCACCCACTAGATTCAAGAAGTACCCCCATTTGATTAGAACAACCAAAAATACCTCGTGGCATTGCCAAATGTTCTCTGAGGGGACACAGTCACACCACCAGGTGAGAACCACTAGTCTAGCAATTGCTCAGACATCCCTAACACTGAACTATGATTTAAATATTGAGTCTACATCAGAATGAAACTTGCACCTCAGTCTTGCATCCACCTCCAGTCCAAAGCATTCTTCCAGTGAGATGAGAGGAACAGCCCCAAGAAGATCATCAACTGGGGTCTGTGGGTTCACTTTGAGAGACTGTCTCCCCCCCTCTAATAATTCTGGAAAAATGTGTATATATCCACCTTTTCTGGGACACACACCCCAAGGAACTTAACGCCCAGAAAGTTTAAGGACTGCTTTGCAAAGATACTGCCAATTCATGTGTGTTTATAAGATGGCGCTTACTCCTTGTGGAACAGCCAGATGTTGAGTTCTAACTCCAGAAGACAGAAGTTCTCTTATGAATAGTCATATTCTACAAATAACCCATTTTACAGAAAGTTCGTGTACATGACTATATTTCCTTTGTGTGTATGTGTGTGCGCGTGCATGTACACATGCATGCATATGCTCACCACTACTAGTACTTGAACTCAAGGCCTCAAGCTCTCCATTAGCTTTTTCACTTTAGGCTGACTCTCTCTACCACTTGAGCCACACTTCCACTTCTGGCTTTTTGCTGGTTCATTGGAGCTAAGAGTCTCTCCATGCAGGGCTCCAGTGGCTTATAGCTGTAATCCTAGCTATTCAGGAAACTGAGATCTAAGGATTGGGGTTCAAAGACAGTTTTGCTAGAAAAGACTCTTATTTCCAATTAACCACCAAAAAGTAGAAGTAGAGCCGTGGTTCAACTGCTAAAGGACTAGACTTGAGAAAAAAAAAAGCCCAGGGACAGTGCCTCGGCACTAAATTCAAGCTATAGTACCCACACACTAAAAAAGAGTTTTTCAGATTTGCCTGCCCAAGCCGGCTTTGAATCTTGATCCTCAAATCTCAGCCTCCTAAGTAGTAAGAATTACAGGGCTACCTTTCCATTTTAAGTATAAATTTAACAAAACTTTAAAATGGCTTAGTTTCGTCTCTTCTGTGGGAATTGTGATATCAAGTTATTTAGGTTACTGACTTTGACTTGTGCCTGCACATATCCAGTGGGTAAGTGGAGCAGAATGAGAAGGACTGGGATTCTCTGTCTTCATATTGTACCTGTCCTCTTTGCTGCCTTCATTTTGGGGTCAGATTCTATTCAGCTTTGTGTAGACATGTTGGTCATTTAAGACCTGTTTTTCCAGAACTATAACAGAAGGTCAACTTGTTTAGATTTATCCTGTTTCAAGGCTAAAGGCATATATCATCTGCTGTGACCAGAAATGCCAGACCATAAAAGGAGTGAAAAGAGATAGCTCCTGGAAATTCCCCATTTATTCCTCCAAACTAGCCCCTTTCTCTTATCCTGTCTCTGTGACTAAACTTCCTGACATGAAGAAGCTGATTTGTGATTAGAGTTCTTGTTTCTGTGTTTTGGAGAATAGAGCTTGTGGGAGATGAAAAAATAAATTGTCCATAATTCTATTATAACAGATACTTACAAACTGCCTTTGCTGGGCTGGGAAGGTGGCTCAGTGGTAGAGTGCTTGCCTTGCATGCCTGAGGCCCTGGGTTCGATTCCTCAGCACCACATAAGCAAAAAGAAAAAAAG
>NW_012267248.1:3005137-3013601 GCF_000151885.1 Dipodomys ordii
TTGGCCTCCCTATCTCTGTTTTCCATCTGTCTTTGCTCTAAGCCAGTCTCTCCTACATCTGCCTTGGAATCCAGGAAGGACAGCACTGGTAGATAAACATCTTGTGATTGGAATTGAGGCTCTCCAGGCAGCAATAGCTCTCTTGTCCTTACCAGTCCCAAGATGATCAACCAGGCCACACTGTGTCCATACTTTGACCAGGACTGTTTACTCATATATACACATTTTACCCTCTGTCCAAGTTCTTCTTCTATTTTAACCTAATGTCAATGCCTATACCGCAAAGATGTACTCAACTGCTTACTTTGCCTCTTTCCATGGTGTGTCTGTGCTGTGTAACAAATCTCCATTCTCTGTGCTTTAGCATACTTTTCTCTTTATTTGGCATATTTATTTGTCACATGTGTCTCCATGACCGTGTCCTGTGTCCTGTCTCCTGACCTTGTCTCTGGTCATCCAATTCAGCCCTCCATTGGAGCTAAATTGGATTGATGGTTTCTGGCTCTCAGACATCCTTGTATGAAATCCACATTGCAGAGATATCAGCACTTTTACAAGATTACTGTCTTGGGAAGACACAGCCAACTTTCTTTTGGCTCGCTTCTATATGAACTCTGGACCAAACCAAGCATATATACTTAAAAAAAATATTTTTGTTGGTCGTGGGGCCTGAACTCTGGGCCTGGGCGCTGTCCCTCAGCTCTTCAGCTCAAGGCTAGTGCTCTACCACTTGTGCCACAGTGCCACGTCCAGCTTTTTCTGCTTATGTGGTGCTGAGGAATTGAACCCAGGGCCTCACATATGCAAGGCAAGCACTCTACCACTGAGCCACCTTCCCAGCCCCCCAAGCAAATATTTTATAGTGCTCAGTTGAAATTAAACATTTCTTATCAAAAGTTTGTTATTGAGATCTATCTGGACTGGTGTAAGTTACTTGGGCTCCTGGAAGGAAAAGCCCAATATGGGGCAACTGAGGAGAAGAGACCTCCATGCACCAGCCAGGCCCTGCAGGCACCTTGGGACAGGGGGAAACAGCCCAGGAAAGGCCTCTGCTGCCCATCAGTCTGCCATCAGTGCAACATGGCACCTCCAGCATGGGCCAAGGGGCCAGCAGAAACCAGACATTGCAGACTGGGGATGTGGAGACTTACATGTCCACCAATCTTCAGTCAGGAGTCAGAACCAATTTCAGGTCAGACCCAGCGACCTTTTCCATGAATAGGTTTTCACAAAAGTTTGTGTTGGAAATGAACTATACAACTTGGTAGGGAAGGACATGAGGAGGGCAAAATCTGGACAAAAATGAAGGAGTGACACTGTTCAAAAGGAAATGTACTCATTACCTGACTCATGTAACTGGATCCCCTCTGTACATGACCTTTACAATAACATTTTAAAAAACTAAAAACAAAACAAAAGAGTCTCATAGACTTTTCAGCTAGCTTCTAACTGATTCTCAGATTTCAACCTCATGAGTAGCTAGGATTACAGGTATGAGAATTCTGGCATCCTACCTCCTTTTGAAAGCCCTTCTACAGCAGTTCTTTTCAAAAACCATTGATGGCTTAACCCTACTGGTTACCAAGTATTGCTAAGTGCTTTCTTGCCTGTTTTTGTTTTGTTTTTCAGTGAAGGCAATGTGAACCCTGCAGAGAGCACATGCTTAAGGATGCCAATATTTTATGATACAGTGGCTCTGGTACCAGTGCAGAAGCTCAAAGAACCTTTCCATCACCATATCACCCTGAATGTGCCTAGTATATTCAGAATCTAAGCCATCTTGGTTAGTACTTGGATGGAAGAAGTTCAAAGAACTGAGATGTAACTTAAGACCCGCATATCACCAGCTCCAAAGTCCACATTGTTCTGTGTCCCAAAGATACTAGCAGGGCTAAGCAGGAACCAGATGAACACAGGCACTCAGTGCATGCATATGAGTGTGCAGAGGTTGAAGACTGTGCTAGGCAATTGGGAAAACTGTAGTCCATTTGGATAAACCTGAGAGAATTGGGAGGGAGGCACAGAGGAGACATCTGAGAGGATGCAGGGCCATCAAGCACAAAGTCTTAGATAATGAACAACGGTTGGTAAGAATCTGGGACTGGGGGTATAATTCAGTGGTAGAGCATGTGCTTGGTATGTGTAAGGTCCTGGCTTGAGGGTATGCCAGCAATGTCAATCCTTCTCCATTCAAAAGAAGAAACACAGGGCTGGGAAGGTGGCTCAGTGGTAGAGCACTTGCCTTGCATGCCTGAGGCCCTGAGTTCGATTCCTCAGCACCACATAAGCAAAAAGAAATGTACTCTTTACCTGACTTATGAGACTGTAACCCCTCTGTAGATCACCTTTATAATAACAATAAAAAAAATTAAAAAAAAAAGAAACACACAGACACACACACATACACACACACACACACACACACAGAAGCAGGGTCTAATTGTTGACAGCCTTTTAGGGAATGGAGTTTTCTTTCTCCACAGGCAGCCACACTGAATGTCTCCATGGGTTTCCTTGTGATTTGTGATGATGTTCTGCGGAAGCTAAATTGCTATTTCAACTTGAAATGATATGAATCATTTTGTGATGAGCTGATTAAATTCAATACAACTATACTAAGATAGGCCAGAGGAAGGTGTAAATTTGTCACTTATACATATGGTCATCTAGCAACATTTTAGTTATCTTGTTTTGATAGTACTACCCAAGAATGGATATAATGGTCAGAACTGGCCTTATAGCCAGAGTCTTTTTTTTTTAATAGAAAACAATTTTTTTAATTAAAAATTAAAAATGTTAAGAATTTTTAATAAAAGGTACCAAAAAAGAGTTCTTTGCTTTTTGGGTGAGATGGGAAGATCCTGTATCTCCCTTGTGTCCAGTCTCTTGTTGGAGTCTCTGGTCTGCTTGTGGTGTTTGATTTTCCTGTAGCGTGGTTGTTTTCTTAAGTCAGTTTGTTTGAGCAGGCAGAAAAATGCTTTGCTTTACCCAGGATTTTGTGATCCTCCTCCTAGGCTAGTTCAATGGGAGGGAGATCTGCTTTGAGTATCACCAAAGAGGCTGATGGCTGTTTCTTCTAGTTTGGAGATGCTATGATGGGGCTAGGTTCTGGGCAGAGATGAGGCCTTTCAGCAAACAGTAGCTTTTCCCTGAGGGGCTAGCTTCTGAGGCAGTCACAGAGCCCAGCCAGGAGCCATTCTCAGGGTTTATTGTTATTGATTTTCTAGGTTGCTGTAGGTAGGGGCAGCCTCTGGTTCTGTTTACCTAGTGAAGAAAGCCACTCCTGGGGCTGGCGCAGGCCTGGGCTGGGTGAATTTTCCCTGGGTGGAGATGAACCTGGCAGGTGAGGTTAAGTTCCTGAGACCTGCTAAATGACTTTTTGTTTTCATCCAATGACTGAGTTGGAGCTAGCTGATCAGCCAGGCCTTTGCCAGTATCAAAGATGGAGATCTCCGGTAGTGGGCAGGGAGGGGTGTCCTTCCCTTCTCTGCTCCCTGAGAAGGAGAGAGGAAGTCAGGCTTCTACTCACACAGGAGTCTGGTTCCTGGGTCATCTCTGTTCTGTGATCTGAAGGATGAAGGTGTCTGCTCCTTGTCAGTTCTTGCTGGTGTTTAGTAAAATCCTCTGGCCTGCTGCATCTGGCGCCTTTGTCCTAGACTATCTGTGTTGCAGGTATGACGGCTCCAGCTGCCACTGCACCCACCACAGCTGCAACCACGGCTGCAGGCAAGTGCTCAGATTTGTCTCCTTGCCTGGATTTTCCCTCTCTGGCCTAACTCTCTTTACTGTGATGGCACACTTGGTGTGATTCTCTGGCTTAGGACTGTTCAAGGGAGCACTAAAACTGCTTTCTATGTGAGAGCTTGTTTAGCTTCCAGCTTCTCCTCCGCTATCTCCCCGGAACCCTAAATTTAAATTTTAAATGATAAATTCTTTTAAAATCGTTTCACTCGGGCACAGATATGGATAGATAAGTGATGTGGGCAGAATCAGAATTATTCAGAAGGTTGTAAATGGATGCTTACCTAGTTTTCTCTTAGCTGGATCATAGAATACAGACTGTCCTAATTGGAAAAAGTTAGCCTTCTGAGATTTTCTGCATATAAACACTCCATCAACATTTTATTAGAGGATTATTCAAGATTAGCTATATGTTGATTGATAATGACTGATCATGACAGAAAGTTGAGGGAAAACCATTTACACTTCAGTGAGGTTCTGATTTGTGCTTCACAAACTGTTATGGAAGCTCTACATGAGAAATCTAGCAGCTGCATTTCCAAAAAGTCCTTGGGTTGTTACACTTTCTGATATTGTCTCAATTCAAGTACTTCTCCTTGAAGTTCCATACTATTCAATAATGCTGTATTAGCTCCTTGTTACAACTTGCAGACTGGTCTCTTTGATGAAATTTCTGCTTTTCAAAATTGCTCTCCAAATTCCATCCACAAACTACATACAAAATTTATCTGAATCATAGAGAGTGTGGGATGAAGGAGCCAGACAGGGCGGGCAAGCTGATTCCACTCAACACCAGCAAGAACCTACAAGGAGCGGACATCTTCATCCGGAGATCTCCATCTTGGATACCAACAAAGCTTGGCGGAGCTGCTAGCTCCAACTCAGGCCTTGGAAGAAAACTAGAGTCATTTAGCAGGTCACAAGAACCTAACTGACCTGCCAGACTCAGCTCCACCCAGGGAAAAGTCATAGCCAGAGTCTTATGACATAAGTGACTGTTTATTACTGTTTCTTGCATTCTTTCGGATCTAGACACGCTCTAGATTTTTTGTTGCTGTTTTTGACTATATTTTCTTTGTTTGTTTGTCGGTCGTGGGGCTTGAACTCTGGGCCTGAGCGCTGTCCCTCAGCTCTTCAGCTCGAGGCAAGCGCTCTACCACTTGAGCTATGGTGCCACTTCCTTTGTTGCTGTTTATTGCTGTTTTTTTGTTTTTATTGTTCATGGCACTTGAACTCAAGGCCAGGGCACTGCCCCGGAGGTGTTTTTTCTCAAGGCTAGTGCTCTACCACTTTGAGCCACAGCTCCACTTCCAGTATTTTGGTGGTTAATTGGAGATAAGAGTCTCACAAACTTTCCTGTCTGGGTTGGCTTCAAACTATACTCAGCCTCCTGAGTAGCTAGGATTATAGGCATGTGCCATCAGCACCTGGAACTTTCTAGGTTTTTTTTGTTTGTTTTGCCAGTCGTGAGGCCTGAACTCTGGGCGTGGGTGCTGTCCCTCAGCTCTTCAGCTCAAGGCTAGCGTTCTATCACTTGAGCCACAGCACCACTTCCAGCTTTTTCTGCTTATGTGGTGCTAAGAAATCGAACCCTGGGCCTTATGCATGCAAGGCAAGCACTCTACAAATGAGCCACCTTCCCAGCCCACTTTCTAGTTTTTGACCCAGTTATTCATCTGGAAAATTGGATCTCATTTAACATTTAAATATATGATAGAAGGAATGTATCTAAGTACTTTTTGCTACTCTTCTCATTCCTTGTTGCTCCAGTGAGTTCCAAATTCAGTTAGAATCTGGCTTATTACTACTTTTTATTACTAGTTTATTATGAATTTTTTTGTGTATATGCCAGTCCCAGTCCTGAACTCAGGGTCTGAATGCCGTCCCTGTGCTTTTGTGCCCTTGGCTAGCTAGCACTCTACCACTTTAACCACAGCTCCACTCCAAGATTTTTGGTTGTTAAGAGATGATAATCTCATAGACTTTCCTGCCCTTGCTAACTTTGAACTGTGAGTCACAGATCTCAGCCTCTTATGGGCATGAGCCACCAGCACTTGGCTTTATTATTATTATTTTCAAATTTCCCTGCTAATGTAGCTGTTCTGTCTCAATGCTGCTTAGCACCAGTACAGTCCATTGAAGTTCACATCAACCAGAGATGAAAGTGAGACTATCTCCAATTTAAACAGCTGGTAATGAAACTGTGTGACTCAAGTGGCAGAGTGTCAGCCTTGAGCAAAAAAGAGACAGTGCTGAAGCCATGAGTTCAAGCACCAGGACCAGCACACGTGTGCATGCGCGCGCACACGCACACACACACACTCAATAAAGTTTAAATTAAAATGTTTACATTTCTCTAAATATGAAAACATGCTCTTTTTTCTTTTTTGTTGGTCATGGGGCTTGAACTTGGGGCCTGATCCCTGACGATGAACTCATTTTTGCTCAAGGATAGTGCTTTACCACTAAGCCACAGAGCCAGTTCTGGTCTCTGATGGTTAATTGAAGATAAGAATCTCAGAGACTTCCCTGCCAGGGCTGGCTTTGAACCATGATCCTCAGGTCTCAGCCCCCTGAGAAGCTAGGATTATAGGCATGAGCCACCAATGTCCAGTTAGCATGCTCTTAAAAGAGAAATGTGGGCCATTCATTCACTTTAGCCTACTCAATACTAGGATTGCAGATGTGTACTCCCATGCCTAGCTCTAGAGGAACCATTTCATTACTTCTCTTCAGCATATCTGAATTCCACTCTCAGGTTATTCCTAAGTAGAATGAGAACTTGAACACAAGTACTGTGATATTACAAAAAGCAAAACAGCTTTTAAGTGACTAAAAGATGAGTAGCATATACAGTGTAGATACTCTGTGCAAATGAATGATGTCAACAAATACATGGAAATTGGCTAGATCAGCTAAGTCCTTCTGAACTCTAATACTGGGAAGAGATTTGGTACTAATGCTTTGGGCTATGTATGAAGAACCACCATTATCAGGACCCATAGGAACAGAAAAGTCTGGTTTAGTTCAAGGAGATAGAGGTACATGGTATTATGTAAATAGACTCCATTCTGCTATGGTGGTATTATACAGTGAAAATCTGCAGCCGTTTATTTCACAATTTGATGTTATATTTAATTTTTGCAATAATTCTTTTTAGCAGTCAAGTCAAAGAGTACTGAATTTCCCTATCTTAAGAAATGAAATGGGTAATTTTCATGAAATACTGTTGTTCAAAATTAATTCCAGGAAGCTAAAACATGTTATTCAAAGAAGGGGAGGTCAAAAGGTGGGAAGACAAACAAATGTAGGGTAGAGAATACTGTCATTATATTCAATGTACATATGTGAAACTGGAACCAGGAACTTGGGGGGATAAGTGGGACTGGGAAAGATGGGGAGAAGATGGAAGGGATGACATTGGGTTTTTTTTTGGGGGGGTCCGGTCGTGGGGCCTGAACTCTGGGCCTGGGCACTGTCCCTCATCTCTTCAGCTCAAGGCTAGCGCTCTACCACTTGAGCCACAGCTCACTTCTGGCTTTTTTTCTTTTTGCTTATGTGGTGCTGAGGAATCGAACCCAGGGCCTCATGCATGCAAGGCAAGCGCTCTACCACTGAGCCACCTTCCCAGCCTCTGACATTTTTTAAGATGTGTTGTCCTTATAAACTGACATGTTGGATTGAATTCCCTTTGTACAACTACTTAAAGATATTTAAAAAATTATATTAAGGGGGCTGGGAAGGTGGCTCAGTGGTAGAGCGCTTGCCTTGCAAGCCTGAGGCCCTGGGTTTGATTCCTCAGCACCATATAAGCAAAAAGAAAAAAGCCGGAAGTGGTACTGTGGCTCAAGTGATAGAGCACTAGCCTTGAGCTGAAGAGCTGAGGGACAGCACCTAGGTCCAGAGTTCAGGCCCCACAACCGGACCCAAAAAAAAATTATATTAAGGAAAACCAAAATATTGTTACCACCCATTACTGATACTAGTGTTATCTCTCACTAGGTAAAAACCAGAAGGGGCTAAATGATAAGAAAATACCAGTATTACCTACAAGTTAGTTGTTTTTAGTTTTGGTTCCATTTTTGGCATTGGGGATCAAGCCCAGGGTCTCATAAATGATAAGTATGTGATCTACCACTGAGGTAGACACTGGCTCTAAGTTAATAATTATATATAGTACATATTATAAAAAATGCTAACCAAAATCACAATCTAACAAGTGCAACTACAGTTCAACTGCAGTGCAACTTGTAATTTCATTTGATTAAAGGACTTGTTATTCTGTTAGTTTTTCATTTTCAAAGAGTACATGTAGAAGTGTTAAGTCAAAAATAAACTACGTGAAATGCCAGTGGTTCATGCCTACAATCCTAGCTACTCAGAAGACTTTAAAGTATAAGAATCCAGGTTTGAAGCCAGCCTGGATGGACAAATTTGTGAGACTCTTATCTCCAACTAACTATCAAAAGCCAGAGGTAGCCAAGAGCCAGTGTCTCATGCCTGTAATCCTAGCTACTAATGAGGCTGAGATCTGAGGATCAATCCTGGCTCAAAACCAGCTGAGAGGGAAGTCCATGAAACTCATTTCCAATTAACTACCAGAAAACTAGAAGTGGAAATGTAGCTCAAAGTAGTAGAGCACTAACCTTGACAAAAGAGCTCAGAGACAATGCCAAAATCCTGAGTTCAAGCCCTACAACCAACAAAAAAAAAAAAAAAAAAA
>NW_012267248.1:3013741-3025045 GCF_000151885.1 Dipodomys ordii
TGCACTTCTGTAAAACAATTTTTTAGTTACCATTCCTAAAATAAACTTAAATTAGCCTAACTGTCCTGTGATGGTACGACCTTCTTTGGACTGAGTCCTCTAAATTTCAGGTGCATTTTGTTCAAAACTAGGTTAGAATATTTAATCTAAATATTCCAAGTATGGAGCACCCAGCATCTCAATGTTGGAAGGTTTTAGTTACTTGAAATCATTGTAAACAGTAACAAAAGAGGACTAAATAATGCTGGGTGCCAGTGGCTCATATCTGTTCATTCTACTTACTTGGGAAGCTGTGACTGGGAGGATTGTGACTAGAGAGTTGAAGGGGTGATTTCAGATCCTAGAAAAGCACCTCACATTCAGACACACAGACCCACAGTTCTGAGGGTGTGATCCCACCCCATAAGGCTCTTTATTTCTTAATGATCGTGACACTAAGAAGGGCACTTGGGTCATAGGCACACAGGAGTGGATGCAAGGTAGAGGTCTACACAGAGTGACAACCCTTTTCTCATGGAGAGGCAAACCGGCCGCAGAACAGAATCCCCTTGGTCTTGCTATGCTGAATGAAGAAAAGGAAAGGGCGATTGGCATAGAAGCGAGCGGTGAACATGCAGCGCATCATCATGATGGCGGCTGTGGCAGCCACCGCCTCTGTACCCTCCTCATTGACCTCAACAAAAGACTTGTGCACAACTTTGGACAGATACAGATCTCTCTTGGAAGACATTCCAGAAAAGTCTGCCTTGCCCTCCTCAAAGGCATCGGCCATGCCCATACTGCTCAGGACATCCTTCATGTCGTAATTCTCTTCCAGTTTAAACCGAGGGAGTGAAACCTCCACCTCCTCTTCATCCATGTTATCCGGCATTGTCCACTCTACAAATTTCTCATAAGTGATTTCCTTTTCCACCTAGAAGATAGTTAAAATATTTTGAGTCTCAGAACAGTGCTGTCACACATGTCACATGTAAGAAATATGTATGGTCTGCAAAGGACAGGGCTGGCCTGGCCATGGTGGGACATTGTATCAGGCTATTAAGTGGTTTAGTGCTTGGCTACCATGCTCAAGACCCTATGTTCCAGCCCCAGCATCACAAATAAACAGAGAAAACAATTTAAATAAGCTAACTGGGACCCAGCAAGGCAAGGGCTGCTGCAGAAGACACTAAAATGGCACCATTAAGATTTGGCCCCCATTACCGTGTTCAAATCGATGTGTTCATCTGGAAGCATGATGATCATATTCAGCTCCTCGCCTACATAAGGAAGCACCAGAATCCTGGTGAAAATTTCTCCTATGTAAGTCTGCTTAAAAGTAGACTTTATAAACATCATTTGCACAGGTTTCTGCTCATTCTGCAAAGGAAAACAATAAGCAAATTGAAACAAGACACGACTGACATACTGTACTAAAAAGGAATCAGACTTGAGCCCCTTAAACACTTTCTTGTTATGCTTCCAGAAATCCTCATCCAACTTTTTCAACCTCTGCTATGATTCAGACTCCAAGGCTCAAGTGTCTCTCAAAAGGCTTGGTTCTCTGAGTACTGCTATTGGTAGGTAATGGAACTTCTATGAGGCAGGGCCTAATAGGCATTTAGGTCTTTTAGAGTACTGCTGAAAGGGACTGTGGGACCTTGGCTTCTTTTACTTCCTGACTGGAGGTAAATAGTTTCACTCGACCACAAGCTCCCACTACTACCATCTAACACCTCTAACAGGCCTAAAAGCAATGACTGTGCCTTATCAGGGACTAGAACTCTAAAACTCAGCTCAGATAAGTCTTTTATAAAGTTGATTATCACAGGACTTGTCATAGTGATAGAATGCTGATGAATGCAACCTCCACTTAGGGTGCCAACATTTCTGTTCTCTTGGTAATTTCAATTAAGTATCATGACTTTCAGCATGATTCCAAACTCCACATTTCTAGCCTGGATATCTCCCCGGGACTCTAGACCCTATATTTTACTGACTCCTTGACTCTTATGTGTGGACATAAAAGAAAGCTGCAAAAAGAACCACAGGCTCTTTACTTTCCAAATCTTTTCTACAGTTTCACCCAACCAGTGGATGGTGATGCTATCTTTCCAGAGGTCAAAAGCCATGACATGTCCTTTAACTCTCTCTTACCCTACCCTAATCTGACTCATTAACAAATTATATGGGCACTTCCTTATTTATTTGTTTGTTTATGCTTGTACTAGAGCTTAAACCCAGGGTTCCATGCACTTGCTTGGCTTTTTTACTCAAGGCTGGCACTCTACCACCAAACCCACATCTCTACTTCTAGCTTTTTGCTGGTTAATTGGAGAGAAGAGTCTCTTGGGTTTCTCTATTGGGGCTGGCTTTGAATTGCAATCCTCAGATCTCAGCCTCCTGAGTAGCTAGGGTTAGAGGCGTGAGCCAGCGATAACCAGATGAAGTAGTGGTTAAAATTACCTGGATTAGCAACAAGAGCTTGTTCTCTATTCTTCATCCATCTGGCCTCCTACCATTCTGCCTTTGCTGGTCTGCTACTATCTCAAGGCTTCTTGGGAGTCCATAGGGTATCAGGTTCTTTCCATCTTTCCACTATAACTCATCCTTTCCCTTCTTCTCAGCTTACATATCACCTTGATGGTGAAGGCTCTCTCAGCAGCTCTTCTCCGTAACTGCACCTTCCAGCACAACTTCCTGCCCATCTTTTGTGTGGCTCTGAAGCACTTAGCACCACCTAATAACTGCCACTCTCTCCTTCCTGGAAAAGGTCAGCTTTACAAGGACAGGCATGTTTAGCTGGGTAATGCCTGGTAAAGAACAGACATCTACTCAACTTCTACTGACTAAATAAATAAACCAATGATTGGCAGAATTAAAAAAGAAACTGCATTTGTCACCAATATGTGCCAGACACACAGTGAGAAAGATCAGAGGACAGTGACCACATGCTATCCAACAATCCTCCATGGCTCCTGATCCTCTCTAGTTTAATTCTAGAAATTTCTGTTTAGGTACTGAATGCCATGTGACTTTATGAGCCCCAGGTCTCTGACAGTCTGCCCTTCATTCTGTATTGACTAGAACAAACCAAAGGTATTATTTTGTTACTGTTCTATTTCAGCTTTCTCTAACTTGCCTGAACTACCCGTAGGCAGAACAGCTCCCATCCTTGGCTCCCTTGTCCCGTCCTTGACCAACAGTTGGCATGCTTTCTCCATAACTGGCAAGAAAGTAATTTCTAGCTCTGTGACCCACACACTTCCTGCCACAACTACTCCAACCTGCTATTACAGAATATGTAAGTAGATACGTATGAGTGTGTTACAAGATAAATTCATCTGATAAAACAAATCATGTAGTCAATATCCACTACAGCCCCATCCCCAGCCCCAACTACAGAGACAGAAAGTAAGACATGCTTCCTCACCATCCTGCACCCAGTAAAAGCCAAATGAAATAGTTCCACAATTCAGTCTATGTAATACTCTGGGCATCATGCAGAACTACCAAAGGAGAAGGCTTTTTGCTCTCTGGCACATGTCCTTCCCCCTGGACTGTGGAAGCAGTACATGAGGAAGAAGGCCCTGTGATGGTGATGGCAATAAAGTAAAGCCAATTTCCAAGAGCATCGCTTGGGGCTAAGTCAATCCCAGGCTGCACTCAGCTCCATACCTTTCTGAGTTCAACTTGAAGAGTTAAAAATGGCTTCGTTTCAAAGCAGTAACCCTTCTGCTGCTCATATTAACCTTGGGCCCACCTGAATTTCAGAAACCGTCTTGTTTGTGCTGAAATTGCTAAACCATAGATTACTTGAACAAAGCTACTCTGAAGTCAGGCCCTACTTTGTACTATAGCTGGCCTTGGGTCCCCACAAACTTCAGGAGATGACCAAGCTGGCCCAAGATAAACAGACCACCAATTACTCCCTGCTAAGCTTTAACTGCTCTGGAATGTCCAGATGGCCCATTAAGACCCAGCCAGTTTGATAACTCCCTACTACCTCTTTATCACCTTGGAATGCCCTGCTGATGCCTCTAGTTGCTGTAAATTTGTCAGTCTGTGATTTTTTTTTCTCCTTCTCCTTTTGTAACTTTGTAGTTTTTGTCTTTATAAACCCTGTGACATTTCAGCTTGGGGCTCTCCTCCTAAGCTCCGCTGAGTCGGTGTGTAGGACGAGGCCCGAGCTGCAGCCCGCCTGAATAAAGCCTTGCTTTTGCATTTCGGAACGTCTGACTCTCGGTGGTCTTCTTGGTGGGGTCCTGTGACGGAGGTACAACAAACTATCTGGAGCTTCTATTGCTCCCAGTTGAATGAAGTCCTAACCTATATCTTGTTAAATAGCAATTTCAAAGAGAGAAAAAGTTTTCTCAGGAGAAAACAGAATGGTTCATTTCAGAATAAAGACTGAAACAAAACTCCTTTCTTGAGAAACTGGAGGGTTCAGATTCAAGTTGGCTTGAGAGATCTAAGTTAGGGTCAGAGATTCAGAATACACTGTAATTAATCTAGTGTCTGCTTTGGTGTCCCTTTGGGAACACAAAAAAAAAACTGTAAAGATTAAAAAAAAATTAACTTGATTCAGCCAGAGAAACACACCATCTTCCAAACCATCTTCCAAACAGAAGATGGTTAAACTCAGACTAGCCTGAGTACATGTCCCTTTGTTTGCTTATTTGTAAACAAAAATCTGTATTTATACTACCCTTATTATCAAAACAAGACTGAAGATGATCATTCATTATTTCAGTATGTACAGGGCAGCAATGCCAAGCACACAGAAGACAGCCATCTGTCTTGGGCAGTTTTCTGCTGGATAAGAAAGGCATTCATCCATTGTGATGTCTCATGGGAACCAGCAGTAATGTGGTGACAGTTGGGAGGAGGAGCCAAACCTGGATGGAGCTTATAGCAGATACTACTGGGAAGAAAGCAATGTGTCAAGACTCAGGGAATGTGCAGAACTGGGCAGGTTCTGAGCACACAAAGAATCTTGCTCACTACATTTAAAGTTTAAACTTTATCTCAAAAGCTTTGAGGAGCCTAGAAAGATCTAAAGTAAGCCTGATAACTACCTCATCAGATTTGCCTTGTGGACAGATACATAGACAACTGTAAGGCCAGAGACAGTAGAGGAGACTGACCAAAAGTGTGCTCCCACTGGTGGTAACATATAAATGGAGAAAGGCCCTAAGGCTTGGGCAGTCCCTGCTGCTGCACTGCCAAGTCCAGGTAAAAGCATAGGTTAAGAAGGCAGGCTGCTCATGAGTGTCAGAAAGCAACACAAGCAAGGGAACTATGTCCAGAAGTCCCCTGTGTTCCTGCACAATATTCACCTTGCTGATTTTAAATGGCCTCTCCTGGGTCCGCTCTTTGTCAAATGAACGCTTCCAGTTTCCTTTGAAGTAGATGGCATTCACGAGAACCAGTCTGGTGTTTGAATTCACTGAAGCTGGAGACAGCAACTCTGTAATTTTATCTGAAAGGAAAAATTAAAGAGCCAGTTAGCTAAAAGTTTGCTAAAGATGGCACAAAGGGGCCATTTCCTTGCATAATTAAGAAAAGGGAAGAGCCAGGCACTACTGGCTCAACGCCTGTAATTCTACTCAGGAGGCTAAGATCTGAGGATCACAGTTAGAAGCCAGCCCAAGCAGGAAAATCTGTGAGACTTTACCTCCAAATAACCACCAGAAAACTAGAAGTAGAGCTATGGCTCAAAGTGATAAAGTGCTAGCCTTGAGCAAAAAAGCTCAGGGTCAGTGAATGCCAGGCCCTGAGTTCAAGCCCATGACTAACAGAAAAAAAAAACAAAAAAACAGGGATGAAGAGTTTTACCATCACAGGAAGGAGATAATATCCTTTAAAAAAAAAGAAAAAGAAAAAGATAAAGCAAAAAAGAAATAGTAACTTTAAAATTGTGGTAAAAAAGGACCAGTTTGAATAAAACACAAAAAAGAATGCATAGATGTTAATATTTACATGATGAGTTTATAACACATGAACTTGAATGAAAAAACTTGTACCCATAAAGAAAGAAACTTAAAGATTGTTTTAAAAATGAATAGTTGGGGGCTGGGAAGGTGGCTCAGTGGTAGAGCGCTTGCCTTGCATGCATGAGGCCCTGGGTTCAATTCCTCAGCACCACAAAAGCAAAAAGAAAAAAGCTGGAAGTGGCACTGTGGCTCAAGTGGTGAGCGCTAGCCTTGAGCTGAAGAGCTGAGGGAGAGCACCCAGAGTTCAGGCCCCACGACCGGACCAAAAAAAAAAAAAAATGAATAGTTGGGGAAAGAAATGATGAAAGGAATGATTCTAATCAAGATTACTATACACATAAATGGACATGCTAAACTGAAACTCCCTTGTACAACCATTAGAAGATAATAACATTTTTAAAAAGTTTCAGTAGGTAATTGTGTTCATAATGATTTAAACATTACATGATGTATGCATGTATGGAAATTCGCATATTACTCAATAAGTATGTACAATTTGTTTTATGTACCAGTTAAAGCAGTGAGTTTAAATTTTTGAAAGATGAGTCATTCTCCCTGTATAAGGTAAGCTAATTAAAAAATAATTTTAAAAGATATGAAAGCAACTTAAACTAGCAAGAGTCAAAATATAATTAGTTATAAGAAGTTTGTTAGAAACCACTGGTAGGGCTGGGAAGGTGGCTCAGTGGTAGAGTGCTTGCCTCACATGCATGAGGCCTGGGGTTTGACTTCTCAGTATCACATAAGCAGAAAAAGCCAGAAGTGGTGCTGTGGCTCAAGTGGTAGAATGCTAGTCTTGAGCTAAAGAGCTGAGGGACAGCGCCCAGGCCCAGAAATCAGGCCCCATGAGTGACAAAACAGAAAAATAGAAACCATTAGTAAAGTAGGACTGGCCAGCCACCGGCAGCAAGGCAAGAGAGGTGTGGAGCCTGAGCGTCACTGCAGAGACAGCTCTAGAAGCAGAATACAAACGTCTTTATGTCACTGTGGAAAGAAAGACTAGTCAAAAGAAATAGTGTGGATTGTTCTGGAGTATGAAACATTAAGAGATATCAGAAACACACTAGGAATGCACAGTAGAAAAAGCTAGAGAAAATGTCAGAGACAATACTTCAGAAGCAGATGTGTAAAGTTGTCAGATACTTTGAGAAAAAAAAAGTCGTACCTGTTTATATTTAATGTTCTTGTGAAGTAATCAACAATGGGATGGACTAAACTACTACTAAAAATAGAGCAGCAGAATAGAGTCTTTTCCTCAGCCGAGAGCAGACATGTGTCTGAGCTGTGCCCCGTTTCTCTACACAGACTTCGTTTTCCACATCTGCACTCCAGAAAGATGGCCCAGAGCAGATATACTACTCAGATAAGTACTTCGATGAGCACTATAAGTATCCGCATGTCATGTTACCCAGAGAACTTTCTAAACAAGTACCCAAAACTCATCTGAAGAGGAGTGGAGGAGGCCTGGTGTCCAACAGAGTCTTGGCTGGGTTCATTTCATGATCCATGAGCCAGAACCCCATATTCTTCTCTTTAGATGACCTCTTCCAAAAGAGCAACAAAAATGAAGTCTATCTGGGATCAGAAGTTAAATCTTGTTCAAATGTATGTGTATATATAAAGGTATTATTCAGTGAATACTTGAAAAAAATTCATCAATACCTGTGCAATGAGTTGTATTCTTCACAGCAACAGAGCTCAGTTAAATGTAACTGCAAGTAGGTTATTGTATGGTGTTTAAAATTTCTTCTAGTTGTTTTTTTTCTCATAATATGAGTGCCTGTTATTTTTGTTAAATAAAGTTTGTATGTTGCATTTAAAAAATAGAGCAACCGGATGGGGGCCAGGAGTGTGGCTCAGTGGACAAGCATGTGTTCCCCATGCTCTAAGCCCTAGCTTCAATTCCCAGCACCCAAATAAAATAAAATGATATCTTTTTTTACCTTCTGTCTTTTTGGCTACCCAGCTGTTTATATGTTTTCGGGACTCCTCTGCATCACTGACAAAGTCAAGCTCCTCCATCTCAGCTTGGTAGAATTTGTAGCAGGAATCTTTAAAAGGCTAAACACAGAACAACGTAAATGCAGGGCTATGAAAATGGACATTAACAACATATTCTTTACATACCAAAGTGACAAATGAAGCACTGATAATTTACAGATGTAATTTACAAATAAGTATGAGGAACAAACATAAAAACTGCTCAGTTTGCAGTGTCATTTGGGGTCTGTTTTGTTGGAGTGTTGGGAATCAATACCAAGGTCTTTCTTGCACTGTTAGGCAGGTGTTCCAACAGGGAGCTATGTTGCAGCCCTCAATTTTTTAAAAAGAAGATCTCTCTTTATGGCCTAAGCTAGCCTTGAACTCTTAATCCTCCCACCTCAAACTTCTAAATGCTGGGAATACAGATATGTACAACTATCCCAGGTTTGAGCTATTTAATTTTAGTTTATGAACAAAGATAGTTGTCTCAATATCAATAAAACTTCACAGACCACTGGATCTTGAGGGAGTAGCTGAGGCTCAAAGAAGCAACTGTGGGGATCCTGAGGTGCAGTAATTCAAGAGTGTCACTCTGATAAACCACAGCAGGGGCTAAGTGAGGGTTAATCCTGCAAGAGCTCTGCACTCCTACACTGCAGCAACCAACTTAGCAGGATGTGGGGAAATGAGCAAGTCTGCACCAGACTTTCCACTATGCCTTCCTGTGGTGGTAAAAACATTATAAATCTGCACCATCCAAACCCAGGTCACCTGTGACCATATAGCACATGGGACACAATCATGTAGCTACGAAGATGCATATTATATTTTAACTATGGTAGAAGTTAAATAGCTATGCATCTCATAGTTACTATTTGAATGGCTGTTTAGTTGAGCTTCTGTTTCTCAAAATACTTTTCAGGGTTGGGGATTATAGCGAGTACTTGCCTAACATGCTCAAGGCATGTTAGGGTTTGACCCTCTGCAGTGAAAATTTTTTTTAAAAATAGTTCAACTATTTTGATGATATAGTCTATGAAATAATAATGATTACCTAAATCCTGCCATATTAAAGGAGAATTTTTTCTATGTGCCAGGACTAGGGCTTGAACTTGGGGCCTGGGCACTGCCCTTGGCTTTTTTTCTTAAGGCTCATGTTCTACCACTTGAGCACAGCTCCATTTCCAAATTTTGGAGGTTAATTGGAGATAAGAGTCTCATAAACTTTTCTGCCTGAGCTGGCTTTAAACTCAGAGTTCAATTCCAAGTAGCCAGGTTTGTAGGTGTGAGTCTCCAGTACCCTGCTTAAAGAAGGAAATTTGAATGAATAGAAATGGGTTCCAATAGCTCATTGACAACATTGTGAAATTATTTTGTAATATCTGAGTTGCTATTCATTGGCAGAAAGTTAGAAAAACCCCAGACAAAGGCTGCCAGTAGTCAGCTTTTGTCCCTTCTCCATCCTTGCTAAAAAGCAAAAGAAATCTCTCCCTCAGTCAAGTTTACCAAGCTGGCAGCTTTGCAGAAGGCTGCTGACAACCTTTAGGCTCATCACCAGCTGCACTAAGTTGCTGTATTAGTCAGAAGCTTATAATAAAAATAACTTCTGTAATAGTGTCAATAGCATTGATAGTATAAGTCATGCTGACCAAGTCAAGATTATGTTTTGCCTATGCTCCCGTGATTCAAATCTATGTTTTTTTTTTTGCTATGTTTTGCTTCTGTAACCTTGCTGGCTTGGCTCAGTAACAGGGCCTTAAGCCCACCAATTGAAGACCACCACCAAGTGGTCCCACTATGGGCAGCCTATTCCAAATTATTACGTATGATATTTACCATAAAGAACAAATGAATTTAAAGGTCATATAACTGTAACCAATGAAAATGTGCCAAACCTGCCTTGCATGGCTCATCTATGTAACTCTATGTAACCTTCCCCTTAAAAACCACAGCTTGAGGACTGCTCGGGGTCACAGTCACAGCTCCCGAGTCCGTGCTGCGTCCCTGGCTGGTCAGCTATCCACTTCCCCAATAAATTAATCTTTTTACATAAGACTGTCTCTGGGTGGTGGACTCTAGTGGTATGTAAAATCGCACCGGGAGGAATGTGGAATCCCCTCCCTCGGACCCCATAACAATTTGCCAAATTTCTTCAAAACAGCTTATGACATATTTAATTCCTCATTTGAGAACATTCTAATAATATAGGATTTTTCACTTCTCCTTTAGTACAGCTTGGGAGCAAGTATGCAATACTTGCATCAAGCAACACAAGTTGTTTGATTATAAGCTGTGTGGTCCTAGATGCTTAGCTGGCTGGTTTCTATACCTCAGAAGGTCACTATGAGGTCCAGATAGATGGTTTTCATTATTGTTACTTTATGTAACATTTCTGACTTCTCTGTAAGCTTCAAGCACTGTAATGGTGAACTTCATAGATCATTTCCTTTACTCCTTACATAGTTCATGCTGTTCTAACTACACTAATTGGCATTTGAAAAGGTTTTTCTGTTTGTTTCTTCGTTTGTGCTGGTACCAGGACTTGAACTTAGGCCTAGGTTTCCACTTGGCTTTCTTGCTTATGGCTCCTGTTCATTTCTTACTCATTTTGCCACTTGAGCCACACGTCCAGCACAATTTTTTGCTGGTTACTTGGAGCTCAAATCTGCCTGTGCTGACTTTAAACCATAATCCATTAATCTCAGCCTCCTGAGTAGCTCGGATTATAGGTATAAGCCACTAGTACTAGAAGAAATTAAGAAAGAAAGAAGAAGGAAGGATGGAAGGAAGGAAGGAAAAAAGAAATGAAAGGAAAAAGAGAAAGGAAGGAAAGAAGGAAGGATGGGGGGGGAGAAATAAAAATTTTTTCCTTTGGGCAAGTCCTAATGCTTGAATTCAGGGCCTGGACACTGTCCCTGAGCTGTTTTTTTTTTTTTTTGCTCAAGACTAGCACTCTACCACTTGAACCACAGCTCTACTTACAGCTTTTTTTGGTAGTTTTACTGCAGATAAGTGTCTCAGGGACTTCCCTGCCTGGGCTGGCTTTGAACCACAATCCTCAGATCTCAGCCTCCTGAGTATCTAAGATTACAGATGCGAACCACTGATGCCCAGCTAGGAAAACATTTTTAAAAACAAAAAAGAAAAAAACACTACTATACAGACCTTGCCAATACTTGACCTCATACTTTACTACATTCATTTTATATCACTTAGTTTTAAAACAACGAATGTAAAGTCTAAAATGGATTCAAAAATGAATGATAATCACAGAAAAAAAAAAGATTGAGGGCTGGGAAGGTGGCTCAGTGGTAGAGTGCTTGCCTTGCATGCCTGAGGCCCTGGG
>NW_012267248.1:3025375-3032278 GCF_000151885.1 Dipodomys ordii
GAACTCTGGGCCTGGGCGCTGTCCCTCAGCTCTTCAGCTCAAGGCTAGCACTCTACCACTTGAGCCACAGCGCCACTTCTGGCTTTTTTCCTTTTGCTTATGTGGTGCTGAGGAATCGAACCCAGGGCCTCATGCATGCAAGGCAAGTGCTCTACCACTGAGCCACCTTCCCAGTCTGTGAGACTCTTATCTCCGGTTAACCATCAGAAAACCAGAAGTGGTGCTATGGCTCAGAGTGGTAGAACACTCACCTTGAGTTGAAGAGCTCAGGGACAGCTGCCAGGCCCAAATTCAAGCCAGGCACCAGTGGCTCACACCTATAATCCTAGCTACTTAAGGAGGCTAAGATCTGAGGATCACAGTTCAAAGCCAGTCCAGGCAAGAATGTCTATAAGACTCTTATTTCCATTAACCCCCAGAAAACCCGTGATGTGACTCAAAGTGGTAGAGTACTAGCCTTGAGCAAAAATGCTCAGGGCACCCAGACCCTAAGTTCAAGCCCCAAAACCAACTCAAAAGAACGAAACAAAAAAGTTATGAAAAAGCTATGAAAAAGGAATACATCCCAACAGAAAAATGTTCAGAGAACATGTAAGCAGACAACACTCAGAAAACATATATAGGTTGAATATACCTTATTCAAAACACACAGGACTGGAGGTGGTTTACATTCTGGAATTTTTCAGGTTTTGAAGTTTTTCATATTATTTATCTTTAGGTTTTAGGGATGCTCAGCTTGTATATGCTCAATAAGAAAACTTGTTTGACCTCATAAATAATCAGTGTTACCCTAGCACTAGTGGCTTACATCTACAATTCTAGCTCTCAGGAGGCTGTGTTCTGCGGATCAAGGTTCAAAGCCTGTGTGGGCAAAAAGTCTATGAGATTCTTAGTTCCAATTAAAGTAAAAAGCTAAAAATAAAATGTAGTGGCATCCTTGAGCAAATACACCAAATGAATGATAGGCCCTTAGTTTAAGCCCTAGTACTGGTACTCACACACATACACACATACACATACACACACACACATACACACACACACACACATAATGGTACTATTATAGTACTAGTAAGGAAGATACACATGTATTGATTGAAATGTAAATAATTAAAGAAACTAACTACTAAACAATATGAATGGCCTAGTAGCTCATGCACAGAAAATCCTCACAAAATAAAACCTTCATATGCAAGAAGATACACATCTATAAAAGCTCTTATCCGGGGAGAAATGATGGTACGTGGAAGAGAGGTTAATGAAACCTCTTGCTGTGTTGGTTTCATTTGCTTTCAGTACGTTAAAAACATGCTCACTATGACTTGAATAGTTTTCTAATCTTTTAAATGAAAATAACATGAAAGCACGTAAACAAATAGAAGCTCCCTAGTGAACTCTCAGCCCACAGTCCTGCTGTGCTCTCTCATTCCCTCCACCCTTCCCACCGAGTTTTGTGAAAAGCAGCGGAAATGACTTACGGAGAGGAAAGTATAAGACTTTGCTCCAAAGAGCCTGTTGGCTGCTTTAAGCAAGTACTGCGTGCCAGTCTTGTTCACTTCAGTGAGAAGTGACTGAAAGCCCTGGTGGACATCTCCGTCTCCATCATTGCCACATTTATCGAAAGACAGCACCTAAAGTCAGAAACAGAATAAAAACACACAACTTCCGTAAGCCCTTACTCCAGGAAATGAATAAACACTAAACTCAATCTAAGAAGTGTGCAGATCTTTATTGCTGCTCAAAGAAGCATCTGATTAAAAATGAAGTGTCTTGAGGCCTTTGCTCTGGGCAGAAAAGACCCCCTACAAACCCTGGCCCCTTCATGCTTACAGTATTCTGACTCTTAACTATGGCTGCCGGCTAGACCCTCAATCCTTCCTTTGCCAATGGGAAAACAAATTTTGGAGCCCACCTACTTGATTTTGAACTTTACCCTCTAGCACTGTGAGAAAATAAGTATCTGTTATTTGTTACAGAGCCCTAGTAGATAATACATCACTGCTTCCTCCTTTCTGGAAGGATTGTGCCCTCCAGCCAGCCCTCCCTATCTCACCTTTCTATATTGAGCCAGTTTACAGATCTCTCTGCATCCAAAGATCTGCTCCTAAGAAGCAGCATCTGAAGAGACTCAGTCCTGTTCCTAGACTCCCAGCCAAGACTGACCCCATGACTCTAGAGTCTTGGGAAAAGGGAGGGCTTAAGGTACCTAATGGTACACTAATGGGAACTATTAGAGGCAACAGGATAGAGCAGGGGTCATGGGTGGCCTTGAGGTGCCATGCCTTTACAGTTCTTGCCCCAAGTGAAAAGCACTAACCTATCTCCTCTAACAGACAAGGGTGTTTGCACCAGGTGCTCAGCGGGGGTAGAATGTCCATCCCCACCCCTATGACATACTGGTTAGTTTTTCAACAAGAATGCTCCTTCTGGTGATCCGAAATGCAGAGGGCCAGCACAAAGACAACCAGTAGCATTGATCTTTCCTTGAGATATGTCACTTGTTACCTGAGCCATCTGCTCTGCAGTATTCCCCTTTGCTCCCAGGTAGACCATGGCCAGGGCTGAAGAGATACTGATAGGTGAGAAAAATACATTTTTTGAGCTGTCTTTGCCCAGTATTTTCAAAAGGTTTAGGGCAAAGGTACCATTTGCTTCCAGCACAGGATCCATGATGACGAGTCTGGAATGATAGATTTAAAATCAGAATCACAAGAAAAAGAGAGAACATAGAAGAAATTGGCCTTAGCATTAGAAATAATCAAAGATAACTCTTTAATGTTGAATTTTTTCTTAAAAAAACAAAGTATTTCTTTTTTTTATTTTTATATGTTTTATTGTTCACACTAAAGCAAATACACTTTCACACTTTGTGAGCCTGACTTTGAAAGAGTCAGACCCTCACAATTATTTTATAGACAAAAGTTAACTGCTTTGGCTTAGATGTTTTCTAGCCTTTCGGTGTTGCTCTCTATTATGTTGGCAACTACATTGAAAAACCAGATAAATCCATCATGGGAATGTTGGATTGTTCAAAGTCTCCTAACAAAGTTTTCTTTTATTTCTTATTGTGAAAATACTGTACAGAGGGGAAAGTATTTCTTTAGTAGCAAGAATAATTATAATAAAATCAGTATCACTTAAACACAGGATTTCATGTTCTAGTTTTCATTGATAGCATGAATCTTTGGTGCTGTTTTGGGACCTCAACACTATTTCACACATTTCTAAATTAAATGAAAAAGGGAAATAGTAATATTTAACAATATGACCATTCTTCCCTCCATTTATATATCTCTCTCCCCTAAACTCCTACCTTTCCCAGCAAGACATATTTAGGCTTCCTGGTATTTATTTTGTTAAACTATTGATTGTTCAAAGGGGTTAAATCACTGAAAACCAGCTCGGCATATACCATGCTTTAGTCAGTTTGGTCACATATATATACATATGGCCCTATATTTTCCTATATTTTTATAGTTTAGAACTAGCTTCCCTATGAGAGAAAATGTGCACCATCTGTGTCACTGAGCCTGACTGATATCACTCAATGTAATTTTTTTCCAGATCCATCCATTTCCCTACAAATGACATAACATCATTCTTCATAGATAACTTGACTATAGTACATGATGCAGTAATAAGCACAGATACAGCAGTGCCTTTATTGTATCCTGATTTGTTAGATAAACGTTCAGCAGGGTAGTTCTGTGTGTAGGTTTTAAAGGACTCTCCATACTGCCTTTCCATAGAGGTACTATGTATCCCACCATGTGTCCCACCACCAGTCTGATAGGCTTCCTTTTCCCCCCACATCCTCGCCAGCATTTGTTGTTCGTGCTCTTGATGATGGCCATTCTAACTGAATATCAAAGCTGTTCAGAATTGCATTCCCTTTATGGCCAAGGATGATGATCATTCAACGTATCTATTTCTCATTTTTATGCCTCCTGAGAAGTATCTATTTAGTATCTGTGTCCAGTTATTAATTGGGTTATTCAATCTTCAGGGGTTTAGTTTCCTGAGCTCCTTTATTCTGGTTATTAGACCCTTTTCAGTCATACGGCTGTCAAAGATCTTCTCCCATTCTGACGGCGTCTTTTTTGGCTTAATAACCATATCCTGGGTGTTGGAGGCATGGCTCAATTGGTAGAGCTCTAGCCAATAATAGAAAGCATCAAGCACAGAGTTGGAGTCCTGGTACCAAGTTTGAGTTCCAGTCCAAAAAGAAGAAGAAAGAGGAGGTGGAGGGAAGAGGAGAGGAGGAAGGGGGAGGGAGAGGGGAGAAAGAGAAGGAGAAGGAGGAAGAGAAGGAGGAGAAGGAGGAGGAGGGGGAGGAGAAGGAGGAGGGGGCGAGGAGGGGGAGGAAGGGAGCAGGAGGAGACAGAAGGGGAGAAGAGGAAGAAGAAGAGGAGGAAAAGGAGGAAGAGGGGGAGGGAAAGGAAGAAGGAGCTGAAGACGGAAAAGAAGGAGGAAGAGGAGAAGGAGGAGGAGAAAAATAACTATATCTTTCCCTATGCAGAGCTTTATAGATAGTGTAATCTATTTGTCAATTCTCTCCCCTATTTGTTAAGCCCCTGGAACTCTCACCTAAGCCAATAAGTTCTATTGTTTCCCCTACTCATTCATATAGTAGTTTCAAGTCTTACATTGAGGTCTTTGACACATTTTGCATTGACATTAGTACAAGGTGTTAGGCAGGGACCCAGTTTAAGTCTTCTGCATATGGCTATCTAGTTTTCCCAACACCATTTATTGAACAGACTTTTCCTTTCTAATAGTTTGGGCCTCTTTGGGGGCCTTCTAGTTTGTTACTCTGGTCTTAGGGTCAGTATTTGTCCTAGTACTGAGCTGTTTTTTTTGGGGGGGTGGGGTGGTCATGAGGCTTGAACTCTGGGCCTGGGTGCTGTCCCTCAACTCTTCAGCTTAAGACAAGTGCACTACCACTTGAGCCACAGCACCATTTCCGGTTTTCTGGTGGTTTATGGGAGATAAGAGTCTCATGGACTTTCTTGCCTGGGCTGGCTTTGAACCATGATCCTCAGATCTCAGCCTCCTGAGTAGCTAGGATTACAGGCATGAACCACTGGCACCCAGCTTGTTTTGTTTTTTTTTTACTAGGACTCTGTAATACAGTTTGTGATACCTCCAACACTGGTTCTTCCCCCACAGGATTGATATGAAGCCTGGGCAATTCAATATGAATTTTGAGATTATTTTCCCTTTTCTCTGTGAAGAATGACATTGGGATTTTGATGGTCATTGCATTGAATTTGTAGATTGCCTTTGGCAGTATGGCCATTTTGGGATATTCTGCCAAACCATGAACATGGGAAGTCTTCCCACCTCCTTGTGTATTCTTCAATTTCTTTCTTCAAAGTTTTATACAACTCCCAATTTAAAATGGGACACATTAAGTTAATGTAAGTGATATCGCCAATCTAGGAGCAGACCACTAACTCAGGACCAATTTTTGTCTGAAATACTGTTAGAGAAGTCCTTTATTTCACAAAGAGCCAGAAGGAACCAGGTGAGAGGACATGAAGAAGGTAAGGTTCAATCAGCCAGAAAGTCTGCAAATGCTACAGAGCTGGTTATGAGCTGGGCCTTCTGCTCTGATAACATCCACAAGTATTTTTTAAAACTTCCTACTTACCCGCTAAGAGAACATTTCTAATAACTTCACTGAACAGGAGGGAATCCACATAATAAGGAAAAGGGGAAGCAAGAATGCACCGGGGGCTGCTAGTGTGACCCAGCAATAAAGCCCCTGCTAGCATAAGGCTCTGAGTTCAAACCCCAGTTTGAAGAGAAAAAAAAGTGAACATCAGAATCATCAGGAGACTGAAAGAAGAACCTAACTTTAGGATTTTAACAAATAAAGAGCATGACTTTCAATTACAGCTGTGCTGAGCTCCAAAAGAGCCCTGAAGATGACCTATGACCTGAGGAATTTCCCTCTTATGGCAAAAAAAGACTCTGTGGCTATGATTAAGGAGATGGGGAAATTATTCTTGATAATTCAGGAGGGCCCTAAATGCAATGACATGTAGTTGTGTAAAGGGGACTGCCAACCAAAAAAAAAAAAGAAAAGAAAAGAAAATCAAGAGAGCTAAGCTCTCTAGAGCAAAAGATTTAAAATGAGAATAGCAAAGCTTGCACCCCAGGTTTTGTATTTTGCATCCTATACAAATTAAACACACTGGAGGAAAGGGGACCAAAGGGGAATCTTGAAATCCAAAAGGTATTATTGCAAATATTACTTAATAACAAGGCTTATTTTAATGGCTTCTAGGATTGAATTGATCTTAAGTGGGCATCCCTTCCTTACAAAGGTAAGAGAGTAAGGCTGCCTGCCACAGATTGGGAGATCTTCACTAGCCATACAACAGATAAGGGTCTCATATCTAAAATATACTTGGAACTCAAAAAATTACATCCCCCAACAACAAATCCTCAAAGAAACAACTGCCCCCATAAGTAAGTGGGCTAAAGACTTAAAGAGAAACTTCTCTGAAGAGAAAAGAAGAATGGCCAATAGACACATAAAGAAATGTTCAACCTCTCTAGCCATAAAAGAAATGCAAATCAAAACAACATTGAGATACTACCTCACCCCAGTTAGAATGGCTATAATCAAGAACTCTAATAACAACGGATGCTGTAGGGGATGTGGCCAGAAGGGAACCTTACTGCATTGTTGGTGGGAGTGTAAACTTGTTCAACCACTTTAGAAAGCAGTATGGAGTTTCCTCAAAAGACTACACATAGAGCTCCACTATGACACAGCAATCCCACTTTGGGGCATTTACTCAAATGATCACAAACCAGGCCATACTAAGGCTACCAGCACAACTATGTTTATGGCAGCATTATTTACCATAGCTAAGATATGGAACCAACCCA
>NW_012267248.1:3032328-3063680 GCF_000151885.1 Dipodomys ordii
ATACATATACATATATGCACACACACACACACACACTCACACACACACACAATGGAATTCTATGTCTCCATCAATTATAGTAAGTGAAGTAAGCCAGACCCAAAGAAACATAGGTCCATGGTTTTCCTTATTTGCAATAACTAATACATGTGTAGGACAAACAGAAAAGGCCAAAAGATAGGTACATATGACCATATAAGATGATGCTGAGTGAGATGAACCCCAAGATAAGGACACAAATATCTTTTTTTCTTTCTTGCTATTGTTTCTAATGTATTTATAATGTACAATGTAATTTTTTTTGTTTCATTGTATGTTCCCCCCCATGGTATAACCCCCGTTTTCACTGTATTTGATGTTGGTGCCCTGCATCTTGTATATACACTTCTCTAATTCGGGGAAAGGAAGGGAAAAAAACAAAATGCTTAAATAAGGATACAGGATGACCCATTGTAACATTGAGATGTACAAGACACTATGTTGAAAACGAACTTTACAACATCGGTTGGGGGTGGGGGTAGTAGTTGAGGTGGGAGGGAAGGGATGGTAGGGGGAAAACAAAGGAGGAGGCAACAATGCTCAATGGGAAATATACTCATTACCATGATTATATAATATAACCCCTCTGTACAGCATTTTTACAATAAAGTACAAAAAAGAAAGAAAGTAAGGCTGTCTGGTTCATAGTGATTGGACCACCCATTCACTCCTAAGCATGTCTATGGGCCTTCTGCCTTCAGGCCCACCTTCACTGGAATT
Source organism: Dipodomys ordii (assembly GCF_000151885.1). Taxonomy (NCBI): domain Eukaryota; kingdom Metazoa; phylum Chordata; class Mammalia; order Rodentia; family Heteromyidae; genus Dipodomys; species Dipodomys ordii. The sequence goes on from NW_012267248.1 coordinate 3,033,088, forward strand.
TACAAGATCTGAGTCAAAGAGCAAATTTCAGTTTCTTGTAGCATGGGGTCTTTCCTTTAAATGAAATACTAATTGGGTTTCTATGTATCTAAGCTAAACAGTCCAAAATTCTATTACCTAACCTGGCTCTAAGACTGATATTTTCAGGTATTTTAGGCTGCATTGTGCAACTATAGTACAACTATTGTACAACTATAGTATGCCCTGGTAACTTACAATAAGCAAACTGTTCTAAAAAGAAATCCTAAATGGAATGCAAACATCACTGAATTATTTTGTGCCATTTTAAAGCTTATCTCATTTGCCTCATCTAAGCTTATTAATGGATGTGGATTTTTTTAAATAAACACCATTATTTCAATTAGCTAATGTTTGTCTTCATCTTGGTCTCAAATGGTCCTAACTTGGCTAGTTAGAATCTCTTTAAATGGATTACTTTATCCTGATGTACTGATCTTGTTACAGCAACGACAGGGCCATGTTGAATTTTTCTAGTCCAAGGACTAGTTTCTTTCATTCAGCAAATGTAACAGGGTAATGTAACATTCACCCTGTAACAGGGTGCTATGTCACAGCTCACATTACTCACTCAATGCCTACTCACGGCTTTCTAAGTCCCCACACTTTCTTCCTCCTCCTCCTCCTCCTCCTTTCTTCTTCTTGCCAGTCCTTAGGGCCTGGGCCCTGTCCCTGAGCTTCTTTTTGCTCAAGGCTAGGACTCTACACTTGAGCCACAGTGCCACTTCCAGCTCTTTCTGTTTATGTTGTACTGAGGAATCGAACCTAGGGCTTCATGCATGCTAGGCAAGCACTCTACCACTTAGCCACATTCCCAGCCCTTAAGTCCCCACTGAACATTGGTTCTGGAGCTTTGCTGGAACTGTGGTTCGCTTGCAATGCGTCCCACCTTTCATCTTAATAAACTTTAAAAAGGTGAAGATTATGGTCTTATTAAAGAACAATCTTTTTAAAACAAGTCTCGCCTTAAGATGTTATTTTCCCTACCTGATTCCCAGTAACTGTGAGCAATTAGCATTCACATGGATCATTTAACTGATAAAATTATAAGAATTTTTAAGGAATCACTATGCTTTTTTCTTTGGCAGTACTGGTTTTGAACTCAGAGCATTCTCCTTGCAATGCAGATGCTCTATCACTTGGGTCATACCCATCCTTCACTGCTTTTGCTATTCTTAGGATAGGGCCTCATATTTATGTCCATAAGACCACTGTTCCCACGTGGCTAGGATGGCAGGTTCATGCGACCATGCCAATCTTTTATTGATTGATATGGAATCCTATTTTTTTGCTGGCTGGCCTCAAATCCTGGTCTTCTTTATCTCTGCCTCCTGAGTAGCTAGGATTACCACTAAGTAGCCAAGTCTTACCACTATCCACAGTGGTAATCATTGGTTACTGGAGACATGGGTTCATATTTTGTTCTTACCTTTCTCTGTGCAGTGTGCGTGTGTGTGTGTGTGTGTGTGTGTGTGTGGTTTAACATGCAAACAGAGGAAATATACATTATTTGCTTATTTTGGTGTCTTCTTGGGTAATTCCAGGTCCACTGAACTAGGAAACATAAGCCCTGTGGTCCTCCATGGGTTTGTACAATGATCATTTGTATGCTCTTAATATCAGCTATGAGGAAAAAAAAATGATCCTGTGTGATCTAGTTTCATCCTGCTGTTACTGGTGTGTGATGCCCATAATTCACTGAGGTGTAATCAAGGAACTTGGATTGAAATTAGTCCTACATACTTTTGGGGGGAGGGGCAGGGGCTTGGACTCTGGGCTTGGGCACTGTCAGCTCTTCAGCTCAAGGCAAGGGCTCTACCACTTGAGCCACAGCACTACTTCTGGTTTCTGGTGGTTTACTGAACATAAGAGTTTCACAGGCTTTCCTGCGCGGGCTGGCTTTGAACCATGATCCTCAGCTCTCAGCCTCCTGAGTAGCTAGGATTACAGGTATGATCCACTGGCACCCAGCTTATATACTTTTAAAAATAATTGTTCTTGGATATGAGGAACAGTAATTAATACCTGACGGTACCCAAATCCACCGGTGCTCAGTTCCATTATATGAAATAATGCAGTGTTTTATAACCTATGTACACCCTCCTGAGTACTTTAAATTACCTCTAGATGACTTACCCAATACAAAATAAGTGTGCTTCTTAAATAGTTGTTATATACCATATTGTTTGAGAAATAATGACCAAAGAAAAAGGTCTGTATATGTACAGATACAATTCCTCCCCACTGTCTCCTTTCCTCCTACTTTGAGACAGGGTCTCATAGCCCAGTATACTCTGAATCTTCCAGTCTTGCCCTCTCCAGTGCTAAGATTTCAGGTTGGTACATGATCATCACACCTGGCTTCTCCTGCAATATTTTCTATCCGCTGTTGATTTGCAAGCATTGTGGCCTGTGGGCGCTGTAAATGCAATCCAAGGGTACAAAACCTGCAAGTATGGATGGAGAACCAAGTGGACTTGGTTTATTGAGCCGAGTATGACCTAACATGTACACTTTCTCCATGATGGCAATGCCTCATGATGGATACAATTACTCAAAAGTAGTCATGAAGCAGGGGGACACACCCCAGACACAGATAGCAGCAGTCCTTATGATGGATACAATTACTCAAAAGTAGTCATGAAGCAGGGGGACACACCCCAGACACAGATAGCAGCAGTCGTTTGTGTCAACTAGAGTGCACATTAGTGAGCCCTAGCACCACATGCCTGCCCACAGCATCTGATCCAAAGCTTACTGAATAATTCAGATCCCGAGAGGCTAAGCCACGCCAGGAAGGAAGCAGGCATCCTCCAGGCGCACTCCCATCACCAGCACAACTGCCTCTCACCCAAGCAAAAAAGACTACACCTCACGGGCTTCTCCTCACATTTCCTGCACCTGACACCAGGTGAACACTGACTTCTGCTTCTCAAACCTGAGCACTAAAGGAGAAAAGGTAGAGAGGAACATAGCACGTTGGTACAGCTCTAGCAAGTATAAGGCCCTGGGTTCCAAAACAAACAATAAGGGGGAGGGAGGAAGGAATTGACTCAAATGCCAAGCACACAAACGGAAGCATAATTAAAACTTTCTTCTTAGCCTTGAAGACACTATTTTGTACATTTTGCCTGCAGTGAATTTAATTGGGGGGAAAAGGTACAAGATCTGGAATGGTCCTCAAGATCATCTTCGCGGGCCTGAGGCTCTGGACAGGGCTGCGTTTCGAATGCAGGCTGCCTGCCATCGGAGCCCCGCGTACATTCCGAGAAAAGGCGCTTGGGGGAGCCAGGCAGGCCGCCCGAGGCACCGACCCTGGCCTCGGGGCCACCCCTGGCCGAGTCACCGGCCCACCCCCTCCGGTGTCCCCTGGGGAGGGAGGCGGCGTCTGCGTGGTGGCGAGGTGGGGGAGGAGGTCGGAGCGGAGGGGTGGGGAGCAGGGCGGGGGTGGGGGTTCGGGGGATACCGGGCCCGTGGTCACCTGTGGCCAGGAGTCCTGGTGCCGCACCCCGGCCGGCTCCGGGTCGCCCCCATCCCACTCTGGCCGCCTAATCCCTGGGCGGGGGGGGGGGGGCCTGTGTGCGTCACCTTCCGGCCCACCACTCACCCCGCGTCCGTCGCCGTCCGCTGCGGCCCCGGGACTCCGGCGGGGAACCCGAGCCGGGACAACCCGAGCCGGGACCGTGGGGGTCACGGCCCCGAGCGCCACGCCCCACTCTGGGGAGCCCAGGCCCCGCTCCCTGGGCCCGTGCGCCCCTCGGGCGCCCCGCGTCCCCGTCCCCGGCGTCCCCGCAGTTGGAGCCGCAACCGCCCCCCGCGCGCCGGAGCAGAAGGCACCACACACCTACCCTGGAGTCTCAGCCGGGCTGGAGCCAGAGACCGTGGAGTGTGAGCGTCCGAAGCGCCGCGGGCCTCAAATACGGACCGGGCCGAGCGGGCGGGGCAGGGCCGGGCCGGGGCGGGGCGGCCGGGCGGCGGGCGGAGTCCTGGGTTCGGTCTGCGAGGCCGGGCCCGAGCCCTCCCGGGGCTGCGGGGCGGGGATCGCGAGCCGCGAGGGCTGCCCCGGGACCCAGGTGAGCACAGGTGTGCCGCCGCCCTTTGACCGCAGTGCTCGCTCCCTTCCGGTCTACTTGTGTTCGCTAGCTTCATGCTCTGAAAAACTAGGGCGAGGAACACACAGAGGCCGGGATTTCTGGGTGTTTTCCATTGGGGGATGGGGAAGTCACGGAGCTACCCCACCAGCTTGTTTATTGTGCCCTTAGTGGGCATAAATGTGCCCTTCGTGCCCAAAAGAAATGGAAAGGCGAGGGGGAGAGGGAGAGAGGGAGGAGAGAGAAAGAAGAGTTTTAGCACCTGTACTGAAGGTAGATTGTCAAGACCTCATGAGTCCCTGGATTCTATGCCCAGCATCGGAAAGAAAAGGGCAGGGCAGGGTAGGGCAAAGTTCAGGTGATCACTGCCAGTGTCCTAAGAACAGGTTGTAAGATGATTATATGGAAGAGAATGTAAACGCCATCCACCGTGTGGCAGCAGCCCTGGAGAGCAAGAGCACTGGATTGGGGAAGAATGTTAAACAGACTTTTTTTTTTTTTTTGCAAAAAAAGATGAATTTATTGGAAGGGATCTAGAGAATAACATAAAATATGACGAAGAATTTAATTCTTTTTAAAATATATTTCATTGTAAACATACTGTAGAGGGGTTACAGTTACATGAGTAAGGTTATGAATACATTTACTATCAAGCATTGTTACCCCCTCCTTTGTTTTCCCCCACCATCCCTTTTCTCCCTACCCCCTACTCCTCCCCCCACCCCCAAATTGTAAAGTTCGCTTTCAACATAATGTCTTGTACATCTCATTGTTACAATGGGTCAACCTGTATCTTTGTTTCAGGATTTTGTTATTTCCCTTCCCCTCCCCAAATTAGAAATATGTGTATACAAGATACAGGGTACCAGAATCAAATACAGTGAAAACAGGGATTATACCATGGGGGACAAACATACAAAAGAAACAAAAAAAATCACATAGTACATTATAAGTACATTAAAAACAACAGCAACAAAGATAAAACCTTTTGTGTTCCTATCTTGGGGTTCATTTTGCTTAACATCATCTTATATGGTCATATGTACATAGCTTTTGACCTTTTCTGTTTGTCTGGTAAGCTTATCCTAGACATATACTAGCTATTGCAAATAAGGAAAACCATGGGACCTATATTTCTTTGGACCTGGCTTACTTGACTTAATAGAATTTTTTCCAAGTCTTTCCATTTCCTAATAAATGAGGAGGTGTCATTCTTTCTGGTGGAGGCATAGAATTCCATTGTGTGTGTATACAATATGTATATACATATACATTTTATTGATCCATTCATCTACTGAAGGGCATCTGGGTTAGTTCCATATCTTAGCTATGGTGAATAATGCTGCAATAAACATATTTGTGCTGGTAGCTTTAGTGTGGCCTTGTTTGTGATGGTTTGGGTAAATACCCAGAAGTGGGATTGCTGGGTTATAGGGGAGCTCTTTGTGTAGTCTTTTGAGGAACCTCCATACTGCTTTCCAAAGTGGTTGAACAAGTTTACACTCCCACCAACAATGTAGTAGGATTTCCTTTTGATTACATCCCCTTCAGTTAGATTTCTTGATTATAGCCATTGCTGGAGGAATATCAATACCAAATTTCAAACTCTACTACCAAGCCATAGTAATCAAAACAGCTTGGTACTGGCACAAGAACAGACCTGAGGACCAATGGAATAGAACTGAAGATCCAGAACTGAACCCACAGACCTATAGCCACCTAAACTTCGATAAGGGAGGTAAAAAAAAATAGAATGGAAGAAAGACAGCCTCTTCAGTAAATGGTGCTGGCAAAACTGGTTAATCACCTGTAGAAAACTAAAGTCAGATCCTTATATATCACCCTGCACCAGAATCAACTCCAAATGGGTCAAAGACCTTGAAGTCAAAGCAGACACCCTGAAAACATTACAGAAAGGAGTAGGAGAAACTCCTAGGACTCCTTGACACAAGCCGAAATTTTCTTAATAAAGACCCAGAAACACAACAAATCAAAGGATGGACAAATGGGATTGCATGAAATTGCAGAGCTTCTGCATGGCAAAGGGCATAGCAAGATCAATAGAAAGCCCATGGATTGGGAGAGGATCTTCCCTAGCAATACAATGGACAAGGGTCTCATATCTAAAATATACTTAGAACTCAAAAAAATAAATCCCCCAACAACAAATCCTCAAAGAAACAACTGCCTAATTAATAAGACTTTAAGAGAGACTTCTCTGAAGAGGAAATAAGAATGGCCAATAGACACATGAAAAAAATGCTCAACTTCTCTAGCCATAATAGACAGCCTTAAAAGTAGTATCCGTTTTGGGGGCTGGGAATGTGGCTTAGTGGTAGAGTGCTTGCCTAGCATGCATGAAGCCCTGGGTTTAATTCTTCAGTACCACATAAACAGAAAAAGCTGGAAGTGGCACTGTGGCTCAAGTGGTAGAGTACTAACCTTGAGCAAAAGAAGCTCAGGGACAGGGCCCAGGCCCTGAGTTCAAGCCCCAGGACTGGTACATACACAAACATACGTATATGTGTATGTGTGTATATATGTATACATATATATATATATCAGTTTTGGAAAGCTCAGACAGCTTTCTGCCTGCTCAATCCTTGCCCTTGGACAAGGTTTCTCAGTAATTGAGTCATCTTAAATTAGGGACATTAAGGCACGAGAACATTTGTGGGGCAGGGTAGAGGGCAGATTCCAAAGTGAACTAAGAGCCTAGAGCTAAGAATAAGCTATCATAAGCATCCTACTGCTAAATAACTTGAAATTCTCACCTCTCTTCATTATGCAGAAGCAGCTAATCATAGTTTTAACCTTACATCCACAAATCCTGAGTAAACATTGAAAGAAAAATATCCTGTATAATTGATCCTTAAACAAAAAGGAGACCTCAGTAAAGGGGACTAAAGATGAGCTTTAGTAACCTGGTGCCAATGGCTCTTGCCTGTGTAATCCCAGCTACTTAGTGGAGACCTGAGGATTACAGTTGGAAGCCAGTCTGCAGGAAAATTCATGAGACTCCAATTAATCACCAAAAAAACAGCTGGAAGTAGAGCTGTGAAAGAGCACCAGCCTTGTTCAGAAAAAGCTAAGGGACAGCACCCAGGCACTGAATTCAAGCCCCAGTATGGGTGGTGGGGTGGGAAATAGGTTTTTCTGCCCTAAAGAAACATCTTCTAGCCAGATAGGTGGCTCATACCACTAGCTACTCAGGAGACTGAGATGTGATTATTAGGGTTCAAAGTCAACCCAGGAAGCAAAGTACATGAGACTCTTATCTCTAACCACCAAAACTCTAGTGGCTCAAGTGGTAGAGTACTAGCCTTAAGCAAAAAAAAAAAAAAAAGCTTGGGGACAATGTTCAGGCCCTGAGTTCAAGCCACAGGACAGGCACCAAAAAGAAAAGGGAGCTGGGGGGAAAGGAGAGAAAAAGAAAAAAGAAACATCTTCTAAAAGGAAGTACTTGGAAAATTCTCAAGCATCAATTCCTTATGTCAATTGAGGAGACTTGGTATTTGGAAGCTTCAAATTTATTAGATCCAAGACCTTAGACCCAATGAGAAGAGAGTTGTCACAGCAAATGAATAATGCCAGATGCTGAAAAGAAGGTGCATGTGATCTAACAGCTGAAAACTGACTTGAGACTTATAGTGGCATTCCATAAAGGATTGAGTGCACATTACATTTCTGTATATATGTATAATTCTAATTCTGCCTTTCTAGCATCCTATTTTTTATCCTTGCTGCCATATGCTTTGCTTCCTGCTTTAATAAAACTTCCTGCTGGGTGACAGTGGCTCATGCCTGTAATCCTCCCTATGCAGGAGGCTGAGATCTGAGAATCTCCTTGGTAGAAATGTCCATGAGACTCTTATCTCCAATAAACTACTCAGAAAAAGCTGTGCTCAAGTGGTAGAGCACAACAAGGCTCAGGGATAGTGCCCAGGCCCTGAGTTCAAGCCCCAGAATCAGCAAAAAATAAAAATAAAACTTCCATAAACTCCATACCTACCCACCTTCATGTTTTAATTCCTTTTTGTGATGTCACCAGTTCAGTGAGCATCAGTGTCATGACCATGCTCCTCCCCCGCCCCCCACTGCCACAAGCTAAGTGCCCTGAGTTGAGGTTCATGCCCTCTGGGAACCTGTCTGGGTTTGACTCTGCCCCAGTTCCAGGGGGGTGGTGGCTCCCATAACATTTGATTGTGGCTCATATGGGAATTTGAATGAGTCCAGTGACACATGGGCGATGTTGCCACTTGAGGCAGGTACTTCTTGCTTGCAGAGGCTAATGTGGCATTATGTAGCACTTAATGTATCCCTGGCTCCTCTAGTAGATGGCTGGAGCAAACCAGCCTCTACCTCAGTTTTAATTTTGGAGGTAATGAGACCCTTATTCTCTACAATCCTTTCCACCCCAATTTTGTTAGCTGCAAACTTACTCTCCCTTTGCAAAAAGAAAATCCCCTTCACAAAATAATTCTTCTTTTGCAAAATTAATCAGTGTATGTAAAAATTGCGTGTCTGTCTGTAGGTATGTATGTATAATTCTAATTCTGCCTTTCTTACCAAAATAGAATTCTATTATTTATCCATAGTTCTACAATGTACTTTTTTCATTAATATGTTTTTGTATATCCCTCTGATTTAGTACATAGATATCTTCAGCATTCTTTTTCTTGGCTGCACAGTATTCCTTTGTGTGCCATTTAGATTGATTTCTATCTTACTTACAAATAATGCCGCCATGGATAACTCCTCAAATTGTAGTGCACATTCAAATCATCCAGACATGGTGCCAGTTTAGTAGCTCCTGAGGTTGAGCATTTCTAGTAAGTTTCCCTGTGCCTCATTGGGCTGGCCCATAGACCACATTATAGTAGCAAGAACTTACTGTGAATTATTTGTATTCATGAAGAAATATCAATAATCCAAGTTCCTAGGATTCTAGAAAGGGGATTGCCATGTCAAAAGAGAACTACACATATTTTTTGTTAATTGTTATCAAATTCCCCTAAGTAGAGGTTGTATTATTTTGTCCTTGACACAGGTTCAGTGCCTAGTCAAATAATCATACCTCTGAATCTTGATCCAGGCCCATTCATGCAGGTACTTGGAAAATCCAGGGCTTTCTTATTATTATTATTATCTTTAAGTAGTTGTACAAAGGAATTTCAATTCAAAATATCAGTTTATGAGTACAAGGCATCTTGATCAATGTCACCACTTCCCTCATTCTTCCCATCTCTCCCAACCACACCCGTTTCCTCAATCTTCCCAGCTCCATTTTCATGTATATTGCAATTGCATTCTCCCCCTTCTCTCCATTCATCTGCGTGCCCTTTCAACCTCACTCTCTCCATACACACACCTTAAGTGCCAGCATTCTGATCTTCAGTATTTAGACTATAAGCTATTTGTTCAGAGGAGTAACACCATTAGAATTCTCCCCTGTATAAACTATATTCAGTTAATACATTTATGTACATGTGCATATAACCCTGTATATATTCACATATATATTTATAAATTAGATCTAAAGCCAGAAGCCCATGGCTCATGCTTGTAATCCTAGTTAGTCAGGAGGCTGAGATCTGAGGATCGTGGTTCAAAGCCAGCCCAGGCAGTAAAAGCAGTGAGACTCCAATAAACCACCCAGAAAACCAGAAGTGGCACAGTGGCTCAAGTGGTAGAGTGCTAGTTTGAGCTGAAGAGCTGAGGGACAGCATTCAGGCCCAGAGTTCAAGCCCCATGACTAACAAAAAAAAAATTAGATCAAACTTCTACATATGGGAGAAAATATGTATTCCTTGTCTTTCTGAGACTGACTTACAATTTTTTACAGGATCATCCATTTCTTTGCAAATGATGTAATATTCTTCCTGATGGATGAGTAAAATTCATCTATCTATCTATCTATCTATCTATCTATCTATATATATATACATAAAATATGATAGATATATATGTACATAAAATGGGGTGCATTTCTTGATCCATTTGTCCATTGAAGGGGATCTTGGCTCATTACTTAACTTGGCTGTGGTGACTAGTACAAAAGTAAACATGGTTGTACAAGTGGCTTTACTGTGTCCCAATAGGTAATCTTTTGGGATAATTGAAAGCTTTCATTTGTAAGAGTTGTTGTTTTGTTTTGCTTACTTGTTTTTAGACAGGGCCTCACTATGTATCCTCAGCTGCCTTTAAACTTCCAATCCTACTTCTTCCACCACACCAGTGCTGGGATTACAGGCATGAACCAGCATGCTGTACTATAAAATGCAGTTTTAATAAGACTTGTCAGTTTAGCCAGAAATTCCCCATCCTAGATACCTTATCACTCTCATTATCTGATTAAGTTCCTTATTTCCCAATATTTCCTGATGATGTTGGTCACCCTGGCTTGTCTTCAGCAATTATCCATAAATCTAATTCTGGATTTCACAGAAACCACTTAGCCCCAGTGTTTCATCTTCGTTATTTTCCATCCATCATCCCACACACTGCTCCTTGGCTATAAATCCCTTATTGTTCATGCTGTAATGACATCAAGTCCAATCTCTCTCCCATGCAATAGTGCCTAATACCTGTTTCAAAAATCCTTGCTAATGTTTACTCTGCTTAAGAAATATTGAAGTGGCACTGTAGCTCAAGTGGTAGAGTGCTAGCCTTGAGCTGAAGAGCTGAGGGACAGCACCCAGGCCCAGAGTTCAAGCCCCATGACCAACCAAAAAAAAATACACACACACACACACACACACACACACACACGGGGAAGGGGGGAGGCAGGGGGGGCGATGGGAAGGGATGGGAAGGGGAAACAAAGGAGGAGGCAACAATAAGAAATGTACTCATTATCTTGCCCATGTAATTGCAACCCCTCTGTATGGTATTTTCACAATTAAAAAAAAAAGAAATATCATTGAGGGCTAGAGGCAAGGCTTATGTGGGAGTTACTAGCCATGAGCAAGCCTGCTAAGTAAGTCCAATGGGTACTGACAAAAGAAAGTAAGTATCATGGAATAATTTTTGTTTTTAGTTTTATTTTTTATGCTGATATTGGGAATCAAACTCAGAACATCTTGTTCTTGCTTAGCTTTTTTGCTCAAGATGGCTCTCTGCCACTTTAGCCCTACCTCTACTTCTGGCTTTTTGCTGCTTGAGTCTATCAAGTTTTTCTCCCCCAGCCAACTCCTAACCAAGATCCTCAGATCTCAGCCTCCTGTGTAGCTAGGATTACAGGCTGAGCCACCAGCACCTGGCAATAAATAATTTTAGTTTTAACATCTCACCAGCTATATTCCCAGTTTTACTAATGTAGTTAATGGTAAAGTTACTGCCAAACCTTGGACTGATACCTACCTGATAGAGGAACACTATCCTCGGTGTTCTAGTTAACTAGAACATTAATGTTTCTTCTTTTTGGTATTGTTATTTCATAATAAGGTGGGTATTGTGTTAGGTTTTGGTTTGTTTTTGTGTGTGTGTGTGCTGAACCCAAGTCCTCATACATACTAAGTAGACGGTGTAACATTGATATATTTTCCAATCTGATTTTTTTATTATGAGTAGTCCTAACTTTTATTTCTAAAATTTATTTTCATTGTTTTCCCAGTAGTGTTTTTTTGTTTTTTTTTTCTTTTTTGGCAGGTGTTGAACTTAGAATGTTAAGATTGCTTGGCAATCTTGGGTGGTCTTTGTGCATTATACAAATGGTTGCCCTCCTTGAGCAAAGAGCCAGTGCCCTATCAGCTAGCTGTGCAAAAACTACAATTCTCCTGTCCTTGTGTGCTTTTCTGATCAATCCAGAGATGTGCACCCAATTCCTGAGCCCTTCTCTTCCACAGGAGCTTGGGAAGACCCCACTGAAAGAGGAAATCCTGGGTGAGCCACAGAGGGAATTCAAGTCCACGTCCTTGACATGGTAGCCAGGCTGGAGTCTGAGTGCCTGACATGGCAGAGCCAGCATGAACCTGGGAGCCTGTCTCAGAATAATAGCTTCTGTCAAAATGTCAACAGTGTGTTGCATGCAAATGGTACTCAGGCTGGAAAAATCACACAAGGCACCTTGGAGATACCTGACATTCAAGTGAATCCTGTGCAGTCTTTGGATTGTGGATCCTCAAGAGCTACCCATTCTCCTATAGGACACCCAGCCTGGGATGATGCTCCTCAGGGCTGTCCCACATTGCCAGCAGATGTGAATTTCTATCTGGACAATGCAGAATTAGAACCAGCTCAGCAAACTTCGATGAAAACCAGAAACAGGTATGATATGGAAATGACAGATGAACTTGATGGATTACCTTTTTCTTCTCATACCTGTTTCCAAGCCACTGATCTTCCCACAGATGCTGTGAGTATATAAGTAGAGAGGAGAGAGCTTATGCCCCTTACTAGCCAAAATCTTGAGCAGAGAAGATAAAGAAGCTTTGTGCATTAGCATCACTATGTCCAAGGTAGAGAAAGACCAGCCTACTCTTTTCAGCACCCATGAAGAGCCACCTCCAGGGATGTTGTGGGGTTGTTGCCACCTGGTCAGCACAGTTAGACTATTCATGGATGAATGAAAGCACAGCACGAAAATTCTCAGAGGCCAGCAGCTTGAAGATGCTGTTGATGCTGCCAGGGAATCTGATCTGAAAGATGAATCAGTGAAATCCTTCAAACTAGCAGTTTCTGAGGGAGAAAATACACAATGCTTGAGGCATTGAGTCAGAAGAAACAGATGTCTCATGACTTTCTGAAGACCAGGTTTAAAATCCAGCAGCTCCTGGAGCCTTGGCAGTACATGGCATATCTGCTAGACCACATTTCAGTAAAAATATTCAAGTTACTTTCCACTTGGAGTTTAGCAGCCCTTAAGTGTACCTGCTGCTATTTGAAGTTTATCATTGAATACTATAACAGCAGGCTAGCCAATTACTGGGTTCAAGATCCAAGCTATAGCGAAGATTCTTGCATACAATACAAGAAAAATAGGTTAAATGGAATGTGTCTCTGTGCCAGTGGCATCCCAAGCCCTATTGCCAGGCCTTGCCCTATGGGCCTGGGTAACTGGTTGTACTGCCATCTTAGGATTCTCATAGCTGCAAGATAGAGTTTCACAATAATCCCTGGGTTCCTGCCTGCCAATCTTTAATAAAGCAATCCATAAGAAAGCAAGAGGGAGTGAAACTAAAGAGGATTTCCGAAGTCTATGTGAGAGCAATGTAAAGACCAAAAAATGGCAAATGCTTAAACTGTTCAGGAGAGCGTTTCCTGTCAGTGCTCAGTTGAGGGGACTCTGTACTCCATCAGGACTGACAAATGGTTACCAGCTGTACAAGAAAACTGGTCTCATGGTTTTACAGTAGAGCCCCAGGGTGGGATCCTACAGCTCGGCTCCCTTAGCTGTGAATAAGTTATGCCTGTTTCCCCATCAAATCCATCCCCAAAGGATGTTCTGAGGAACTCACTCCAGGCTATCTCCAAGCAGGGACTCTGGGAATGTTTTCAGCACTGGTACCTCATTTGAAGTAAGCGAAAAGGAAATTCAAGCCGTTGGATGCAAAGAAAAAAAAAAAACAAAAACATGTATGCTCGATCCTATGAGACTGATGTTTATGGTTGGAGATGGATTTCATACCCTGTAGTCTTTACAGTGTATATAATGATTGTGTTTTACTAGGATTATGAAAGTGCACCTTAAGTCTGAGCCCCTTTATCTTTAGATGAGAGCATTGGGCCTCTGTAAATAATGTGATTAAATTCTAGCTGTATCTGATAGACAAATGACAGGCATAATCACAATGCAGCTAGGCTAGTTGTAGGCTAGCTGTAATTACATTTTCTATTGTTTCACCTAAAAATTTGTGCATCCTGTATAAAATATAAATGTTTTCCAAATAAATGATGGATTTTCCTGCATAATAGGTGAGTGTTTCTGAGAAGCTCTGAGTAGTTAAGAGGTTAACCTATTCAAAAGATGCTAAATAATGGTTTAATGGAACAATCTTAAAATCAACACAGAGAACAAGCCTTTGTTATATTTTAGTGAAGGAGAGAATATTACTATTATTAGGAAAGATCAAGCAGAGGGAAGGAGAGAAAAAAGGCAGAGACCTCAACAAACCAGAACATGTTTTAATCATTGCTGCAGAGGAACTGCATGTAACACCAAGCAAGATTGGAAAAACAAGGATGGGGGGGGTGGTTTTTATACATTCAAGGGTGAGATCTTCTTTGGAATTCTTTGTCCTGTCCTGTTGAGGATTTACGGTGCAAACTGTCCTGTTTAGGATTTTATGAGAGGAGTAGCCTACCTGAACTTTCAAGTAAGGCTGGTGCTGTACTTTCAGAAAAGGTCAGGGGTGCAGTTTTCTTGAGAACCAGAAGGGGTCGCCGGGGGAGAGTGGTCAGTGGGCCATGGAAGCAAAATGGAGTCATGAGAACAAAGCAGATTCCCATTAATTATACAGCCAGATTAGAACACCTTTGTCTACTTTATTCTTTCTGTCTGGTTACACAAGGGTTTGTTTTTAACTTCAATAAAAATATTCAACTTAAACTGAGGGGAAAAAAGATTGCTAGGCAAGTATCCTACCACTTGAGCTATACCCCTACTTTTTCAAGATACTAGGACTTGAATTCAGGGCTTAGTGATCACTAAGCAAACACCCTGACATTTGAGCTATGCCTCCAGCCTGTTTCGCTTTGGCTATTTTTGAGATAGGTTCTTACATTTTTTCTCAGGCCAGCCTGGCCTGTGATCCTCTTATGCTTTCTGCCACAGCTGGAATGGTAAGTGCATATCACTAGTGTGTATTTCTGGTATGGTAAACTTTCAGACCTGGCCTTAAACCATGATTCTCTCAATCTTAACCTCCTGAGTAGCCAGGATTACAGATGTGAGCTGCTGTACCTGTCTTATTTCCAGTCTTTTTGCTTTTAGTTTGATTTTCAGATGGGGTCTCCCACTTTTTCTCTGGCTTGCCTCAGACCTCCATCCTTCTACCTCTGCTTTCCACATAGCTGGGATTACAGGTGTCCCTGCCAGCCAGCCCTTCTTTATGCTTAATATCTCTTTACAGGCAAGAATCATTCATCCTTTGTGATATAAGGTATGAATATCATCCCCTAGCTTGTTATCCATCTTCTGATGGTGCTTCTGGTGGGTTTGGAATATAATCATTTAATGTAGTCAAAATTAGTAATTTTTCTCTTTATCATTTATCAATTTTAAACCATGGCTTAGAAAGGCTTTCTCTAGATTTTAGAGTTCACCAATGCTTTTTTCCAATATTATAATATATTGAATATTATAATATTTTGAATACGTCTTATATTCAAATCACTGGCTCATTTAGAGTTTATTCTGATGTCTGAAAACTACAGATCTTATTTGAGCTCATTTCCAAATAAGTTTCTAGTTGTTCTAGCTCTGATTATTCAAGGATCATATTTTCCCAGATGGCTGCATATTCCACCGTTACTGCATACTTCAAGTACGTATTGCCAATATACCTGAGTCTGTTTCTGGGCTTTCTATCTGGTCCCATTGCTCACATTCTTCAATTATAAGTTTAAAGATATGGTTTAATATCTTGTAGGGCTAGTCTCCCACATTGCTGTTCTGTTTCAGGTTTTCCTGGCTATCCTTGTGATCCTGAAAAGTAGATCCATTTCTTCATTTCTTGGGTCCCAAAGAATGAGTCCATAGGCACAGAGGAAGGGTTAAAATGGCAGTGATTTATTAAAAAGAAGGTAAATAGAGCTCCTGCTAGACAGAATGGATTTCAAAAGAGGACACTGTGTGGGGGACATTGTGAGGGGTTAATAAAGTGTCTCTAAGAGAGAGAGATGTAACTCTGAAAATCACTGAATGGCCTGTGGTCCCTATCAGTCCCTCACTCCAATTAGAGGCTCTACGAAGCCTGATCTCTATGCATCTTTAGCCCCTCTGAGTGGGTGCCCATTCCAGTATACTCCTTTAGGGTCCAATTAGCCCATTGTTCACATTCAAGTCTTCCTGTGGCAATGGGCCATAATGTGATGCTCAAGGGGCAAAAGTCATAACTGCTCAAGGCCATGGTGATGTGATGTCTAGAGGCCTGCAGCATATAGGATTGCTCAAGGCCATGGTGAAAGAAGCAGAACTTCTGCAGGAGGGGAGACTTTGCCTTGATTACCATCCAGCTTTTTCTATTCTCACTTGCTTTTTTCCTATACAAATTTAAAACTCAATTTAGCTCTAAAAACACAAAATGAAAAGGAATCTTTTTGGTATAGCAATTAGAATCATATTAAGGCACAACAGACAGATGAGGAGACTGGGAAACTATTATTTTTTAACAAATCCCAAAAAGGCTAAATCTAGGAAGCAACTTAAAAGAACAGTTAAGCTTCCCTCCCACCATACCTACTGCTGAATTGTAGATTAAATGACATAGGAGAGACAAATTTCCTTTTGCTTTGAAATGATAGATCTCTGGAACTCTGAATGAATAGGTATAGGCAGAAAGAATAAAAAGCAGTTTTGGCAAAAGGAAGTTCTAATGAGATTACCTGGGTTTGGGGTGTGCCTCACTCATCTTGACCACTTAAAACCAGGGTCCAAGGATTAGGATTTGTAAGACTGACATGACCACATGTTCCAGTTTAAAAAGTATGAAAGCTACAGATAATGTTGTAAGTTGTCTTAGTCCTGAGAAACAGAGAAGCTACATTTTGAGAGGCTGAACCCAGGAATTTTCATTGGAAGGCTGGTAAATGCACGTATACTCTCGTCACAAAGACCTGCAGCCCCTCAAATACACTTCACATTGTCAGAAAACTGAGCCATGCAAGCAGGAGATGAAAGAACAGAAAAACAATACCAACAAACTAAATCGGCTCCAATGGAGAGCTGAAGTGCGTCACCATGGTGACCAGAGGAGAGCCAGGAGAGAGGAGACATAGCACACAAGGCATGGCATAATGGTATCTGAGCTGATGGGGACTAGGGTCAGGGTCAGAGGACAGGGTCACAGGAAACTCAAGAGTGAGTTGGAAGCACAGGACTGACAGGTCTAGTAACCTATCATCCAGGTCCCTACCCCTGCCTCTAGGAATTCAGGCACACCTATCACCTGGGAGGTAGGACTTTACCTTCCTCCACCATGAAGACAAAATGGCCCCAGTTAAACCAAGCATCCCACTTCAATAGTAGCTGCCATTTTGAGTTTTTAACTCTCTTTGTGGAGAGCAGGAAATGTTTCCTTTTCTATTTCTATTATAAATAAATCTTTAAATATTTAGCTTGAAAGTCTCCTTGTATGTGAGACAGCCTGACATGTTTTTTTTGTTTTTTTTTTGTGAGTAGATCCAAAGGACCTGAGATTTTCTATGGAAATTCAAAACTTAAAAAAAGCTCTTATCTTTGATGATAGAAATAGGCAAATCTGAGGCAGGAGTTGAATCGTACAAAATATTAACAAAGCAGTTAGTTTTGGGATATTCTGTCACTAAATCTTTATTTCACAAAATCTGTTAGCCATGACAGAAGCTTTCTCCTCTTCCAGACTAGCCATCTGAGAAGGACAACAGAGGAGAATAGGAAAGAGAATCTGTGGTCCAGACATTCTATTCCATGGCAACAGCTGATTTCCTCAGCCTTCTCAGTAACTCAAATATGGTCCCATGATTGAAAACATAGATGTTATGTGGTTGGCGATTAGAGCTTCTTGTCTGTCCAGACTTACTAGACTTGTCCAACATGATGTTAATCTCTTCATTTCACTTTAACACTCTTTACTAATAATTTTTCCCATTAAATGTTGCTTTGAAGATAGGCTGTTTCCCATCATGTCACCATTCCCAGTGTTGAATCAAACTGGAACTATCAAGTTGGGAAGGCCAGTGTTAGAAGAGGGATATACATGGCAAAGGTTAATGCTTTAGCTGATTTGTGGTTAGTCATTAAAATATGGAGAGGATGCAGGAACAATGCAACTTGGAGAGAAAAAACAAAAAGCTAAACAACCTTTTAGTTCATTAGGATGAATGGCTTCAATGAAAGTGGCAGAGATCTAATGGGACTGTATGTAGTGAGCAAGTAAAGGATGCATTTCCTCTTCTCTGAGGGGGTGGTGGCCCCTTTCCCAGAAGTAAAGTGTTTGGAAGGCTCAGGACTCTATATTTTCTACTCAAAGAAGGCTTCAGAACAACATTGAAAGATCTGCTCATTAGCTCCTCTGCTTCTTAACAGCCAGATATTCCCAGGCACCCATGGGATCCAAGGCTTCTCTGCATTTCCTCTTTAAGGACAATTAGCAAGGACCCTAAACACCAGCCTTTACTGCTCATAAGGCAGACAGAAGTTCACATGCATGCTCACTCGTGAAATTTCTACAGAGTTCAGCTTCCCATTCATTTCAATGGCAATGCAAAGAACTTGTTGTATTCCTTCAAGTAGCTTAGAGAGTCAGAAGGTGCCCCCTTTGCTCCGTCTTTGCAGTGTATGCTTGGCTCAGTTCCTCTCACAAGGCTTTTAGGAGCAGGCAATTCCTGTCCAAGAAACAAAAGCAAACTATCCATGCTCAGGAGATGTGGATGGATACTGGTAAAATAATCAAGGAAACATTAAAGAATTCTGTCTATAAAGAATTCTATAGCAGATGATACATATATTTGCTTTATCTATATTGTGGTTTGACTATAAGCATGAATTAGAAAGATTTGTGCATTGCAGGTAAATTCATTCTAGCTGATGAATTCAATCACAGGGTGGTGATTATATTATGGGGACTCTGATATAACCAATGGATTAATCTTTTGATAGATTCATAGTATGTCATTGTTGGGAGATGTGAACAGTAGGAAGTAAAGCCTGTTTGGAGAAAGGTCACAAGGATAGATTGGGAGGACATATCTTTGAAGGGAATTGTTGCTAACTGCAACTGAAAGCATCATGAGAGGATACTGGAGCCGAAGAAGTGAGAAAAACACATAGAGAATAGAGCGACAGCAGGGCCCAAGGGGCCCAAGGCTCATTGGCTCTTGCACCCTGAGTTCCTCTAAACTAGCTTATGTATTAGGTTTAGTACTGGGAAGGTTACTATGGGAACACGGAATAAACAAAGTATCTATACTGTCATTACAATCAGAGACAAAACAGTTTGTGCAAATAACTGGCTCCCTTACTGGTTTGAGAGTGAAGCCTGCATTCTAGGCATAATTCAAACATGTATCCCACTTTATCTAGCTTCCAAGGTTTAGCTCTCAGCCCTTCCAGCACTAAGGAAGGAGGTGGCATTCAGCCTCGTAACCCTCTCTGGAGCTGTCTGTTTTAACCTTTCCACGGCCAGTTCTCAGCATTCCACATACTGTCGAGGCGGCATTACAACCTCTCAAACCTTTTCCAGATTTCACAGCTCAGCTTCAGAGTTCCCTACAGGATATATCTTTTCATGTGTGGTGTTGTCTTGGGGCTTGTACGCAGTGCCTGGGTACCATCTCTGAGCTTTTTGCTCAAGGCTGGGGCTCTACCACTTGAGTCACAGCTCCACTTCCAGATTTTTAGTGGTTAATTGGTGGTAAAGGTCTTACAGGCTGGCTTTGGACTGTGATCCTCAGATCTCAGACTCCTGACTAGCTAGGATTACGGATATGAACCATTGGGACCTGATCTTTGCCCTAGCCCTTCCTGTTACTTCTCTCTGCTTCCTAGTTACCATGTGGTGAGCAGCTTTTCTCAGTCATGTCCTTCCACTATGATGTTCTCTTGTCAATGGCCTAGAAGCAATGGAGTCAGCTGACTACTGACTGAAAACCTGTGGAACTGTGAATCAAATTAAATATTTCCTTGTTTTAATTGTTTCAGATATTTTTCACAGGGGCAAAAAGTCTGACCAACACAATCAAGGATTCTATCAACTTACCATATATCAGACTAAAAATGTCATAAGTTTGCAAAGTTGTACATCCAGAAATTGGCTTGTTCTTTTGTTTCTGTGTTCTTCATGTTTGAGAATAACTATATGACACCACCCAGGGAACAGTAGAATAAAACCAAGTCTCAAGATATAGGCACTAAATGAAAGGTTGTATATGTTTTGGGGGGGAGGGTGGAGGATACTTGTCCCAGCAGAGTTGATATAGTAAGATGGTTCTTTGACTGATGACAAAACAAACCATCATTTCAGAAGCCTGCTGGGAAAAGGGAACATGGAAAAGAGGATTGAGAAGGAGAAAAAAATAGAAATGGAACAATAGATACCTCAATCAACAGAGGTACAGAGAGGAAGAGAAAGGCTAGAACTAAAGGAGACCAGGCTGGGTGTGCAGCTCAGAGGTGCAGTGAATGCAGTGCAATGGGGCCCAGAGTTCTATACTCAGCACCTCAAAGAAGGAGAAGGAGAAGAAAGGGAAGGGAAAATAAGGAAGAGGATGGAGAAGAGTAGGAGGAGAAGGGGAGGAAGAAAAGGAGAAGGAGGAGGAGGATGGAGTAGAAGGAAGAGGAGGAGAAGGAAGAGGAATAGGGGAAATATCACAATGAAAGCCCTCTTGTATAACTATTATATACTAATAAATGACTAATTTTGGAGGCCCTCCAATGAGCAATATATTATCAGTCTCCTACTGTAGGTGACATATGTTCCCTGTGGGGCAGGTGATAATGGGACTTTCAAGGACTTGAAAGCCAGTTTTTGTTGGAATACTGACACTTCATCAGAGCTGCACAAGTTTCTAATGGGTGACATTTGCATGCAGACACTGAAGGTCATGCCTATGGCTGCCATATTCTGCACATGCATCCCATGAACTCATGAAGACAGATCTCACCTTTGCAGCCACGACTACTTCATCTGCTCCCAAGTATTCAGCATTCCCCCACGCATTAACCTACCCAGCTTCTTTATCTCACAAATACAAGTAAATCCTATCTTCAGGCTGTCAGCTTTAAGACTTGGGCCTGCCACCCACATTCAGCTGATCAATTCCATCTTTTCAAAACTGGTAGTCTTAAGTGTCCCTCAAATCGTGCAATGGGCAGAATGGGCCTGGTTCAGGAACATCTTCTGACTCTTTTCCCACAACAAGAGAAGCTCCTCTTCTTATCTGCTCTGAAATTACAGGGCATCCCATTTCAAAATGCAGAGCAAATGTAGAGCCAGGTGAGCAGGTGCCCATTGTGTTGGGACCAGGACTGGACCTGAGCAGGCTTTCTGAGGAAGGAAGCTAGGGCAATTATATTAGGACCTCCAGGATACCCTCAAATGCCAAGTTAGAGACCAGGTCAGAGGAGGTCTCCTGGCCACAACAGTGAAACTCCTGACACTGTTTTTTGTTTTTTTTTTTAAATGTGTGTGTGGGGAGCTATTAAGACTAGGGATCCAGAATTAGAAGGCTAATTTTAGCTAGTTTGTGACCGGTGCTCCTCTAGACCTTGCCATTCTAGCACTGGGCAGGGGCAGGGGGCGGGGAGGATGGGAAGGGGAATGTTCTGGGAGACAGGAACTGAAATTGGAACTTGCCTGACAGCCAGCTGCCTGCTGGTGTTCCAGAAAGGTGCCTTCCTGTTCCAACTTAACCTCCCCCTTGAAGGAATTCCCTTAAACTTATTTGGCTTTCACACCAAGAGTAAGAGGTTTAATTCCAAAATGTCAGCTTGGGTATTATAGAGGAAAAGCAGAAAGGGGCACAAGATAGTCGTGGTGATTATTCCTCTTTGGTGAACTGAAGTCAAAATAGAATATTTTCTCCCCCCCCCACTCCTTGTTCTCACTTGCTCACTCTGTGTGTGTGTGTGTACACACACCAGTAGTGGGGCTCAAACTCAAGACTTTGAACTCTCATTTGATCTTTTCCCTCAAGGCTGGCATTCTACCACTTGAGCTATACCTATACTTTGACTTTTTGCTAGTTAATTAGAGCTAAGAGTCTCCAAAACTTTTTGCCTAGGCTGGCTTCCAACCTCAACCCTCAGATCTCAGCCTCCAGAATAGCTTAACAGGTATGAGCCACTGGATCCCAGCTTCATTTTCATTAATTTTTTAAAATATTTTATTTTATTATAGAGATGCTGTGCAGAGAGGCTACAGTTACATGAGTGAGGTAATGGGTACAATTCTTGTCAAACATTATTACCTCCTCCTTTGTTTTTCTCCTACTATCCCTTCCCTCCCCTACCTCCCCCACTCCTCCTCTCCATCCCCCCTTAACAGCCACCCATCCCCCCACCCCCACCCCCGCGAAGTTGTAAAGTTCATTTCCAACATAGTGTCTTATGAGTATCATTGTTACAATGGGTCATCCTGTGTCCTTGTTTCCATTTTCATTGCTTTAAACAAAGGTAGCCAGTGAACTTTCTTGGTCCCTACTTGACTATAACCATATAATTGCCACCAGGTATTTTTTTGATTTGGGTTTTTTTTTCAGTTGTGGGGCTTGAACTCAGGGCCTGGGCACTGTCCCTGAGCTCTTTTGCTCAAGGCTAGCACTCTACCCCTTTGAGTCACAGCTCCACTTCTGGTCTAACACTCTACCACTTTGGCCATAGCTCTACTCCTGGTCTTTAAGTGGTTAATTGGAGATATGAGTCTCACAGGGGGCTGGGAAGGTGGCTTAGTGGTGGGGTGCTTGCCTAGCATGTATGAAGCCCTGGGTTCTATTCCTCAGTACCACATACACAGAAAAGGCTGGAAGTAGCACTGTGGCTCAAGTGGTAGAGTGCTAGCCTTGAGTAAAAGAAGCTTAGAGACAGTGCCCATGACTGAGGTCAAGCCCCAGGACTGGCAAAAAAAAGAGTCTCACAGGGACTTTTCTGCCCAGGCTGGCTTCAAATCATGAGCCTCAGATTTCAGCCTCCTGAGTAGCTAGGATTACAGGCATGAACCATCAGCACCCAGCCCACCAGGTATTTTTTTTAAATACAGATATTTATTTATCTCATGGTATTGGAAGCTGGGAAGTCCAAGGCCAATGGACATTTGGTGAAGGTCTTACTTCTGCAAAGCACTCTGCAGCGGCCTAACAAGGAATTGCGAGTTGAGAAGGGTACATATAAGAGACAGAGACAAACTGACTTTTATATCTGACTCACAATTGAGACAACCCACTATTGATTTGTCCATCAGTCCACTAATCCAGAGCCCTCATGACCTAGTCACTTTTTAAGGGTCTCACCTGGTCCCACCTTTTACTTACGTTTTTCAGTGTTGGTACTGGGGCTTGCACATACAGCCTGAATGCAGTCCATTAGCTTTCTTTCTTTTCCTTTTTCTTTTACTCAAGGACAGCATATTCTACCATTGGAGCAACAGTTCAACCAGTGGCTTTTTGATGATTATTTGGAGATAAGCGCTTCATGGTCTTTTCTTCCCTAGGCTAAATGAGAACCTTGAATCTCACATCTCAACCTCCTGAGTAGCTAAGATTACAGGTGTGAGGGACCAGTGACTGGCTCTAGTCCCAGCTCTTAATACCTCACACTGGGAATTGACTTTCAACATGAACTTTGGTTGGATAGCACTAGTCTATCCTGACGGAGAGAGCCCCAACATTTTACAAGGAATGTGTCTGTTTGCAGAGCCCAAAGCCCAAAGTAACTAGTGTATAGGTAGAAGAAGGGATGTATGATAAGCAGCGAGTCCAGTCACTCACTTTAGCCATCATCTCTGATTCCCCTGTCTGTAACCATCCCCCCAATACTTGCATAGACTTTTCTGTTTCCCGGGACTACAGCACTTCCAATACACCATGAGATCTTCAAGGCTATGTAGGAAGTCCTTATCTTGAAAGTTATTCAGATAACCTAATGGGCAAAGTTCTTTCAATCCTTGGATAACTTGATATTTGCTTAATTGATTTTAATGATTTTATTATATCAACTCTTATCATTGGGGAAGTAAAACCAACCCCTGGGTGGAGGATGACTAATAGTTTTTTTCATTCTACATACTTTATTGAGCATTCATTATAGGCCATGAGCTATACTAGGACCCATAGATAGGAAGAGAGAAGATACAGTACTCAGCCCTAGATACCAATCCAATAAGCAAACAAGTGAGATATAATGTGATCCATGCTGCAACAGTGCTGAGTACAAAGGGCAAAAACAAGTGGAAGTAAGCACATAAGTCTGTCTAAGGGTGTGAGAAAGGTGTTACAGAGATCCTAACACTGAGAACTAGAGAATATCAATGAGCTGACCAGGTCACACACAGGAGGAATGTATTCCAACCCAGGATACTGGGAAAGCTGCAACTATATTTATGTTTGGAAATATGTAGCTTACCATCACTTTGCCATGTAATAAGAGGCAATTTAGACTACACACCTATGAAGGTTTGTAATTGAATGCAGTAAGCTCACATCTTGGTGAATGTAAATCTGATACAAGCATGGCCAAGACATAAAGGGGTGGAGAAGTATGTATTGTCCACAGCAGGGAAGGAGAGAAGAAAGCATGAGTATTTTATTCTTGGAACCCATGTATAATGGTGCAAGAAAGCTCTTTAGGGGGTGAGCTCATTCCTGAGCATGCTCAGTTTAAGACCACAATTAAAGAATATGGTAGACACATTTGAGGGCATGCCAGCTCAAGGACACTGAGCACATGTTTGGAAGGTTAAAGTTGGCCAGCCATGCCTGGCTCACAACTGTGATCCTAGTTACTCAGGAGGCTGCAATCTGAGGATCACAATTCAAAGTTCGACTGGGCAGACAAATCCACAAGATCTTATCTCCACTTAACCAGCAAAATGTTAAAAGTGGAGATGTGGCTCAAGTAGTAGACTGCTAGCCTTGAGTGAAAAAGCTGAGCAAGAACACAAGGTCTTGAGTTCATCCTGGTACCAGCACACACAAAAAGAACAAAAAAACAAAAAAGGAAAAGAAAAGAAAAGGACATCTGTCTTGAAAGGAATATCCAATGAAATCCACCCTGTTTATAGCAATGTCCAAGGGCCACAGACATTGATGTCACAGTGATCCAAACTTACTTAACTAACCAGATTTGGTATTACCGGTCCAATCAACAATATCAAAACACTGTAACAACAAGGATGACCCTGTCTTGTTACCATGAATACCCCTGAGTGACATCAGGCTAGCTCAGCAAATCTTCCTCCGAGTGCCAGGCTTATACAATGCTTTTTGCTTGTGATTTGTCCAGAATTTTTTTTCTTGCAGTCAAAGATCTGGGAAAAACCCTGAGTGAAAGATGCCTGGCTTTCAAGGGGATCTCCACAGACCTTTACCATATACCTATAAACAAACAAACAAAAAAACAACGATCAGGCTTGAGGAAATAAAGGTAAGGCTGGTAAACACCAGCCCAGTGTCCTGGAAGCCAGAAAGCACTACCTAAGCCTCCCCAGCCAGGGCTGGGGACTCTAGCAAGGGTCTCTAAGTGCTGCCCACCCCTATGATATCCTTTCTTTCCATTATGTCTCTGGGGTCAGCTGTATACCAGTGCCCAGTCCTGCAGCGCCTCCTGCAGGATCCTCAGCCCCAGGAAAGACCTGGGAAGATGCAGCTGCTGGGGAGCTGTAGAGGGCTGGGCTGGACACCAGGCTGAGGGGAGTGGCTATGACCCAGGAATGTACCTAGTGGTTCCTGGGACTAAGGCCTAGGGGGGACCAAGCTGGGGGCGCTGAGACTGGCCATGAAGGGGGCAGAAGAGAAGGATCACTTGGGATGATCGCCTGAAATGCAGGCAGGGTAGAAAGTAGAGTGATGCCTGCTACACTGGAGGGCAATCCATGGGCTAGCTTCTACCCCTGGGCTTTTATTTGTTTATGTATTTATATTAAGATTAATGTTTCTGTTTCCTTTATGTACTTGTTTTCACATTATGTTTGGGTGGTTGGTTCGTTCGTTTTATGTGTGCCTGGAACTAGGCCTTGAACTCAAGGCTTCTCACTCTTAATATAACTTTTTTGGGGGGGGTCCAGTCATGGGGCGTGAACTTGGGGCCTGGGCGCTGTCCCTCAGCTCTTCAGCTCAAGGCTAGCGCTCTACCACTTGAGCCACAGCGCCACTTCCGGCTTTTTTCTTTTTGCTTATGTGGTGCTGAGGAATCGAACCCAGGGCCTCAGGCATGCAAGGCAAGCACTCTACCACTGAGCCACCTTCCCAGCCTTTAATATAACTTTTTAAGTCACTCACTCTACCACTTGAGCCACACCTCCACATCCGAGCTTTGGGCATAAGATTTTCTTTTTTTCCTTTGTGTGTGTTTTTTTTTTTTAATCCAAGACTAGGACTTGAACTTGTACCTGATACTCTACCAACTGAGTCACACTTCCAATCCTATGGCATAGGAGTCTCATGGACTTTTCTGCCCAGGCTGGCTAAGAATCTTGATCCTCAGATCTCAGCCTCCTAAGTAGCTGAGATTACAGAGGTGAGCCACCAGTGCCCTTTTTATTTCCTTCACTGAACCTCTGTTTTGTGTTTGTTGTTGGTTTGTTCTGGTTCCACTAAAAGGTAGCTTTCAGGAGAATAGCCAGTGCTTGGGGATCCTAGATTCCACAGTACCTAAGCAGCCCAGCCCTGAGGCCCAGGAGCTGGAGCTCTAGAAAAAGCAGGACTGGTTCTCATAGGAAGAAGCCTTTGTGTCCCCTACATGCAAATACATCACCTCTGACCTGCTCACCCACCCCCTTCAGATCACTACCCAGTACACTTGCTCATAGATAGACCCATTGAATGCACACCAAGTCACACTAAGACTGGGTGGTTTATCCAGTCTACTTTCTGATGTCCATCACTCCACTTCATTAAGTATTTGAGATCTTTCTTCCACTTTAGAACTTTTACAGTAGTTTCCAAATATAAAAGAATAAATATCCGAGCTACTCAGGAGGCTAAAATCAGAGGACTGAGGATGGAAGCCAGCCAGGGCAGGAAAGTCCATGAGACTTTAATCTCCAATTAACCAGAAGTGGAGCTGTGGCTCAGGTGGCAGAGCACCAGCCCTGACTGGAGAAGCTAAGGGATGGCATCCTGGCCCTCAGTTCAAGTCCCAGTACCAGTACACACACACACACACACACACACACACACACACACAAACACACACACACACACACCAGCAGAAAATTGGGATGTAATTTTGCAGCGGTAACTTGTGAACAAATAAATTATATTATTATAGTGTGTGTGCCTGTTACCGGGGCTTGAACTCAGGGCCCTGCCCTCGCTCAGCTGGCTTGCTCACAGGTGGCGTTCTATCACTTGAGGAGCCATGCTTCCTGCTGTAAATTACATTCTTCAGAAACTCCATGTTTATCAATAATGCATTACTTCATGAGAAATACATTACTTCATGAGAAATCAGTAAAGATGTTTTTTTCACTCAGTGGTGCTTGTGGAATATAGTGATAATTTTAATGAAGTGATCAGGGATCTCAAGAATTGTAAAGCAGGAAATGGCACTCTGGCTCAAGTGGTAGAGTGCTTGCCTTGAGTTGAAGAGCTGAGGGACAGTGCCCAGGCCCAGAGTTCAGGCCCCACAACTAACCAAAAAAAATTGTAAAGCATTCAGTTAAGTAGCTCAGTGTTTCTGAAATATAAGGAAAAAATAGAAATACAAGTCACATTAAGATAAGATTTATTTCTATGATTAAAAATAAAATTTGTTCTAACTACTTCTAGTTATAAGATCTCTAAAGTGAATTATTTCAAGAATTATTTGCTTAAAAATAAGTTTGAATTTTAAAAACAGATATGCTGCCAGGTTCTGGTGACTCATGCCTGTAGTCCTATCTACTTATGAGACTGAAATCTGAGGATTGTGGTTCAAAGTTACCCCAGGGAAGAAAAAAACATGAGACTCTTTTTTCCAATAACCAACAAAAATCTGGAAGTGGAGCTATGGCTCCACTTTTTTGCCTTGAGCAAAAAAGCTAAAGGACAGCACCCAGGCTCTGAGTTCAAGTCTGAGTACACACACACACAAACACACATACACACACACACACACACACACACACACACACACACTGGTAATATTCTTCTGTCACTTAAGAGACTTCTAGACCCCAAGAACTGTATGTATTATGACAGGTCTGTGATGATGTGTGTCAGTGGTGTGACTTTGCCAACTCACAAACCTGCACTGTATTTCACAGGTTTAGAATCAACTTCCCTACATACATTTGCTTTACAGTCACCATGATCTTCAGTCTCCTAAGTCCTGTCATATGATCCAAAAACCTTTTCTACACACAAGCAAGGATATAGAAACTGACAAGCAAATATTGAGCACATAGGGAAAACTTGTAACTTCATGAGAAATCAGTAAAGATGTGGTTTTCACTCAGTGGTGCTTGTAGAATATAGTGATGAAAAGAAACGTTGTAAATTGCATGAAAATTATTTAGAAGCACAGCCTGGCAAAGTCTTGCAGACTTAATAGAAATCGGGCTGATAAATAATTAAGATGATATTGACAAGACTACTTTGCCTGAAGATTTTTCACTTGATTTCTTTATGTTAGAAGGTGGATTCATGATCTATATTAAATATAAACAGTTAAGGAAATGTTGTGTCCATGTAGATAGGTCCAGCCAGAGGAAAAACTAGAATCACCTGAAGATTAATGTATCTACACAACTTTGTGACTGACAAAGAGAAGTTCTGTCTATTGTCTAGATGGCTCTTGCTGGTCCCACCCATACTAGAGGTGCTAATACTTTATCTCATCTCTCTGAAGAATAACAACACAGTAATTACTAATACTATCAGTTGCAAAATTTTCAAAGAAACAAGAATATATGATGCATTGAAAGAAACTAAATAAATTGATAGAAATTGTCCCCAACAAAGCTCAGACATATTTACCAAGGAGTTTAAAACACATGCATTCAATATGCTCAAAGAAGCAGGCATTGGTGGCTCATAGCTGTAATCCTAGCTACTTAGACTGATATCTGAGGATCACAGTTCTAAGCCAGCCCAGGCAAGAAAGTTCATGAGACTCTTAGCTCCAGTTAAGCTCCCCAAAAAAGCCAGAAGTGGAACTATGGATCAAGTGATAGAGTGTAAGCCTTGAGTAAAAAAGCTAAGAGATAGTGCCCAGGCTCTGAGTTCAAATCCCAGTACTGACACAACAAACAAAAACAGAACACAGATGTTGGTCCCCAGTGGCTTACATGTGGTACCCTAACTACTTGGGAGGCTGAGAATATGAGGTTCATGGATTTGAGGCTCCCCTCCCCACTCCATAGATAGGGGCATTGGATATGCATACATTGTCATCTCAAGCTGCAAAAGAGATTGAGATTGGGAGGACAGCAGATTCAGGCCATCCTTGGAAAGAAAAGTCTTCAAGGCTCTGTCTCCATGGAAGGGAAGCTGGACGTGGTTATGCACAACTATGACCCCAGCAATGACAGGCAACAACCTGTAGTAGGCAGATTGCAGCTCAGGTGCATGTCCAGGTGGGAAAGGAAAACCCTATTGTAAAAATAATGAGGGCTGATAGCATGGTTCAGAGGTATTGAGTCAGCTTAGCAAGCTTGAGGTCCTGAGTTCAGATGCCCACTATCACCGATAGGAAAGAATAAAAACCCAGGTGAATGAAAAAATATAAATGTGCTAGTTCACATTCCTAAATTATTTATCCATAGAAAGGAATGAAATCCTGATATTTACCGTAACACAGATGAAGCTTGCCAAACATGAGTTCTTTTCTAATGATGTGCTAGCTTTCTATCACTGGGATAAAACACCTGAGATAAAGAAAGAAAGGTTTGTTTGGCTCACAGCTCCAGAGGGGTCGGTCCATGGATGATTGGCTTTGTTGCTTTGGGGCCTGTGCTGAGGCAGCGCATTATAGCAATACATAATCAAGAGCAGAGGCTGCTGACTTCATGGTGGCAAGTAAGCAGAGACAGAGAAAAGAGGGGGCCAGAGTCCCTGCATCTCCTTTAAGGCCACCCCCACACACACCATGACCTAATTTCTTCCGCCAGTTCACACCTCCTACAGGTTCTATCACCTCCAACAGTGAGACCAAGGCCTTCAAAACATAAGCTTTTGGGAGTCATTCAATGTCCAAAGCAGAAAAAAAGTTGAATGAATTTTGTTTAGGCTGATGAGAAAGTTTTGCATAATAACCATTGTCTACTATTGTATGTATAATGAATGCCACTGAACATGCCCACTTCAAATGGTTAAAATGGCAAATCTCTCTCTCACACACACAATCACATACACAAACACACACACACACACACACACACACACAAACACACACATACAAACATATGAACAAAGAACATCTTATTAGGAAGAATCAGCTTCCCAAAGGAAAAAAGACACTGTTGACAGAAGAGAAAAGACAGTAATAAAATATAATTAAAGAAAACCAAAAGGATCTACGTTTTTAGGAGATAGCTTCATTAGCTTGGTTAGCCTCAAGGAAGCCCCATGATGTGCTATTTTGTTTGGAAATAAAATACATGAAGGTGAGAAGAACAGCACTAACCTGGTTTACCTGCCTCCTTGCCTAAC
>NW_012267248.1:3065365-3076709 GCF_000151885.1 Dipodomys ordii
CACACAAATTTACCCAAAATTAAGCCCTGGACAAGAGTTCTAAACCTATAGGAATGGGAGTGGTGGGTAGGCTAGGGAACATTCCTCTACAATCACCAAACCCCAGAAATCAAGGTTCTTAGACTCTTATTGGCCAAATCTAGAGCCCAGGTTCTGGTACTAGCTGATAGTTCTGCTGTGTCTCTCTCAAGGCTATGTAACCAGCTAGGGAGTAGGAGAATATCCAGATGGGTCCAAACATGGACAGAGAGAACTGGAAGGAGGATGGGAGAGATGCAGGCACTGTATCTCTGGATGTGGATCCTTCTGGTGAGCTTAGGCTCCTCATCTAGTAGCTTGGACATGAGATGCTCTTTGTAGGCCAGGATGTCTCCAGACCACTGTCAGCTTTTCACAGAGCCAAGTTTCTGGTACAACTTGTTAAGTGAAGTCATTGCTGATGAGCATCATACCAGCCTCAAACTCCTTGACGGCATTTGCCAGTGTGCTATGGTTTCCATGACCAAGTAATTTGTGGGCTTGCCCAAGAACAGCACAGGAGAGGTTTTTCCAGGCCAGTGAGGACATACATACCTGACACTTCTGACAAGTTCTGGAGTGGACCACCTTTTGTTTCCCAGTGAGACATTATCACCCAATTACCTTCATCTCCTCCTCCTTGATTCTGGATAGCACTTCGTTGTGTACTACAATGGTGAGAGATCCAAGTCCATCCTTTTCCTGCAAATGCTGGTAGTAACACCATATTTTTATTTTTTATTTTGCTGGTACTGGGGTTTGAACTCAGGGTTTGGAGTTTTTCACTCAAGTCCGGCACTCTACCATTTGAACTGTAGTTTCACCTCTGGCTTTTTGCTAGTTAATTGGAGATAGGAGTCTCATGGACTTTTCTTCCCATATTAGTTTCGAACCAGAGTCTTTAGTTCATCTTTCAATCACACAGAAGCATTTAGGTCCCAGTGATTTGTGGGGTCCCCCTGGAGCAGGGTGAAGGGCCAATAAAGTGGGCTCTGGCAAGGACAACCCTCTTTCTCCAGCTCCACTGAAATCTTTTAGCTTTTTATGCTGCATGGCAGGTGTAAAACCTAGTCTGTGCAAAATCCACAAGGATTTGCCACATTTCTGCCTAGTTGGGATCCAGTTTCTTCAATGTGTGTAGAGTCTCACAAGCTTCCCACACCCACAACTGAGCTAGCGGCTCAGCATGCCACTCAGCAGCTAGCTCTCAACCATGACAAGTGAGGGCGAGGGTGACCGTGTGGATGTCAGCACTGTTGGGGTGAGATGCCCTCTGTGACAGCTGAGTAGCAGCTCTTTTCTTTTATCTTTCCCCCCATTCATGTGCTGGTTGAGGGCTTGAACTCAGGGCCATGTACTGCTGCTCATCGTTAGTGCTCTACCATTTGGGAAGGATCTCCTGCACTGCTTTTTGGTAGTTACCTTGTAGGTGGAGTCTCACGGACTTTTCTGCCAGGGGTTGGCTTTGAACTGAGATCCTCAGTCTCCTGAGTAGCTACGATTACAGGCCTGAGCCACTGGCACCAGGCTTAGGAGAAGCAGCTTTCCCCAACTCAAGTCCTCTAGCTCCTTGGTCAGCAAAAGCCACTTCTGTGATCTCTCTGCCTGCCTCCTGGGCTGGTCAGGGGGCATGGCGATGACCCACAGGGAGAGTTTCGTTGTTCTGGACCTGGGCCTCTCTCCATTGGCCAACAAGCTTTCTCACTGAGTTAAGTCCCTGGAAATCTCAGCAGGCTATGCAGAGAGCTGTGTCGGTAGCTCATTTCTTTTCATTGCTTATGATGTTCTGATCCTGCATATATTAACCTAGAAACGTAGCAAGAATGTGGGCGGCCATCCTCACTTCTCAATCTTCCTTCCCGGTCACCCACCCCGGTCTGCCTCGGTGAACCCGGGTGAGGAAATGAGGAAGCATCCCGGCTGCGGGCGGGGCGGGGCGGATCTCCAGGCCGGGCCGGGGCGGGGCTTGACTGGTGGGAGTGGCGATGGGCGTGGCAAGGGCGGCCGGGGTCCCATCCCTGGGAGCGCAGCCGCAGAACCGCCCAGTGGAGGTCTGGGAGTACGCCACGGGCCGCGCGGGGTCGCGGACCGAGCTCCTCCTCCAAGCGCAGGTGCGCTCGGGTCCGATGCCTCCGAGGGCCCTCTCTGTCCGAGGGTGAGTGTCCCGCCGGCTGGGCACCTGGGGTGGGGTGGGGGGGAGGAATTGTAAAGCGGAAAAGATTGAGAAAGAAACTTGCCAGCCCGAGTGGACGGGTGTGCCGGGGGCTCCTCGTATCTCCGACCTTGGGCTGTTTAAAACAGACCCCCCGAGCGCTACCCCATGCTAGGCCCAGCCAGGGCTCATCATGAACGGTCTCATTGAATCTTCACCCAACCCTGTGAAGAAGGAGCTGGTATTAACTGCATACTTACAGAGAAGAGCGCCAGATTACCTTTACCGCTATTTGGCTCTTCCTTCAAAGACTGGGGCAGTTGAAGGGGAGGGGGGTGGGGAGGTGTCAGCTTGTTTAACTATTAACTTATCTGAAAATGCAAGATCTGTAACCTTTAGTCTCCGAAAAACCCAGCCAAACGGAAGGGAGATGAGCATATTTAAGTCACACAGGCTTCTAATGGAGCTGTGTATAGTAGGGGGCGGGGACGGGGGAGGAGCAAGAGGAGGGACCTAAGTGTCCAGAAGTAGGAAAATAGATACAAAAGGGCAGACAAACAATGGTGTAACTACACAACGAAAGTCTATAGACAGAAATGTTAGCAATTCCTGCCTGAGGCCTGACCTTGTGGAAGGAGGCATAGTGTGGCAGCATCATGAAGCAGAGGCAGATGCCAATGAAGATGAAATTGCACATATGTCTAAAATTCAGATCATAGCTGATGCAATATATTGTCTAATAGCCACACATGGCCAGTTTTTTCCTGTAGCTCTGGGTAGGTGCATGGGGAAAAAAACAAACAAACAAAAAACTGTGGATGGAATGTACCTGAGGGTGAAGAGCCTGTCTTGGAGATATTCTATTATTTTGAACCAGTCCCTGACTTCTGGGGCTTCTGTGTCTTGTTATCTAGACTTGGGTAAGATGCAGAGTCATGAACTCTA
Source organism: Dipodomys ordii (assembly GCF_000151885.1). Taxonomy (NCBI): domain Eukaryota; kingdom Metazoa; phylum Chordata; class Mammalia; order Rodentia; family Heteromyidae; genus Dipodomys; species Dipodomys ordii. The sequence continues at coordinate 3,068,481 of NW_012267248.1, forward strand.
ATACCTCCAGTGTCCATCAAGTGTAACTGTGTGAACCGGACCAAGGGAGACAATAGTGAGGCCTGAGGTGCTGCAGCATGGCCTCAGCACATTCAAATGAAAGCGTTTGATCCACACCAGCATATTTTTGGGCCCTCACTTTGGGAATCTCAGGATAAGTATTCCCTAGGTCTGTAGTGAGGATAAAGATAAAAGGGGCCATATCACTGTCCTGTTTCTGAGGCTTCTGTTGCTATCTGTCAGGCTTAGTGTAATAGCTTTCTTACACTATGAAGTCTGCTTAATATAACTCCACACTGTTCTCTGCACACATATCTCACCCCCAGCTCTTATTTTTCAGCCACACTCTCCCCACGGAGGCTTCCTTGCTGTTATGCAAACTTCCAAGTCATTTCCCAACTCAGTCCTTACCCTTTTTGGGGGGGGGCAGGGTGTCAGCCATGGGGCTTGAACGTCGGGCCTGAACACTGTTCCTCAGCTCTTCAGCTCAAGGCTAGCACTCTACCACTTAACACACTGAGCCACTTCAGGTTTTCTGAGTGGTTTATAGGAAATTAGAGTCTCACAGCCTTTCCTGCCCGAGCTGGCTTTGAACCGAGATCCTTAGATCTCAGCCTCCCGAGTAGCTAGGATTACAGGTGCCACTGGCACCTGGCTTCAGTCCTTACTTTTCTTTTTCTTTTTGCTAGTCCAGGGGTTTAAACTAAGAGATATACCCTCTCCATTGGCTACACCCCACACATCCAAGGCTAACACTCTGCCACTTGGGCCATAGTTCTACTTCTGGCTTTTGGGAGATTAACTGAAGGTAAGAGTCTCATGGACTTTCCTACTCAGGCTGGCTTGGAACCACGATCCTCAGATTTCAGCCACCTGAGTTGCTACAGATATGAGCCACCGGTATCCAGCCTTACTTGCTTATCTCTCTGGACCCATTTCCCCAGGTTTTTACATGGCTGGATCTATATCTCTATTCACTTTCCATGCTGATTCAGGGACCTCTTCTTGAGCCTCCTTTCTAAAATGATTCTGCTGTTTAGCTGCTAACATATCTTTTTTGATCATCATGTTTCACTGTCACCACTGTCATTAGTATTTATCACTCTCTGTTTTCTTTGCTGCCTGTTTATTATCTCTCTGTCCCAAAGAGTAGAAACCCCTCTTCAGTACAGTTTTTCTCATCTCTAAAGCCTGAGCACCTGGTGCACTACCCAGCCACAAGGAGCCTTCTACTTCCTGGCTATTGCTAATAATGCTTTTAGGGACACGGGCAGATGAGTGGTTCTTTCAGACCCTATTTTCAATTTGTTTGGGTGTATAACAAGAAATGGAATTATGAGATTCCATAATTACTTAGCTTTTAATTTTATTGTCCTTTTTTGGTGGTACTAGGGTTTGAACTCTGAGCCTCTTAAGCAAGAGAGTGGTGTGGCCCTATTTATCTTTAGAAAGGTTCTTGGCCCTACTGCAGACTTAAAGAATACTCATCCCAATATTCTCAAAGTGAGGCCTGGAGGCATCCTGATAAGGATCACATGCTTTCATTTAAATTTTTAGGCCTTCTGTGTATTCTTTAGTGCTCTACCTCTTGAGTCACACCTCTAGTCCTTTATAGTTTTTGGAGGAGCCTTGGCACTATGCTGTTTTCTGTAGTGATTGCACCATTTTACACACCCCTTCCCAGAACAATGATAAGGTTCCAGTCTCTCCTCTTCCACCAGCACTTACAATTTCCTGGCTTAGTGGTAGTAGCTACCACTGGAATAGCTTTGAAGTGCTAGCTTATTTGGTTTGGGTTTGGGTTTCCCAGATAACTGCTTTTATTGAGTATCTTTTCATGTGCTTCTTTGTCACTTGTATATCTTCTTTGGAGAAAAATCAGTCCAGATTTTTGCCCATTTTGAGTTGGCCTTGGTTTTTTATTACTGTTGAGCTTCATTACTTGAGCTCTACCCCTCCCCTGGCATTGGGAATGAGTTTGTTTGAGGTACCTTGTTTCCCAGAAAGAACTCCATTAATGGCTAAGGCATTTTATAGAGAACTAATATTTCCCCCAAATCCTTTGTAGGGAGGGAATGAACCCAGGGCCACATTGCAATGCTAAGCACATGCTATACCACTGAGTTCTCCCCCAGGCACATATACAGACACCATAGATAGACATCTTCCTTTGACTACTGGGCCCATCCAGTGACTTTGTTGATGGGAAGGTTGAAGCAAAGAGAAGTAGAAGGACTTGCTGCAGGTTTCAACAGTGACAAAGAGTGCTGGAATCTGGACCAAGACCTTCTGACATGGAAGTCTCCACTGGCCCAGGCTCCTTCATAGAGGCACCTTTTCAGACTTTGGCGAGAAACCAGATCTAAACTAACTCGCCCATTTGCACATAAAGCAAAAAGGCCTAGTGATCTCAATACCACTCCATGGCTTTCCCAGCAGTAATTAGGAAGTTCAGGTGCTCAGCAGTGTTTGGTGGCCTGTTAGCACCCCTCCCTTTCATCTCTTCAGTCTCATTTATTAGCTAAAGGGGAAGCCCTGGGGCAACAGGAAGTCTGAGAAGGTACATCTCCTGCTCTTGCCCATGGCTTGTTTCTCAAATGTGGCTGGCTTCACAGAAGGTTCTCCTAGAAAAAAAAAGTCAATACTGATTTTAACATGGTACATGGTTGGTTCCCAAAGGCCCAAATCTCTAGAGGATACCTTGCACCCCTTGTGTAACTGTTTTGTTTGATATGTTTGCATGTTCTTTGAGAAGCAACAGCTGAGGCCTGTACTAGATATAACATCCTCACCTCTGTTTCTGTCCCCTAGGTTTCTCCTGTAGGTTGCTGTAGGAGGAGAGTGACTGTACCTGAAGCCCAGCCACTACACCGAATCAGAGAGAGGCTCCATCTTTTTCCAACATGGCAGGTGATGACTCCAAATGGGGGAATCAGACTTTTAATCAAATTGAATCCATCCTTTGTTATTACAAAAAATCCAAAAAAAGGAGTGTATGAAACACATTTGATGAACAACATGGATCACTATATGGAATTATCTTTTGTTTTCCTTTGACCTCCTCCAGAATGTGCTAAGTTCCTTACAAGTGGAGCCTACTCCCACACTGTCTTTACCCTGCTGCCTGTCCCTGAATCATCCTTGAGATTTAGTGGCTCTTCCAAAAATAGATGTTGAGATGGGAGTAGAGGTGCATGCGTGTAAGCCCAGCTACTCAAGAGGAGAGGTAGAAGGATTGAAAGTTGGAGGCCAACCCCAGGGAAAGTTATCAAGACTCATAAACAAAATAAAAAGCAAAAGGATTGGGAGTGTGTTGCAAGACCTCCATGTGTGAGGCCTGAGTTTGGTCTCCAGCACTGGGGGAACAACAACAACAAAGCTGTTGAGCAGAAAATCCCATCCTTCCTTTCTTTTTGGTGCTAGGATGGAACCCAGGCCTCATAAGTATTCTTGCACTGAGCTACATGCACAGCTCCATCTTTGCTTTTGTGTCTGTATATCACATGCACATACACAATATAGTTTTGCAAACTATTTTCTGTTTTACTTGATAATGTAACATGGAAATACTTTCATTTTAGAATATATAGATTCTCCTTACATCATAAGTTATAGTGTAGATTTGGGTTTTATACCCTTGGCACCAGATAATCTTCTGTTGCAGGGGTGGAGGGGTTCATCTTGTGTCATATAGGGTGTTTAGCAGTTGGCAGTGTCCCTGAACTTTACCCACTAGATGCCAGTAGCAACACCATCACCAACCTCTGTGCCAATTGTGAGCTCTAGACAAATGTCCCCAGTTGAGAAATATACATGTATGTATTTAATTTGTACCCATTCTCCTGTTAAACCCCAAGATAGAACTCTTACAGGGATGGGCAACATCTAGAAAGGCTCTCGAAATCATTTGGTATATGACAGGACAGATACGTATGCTTCTTGTATGCTTCTGGTGAGTTATTCATGGATGTCTGCCTAGACTGATCAATTTGTGTGGCCCATGAATGAGGTTATAGATATTCAAATGGCCCTTGGCAGACCAAAAGGTCCTCTACTCCCACCTAACACTGGAGTCTGAGGAAGTAAAATAAAATTAAATAACTCAATCTTTACATTCAGCTGACTGCTCTGAAATTGTTTGCTGCCAGCCAACAAGTGCATTTTCTCCTCTAGACTGAAACATTTAAATTTAGAGTTTAACATTTCAGTCTTAGATATTATCAGTACAAATCACCAAACTTCTTACTTACAGAATTTAGTCCATGATTCCACAGGCTGTTCTGAATGAGGAAGACTGCATCAGAGGTCACTGGTGCTCATGATACTGCCAGTGCATCTCACAGGGACCAGTGGGTCAGATTCTTTTTTTCTGGGAGGGTCAGGTTTCCATGGACCTGGAGCAGTTGGAAATAGAATAGAATGTGTTAGAAGGGTACCTGACAAGAGAGGGTTGGTGTAAAAGATTTAATTCTAGTAGTCTAAATTTTGTTGCTAGGGAACAGACTAAAACTTCTCATTGAGGCATCCAAATTAAAATAGCAAACTGTGTGGGGAGTGTGCTTGTTCTGGAGCTATACACAGGGCTGGGTACTGTATCTTAATTTTTTTGCTCAAGGCTGGTGCTGTATCACTTGAGGATAGCTCACTTCTGGATTTTGGTGGTTAATTGGAGTTAATCATGTTCTTGTCCATACTGACTTCATATCTTGGCCTCCTGAGTAGCTAGGTGCCTAGCAGAACAGGCTTTTGAGGATATTATTGTGAAATTCTTTCCCTTTGAGGAAACATTATTTAGCCCTGTGTATTTATGTGTATAGGTTGAGCATCATTAATCCCAAAAATAAAAAAAATTATTTCAGCACATGACTCCAAAAACTATAAGAATCTAAGTTTTGGATTCTGGAGTATTTCTGATTTCAGGTTAGGGATGATTTTCCCTCAAATCTATGCAAATATTCTAAAATCTGAAAGAAAAAAAGCCTTAAATCTAAAATTATTGTACTAAGTATGAGCTATGATATCACTCACTGGATGAAACAACATTCATTATTTTAAACTATCCCTGTAGAAAAGTTTGGCATTTCCTTAGCCTCTGCTGTAATGATGAATCTAAAAATTTAATTTTATTTCAATCTATAGTTTGGGGTTCTTTTTGGCGGCACTGAGGTTTGAACTCAGGGTCTTGTACTTGCTAGCATTCTACCATTTGAGTCATGCCTCCATTTTTTGTATGCATTAGTTTATTCTTCAGGTAGAATCTCGTGCTTTTGCCCAGTGCTGGCTTCAGACTACAATCTTCTCATCTCTGCCTTCTAAGAGGTTATGCCACCACACCTGCCCTACACTGATTTTTGACCAAAAGGACTGGCTTTTTAGACCTTTTCTTCCCCTGATGTAGGTAAGAAAGTGCTCATCATCTATGCACACCAAGAACCCAGATCCTTCAATGGATCCCTGAAGAAAGTAGCTGTGGAAGAACTGAGCAAGCAGGGCTGCATGGTCACCGTGTCTGATTTGTATGCCATGAACTTTGAACCAAGAGCCACAAGGAAAGATATCACTGGTGAGTCATGGTATAAATGCTGCATTAAAATTCTCTTCTTTGTTTTATAATTTTAAATTTTTTTGAATTCTAATTGTTGCTTATGGCATATGAGTCTCAGGCCAAGAGATCACTGTGCCAGATTCTTTCCCATACCTGCCTCTAGCCACCCAATTTCTCTGTTCCTAAAGTTTCAGTTTTCTCCATTTCCTTCAGTTATATCTGGGCTATGATAGTGTTTGTCAGCTTTCTTAGCACTGTGACCAAACACCTGGCATAAGCAACTTTTAGAAAGGAAAGATTTATTTGGGCTCATGGTTTCAGTCCATTATGGTGAGGAAGGCATGATCCAGCAAAGCAGTTCATATCATGGTGGCAAGGACACAGAGAAAAGAAGGCAGAGAGTGCAACCAGACACAACCCCCATGGATATGTCCCCAGTGTCCTACTTCCTCCAGCCAAGCCCAAAGTTAAAGTTGTTAAAGTTGTTAAAGTTGTCAGAACTTCCTGAAATAGCACCACTGGCTGGGGACCAAGCCTTCAACAATAAGTCTGTAGGGGACATTACAAAATCCAACCATGACAAGGATATTTTCCATTTCCCTCTGCATTTTACAAAATCAGTACTCTATTATATTGTTGCCTTTTGCACATTGCCTTTTCTATTTACTAAGCATTCTATTGTATGAAGTAGTCCTCCAATGAAGGGAATTTTAGGTTGTTTTGATCCTTAGCTATAGCAATGCTGTTATAAGTAATGCTGTAATGAAGTCGGCTGTATTTGTTTTCTATGTACCCAAGAGTGTCTGAAAGTGGAATTGTTAGTCCAAGGGAATCACTTTTTTTTGGTCAGTCATGGGGCTTGAACTCAGGGTCTAGGTGCTGTCCCTGAGTCTTTTGCCCAAGGCTAACATTCTCACTTGAGCCATAGCTCTACACCCAATATTCTAGTGGTTAATTGGAGGTAAGAGTCTCATGGACTTTCCTGCCTGGGCTGCCTTTGAGTCCTCAGGTCTCAGCCTCCGGAGTAGCTAGGATTACAGGCTTGAGCCACCAGCGCCCAGCTAGAAATCACATTTTTACTTCCCATAGATCCTGAACCAGTTGGCATTCACATCACCAATGTTTGCACATGTGCTCATTTCCTTTTTCACCAACAGTGTTACCAAGTTTTTGACAATTGCAAGTCAAGTATGTGAAAAATTGCCTTCAGATATAGTTCTAATTTTGCCTTGCTTTCACTGTATCTTATTATTTTTGTGCCAGTATTGGGGCTTAAACTTAGGACGTGGCCACGGTCCCTTAGCTCTTTCACTCATGGCTGAATATCCACCACTTGAATTACAGCTCCACTTCTAGCTTTGGAGATAAAAGACTTCTGGACTTTCATGTTTGGGCTGGCTTTGAACCATGATCCTCAGATCTCAGCCTCCTGAGTAGCTAGGATTATATGAGCATCCAGTGCTTGGCTAATATCTTAATATTTTATATTCCATTTATTTATATTAAGTATTTTCTACAACATATAATATTTTAGACAATATTAAATATCTTCTTTCTTGTGAATTATCTGTTCATACCCCTTGTATATTTTTCTCTTAGGTTGTATTTTTATTACTAATTTTAAAGAGCTTTTTATATGTTAAGTATTAGCCTATTATTTTGGAATATGAATTGCAAATAGCTTTTACCAAAGTTTAAATTTTATTTCAATTTTGTTTATCGTGATTTCTTTTTCCCTGAAAGATTTTACTTTCTTTTTGTTACTTCATTTTGTTACTTATTTGGGTTTTTAAAATTACTTTTTCCTTGCTTTGAAACCTAGATTTTATGTAATATGAACTCCTCTAAGATTATTTATAAAAAGTTTTGTAGTTTCTCATAGCATTTGACAAGTTCAGCACTTTAAATGTTTTATCTGTTGTGAATTTATTTTGGTGCATGATGTAAGCTGTGGGTCCAACTTTTTAAAAATACATTTTTATTGTAAAAATACTATACAGAGGGGTTACAGTTACATGAGCAAGGTAATGAGTACATTTCCTATCAAGCATTGTTACCTCCTTCTCTGATTTTCCCCTACCATCCCTTCCCTCCCACCTCCACAACTATACTTCCCCCCACCCCCCAAATTGTAAAGTTCATTTTCAACATAGTGTCTTGTACATCTCATTGTTACAATGGGTCAACCTGTATCCCTAGTTAAGCATTTTGTTTTTTCCCTTACCCTCCCCAAATTAGAGAACTTTATATACAAGATGCAGGGCACCGACATGAAATACAGTGAAAATAGGTGTTATACCGTTGGGGAGGAACATACAAAGAAACAAAAAAATCACATGGTACATTATAAATATGTTAGAAACAGTAGCAAGAAAGAAAAAACCACTTGTGTCCCTGTCTTGGGGTTCACTTCATTTAACATCATCTTATCTGGTTATATGTGCAGAGCTTTTGACTTTTTCTGCTTGTCCTAGTCATATACTTGTTATTGCAAATAAGGAAAACCATGGGACCTATGTTTCTTTGGGCCTGGCTTACTTCACTTAATATAATTTTTTCCAAGTTTTTCCATTTTCTAACAAATGGGGTGATGTCATTCTTTTTGTTGGAGACATAGAATTCCATTATATATACATATATATATACATATATATATATATATATATATATATATATCACGTTTT
>NW_012267248.1:3079096-3083286 GCF_000151885.1 Dipodomys ordii
AAAAAAAAAAAAGACACAAAAAACACTTGGATATTTTCTTCTGAATGTACTGAAGGTACTGCTACCCCATTTTGCACTGAAGCCCCTTTCAAAGCGGCTTTCTTCATTGGGCACTATACAGTAGACCACACCTGGTCCCCAGGCCTGCCCACCTCTGTCACTTTAGACACCCCATAGCATTGAGTGAGTCCTCTAGCTTCTCATAGGTCTGTTTCCTCTCTGATAGACCAGGAATTATGGTTATGTCATAGGTCACCATAAAGACAGGAGGGGTGATGATGTGTGGAACATAGCACCTGGCAGGCAGGCAGCACTCCATCATTTACTCTCCTGGGCTTTTTTCTCTTCCTTGCCTGGCCCCAGGACTGGACTCTTGGTCAGGTTGCAGCAGATGTCTTTGACTTACTGTGAAGATTCCTGGGACCCTCAGTCAGTGGCTAGGGGTGGGGGGATGGCCGGGATGGGCTATGGATGCTCACCTGCTAGTGAACCATCTGGCCTCTTCCCCCACCAGGTGCCCTCTCTAATCCTGAGCTCTTCAATTATGGGGCAGAAGCTTATGAAGCCTTCAAAAAGAGCTCTCTGACCAGCGACATTGTAGAGGAGCAGAAAAAGGTGCAAGAAGCTGATCTAGTGATATTTCAGGTTTGTTCCCCTCTAATAAATCAGGTTCACCTTACAAACTCTATATATTGTGCTTTCCACTCCTAGAAATGGTATCAAGGTGTTTTTTTCTTCTTTTTGGTATATGTGAATACTTATTTGCAACAACACCAGTTAGAACACTTACCTTGTAGCCATTATTCCACAAAACCCCTAGGAATGAAGGATTTTCCACACACTTCTTGACTGGCTGTTATCATAAGAACTACTGTCCCCAAACCACTGTCCACTTTTCACCTCCTTCCTGCTTGTCTGGAGACCAGCATCAGGGGTTCTCAGTGGGGGAACAGCAACCAGACTCCTGTCAGCTCCTCTCCATGCCACCACACTATGCCCCATCTACTCTGTGGCCACTTCAGAGGACAGTGGGATCATTCTGACTCACAAAATAGTAAAACATTAAAGCCCCAGACAAACCACAACATTTCTTTGTACTTGGTGTACCCACTGTACAGTTCCCGCTGTACTGGTTCAGTGTGCCTGCTATACTGAAGGGCTGGATGGACAGGGTGCTGTGCCAGGGATTTGCCTTCGACATCCCAGGATTCTATGATTCCGGTTTCCTCAAGGTATGTGCTCCAGGAATAAGGACTGCTAGAGACTGAGTGGGAGGGAAGGGTGTGCAGCGACCACAGTTATATTTCTAGTTTGCTTCTTTTTGAGTAAATATTGATTGAACACTTACTAGGTGTGCAGTATTCTCTGCTGTTTACAGATGAGAAAAAGCATTGTTCCTGAACTCTCGGAACTTTTTGTCTCATGGACTCAAACGCATCCATCCTAATCACACACATAGCAAAGGAGGGATGGAGCTGGGTGTTGTGGGGAGGTGATGCTGATATAGACAACATGGTATCAACCCTGACCCCATAGAAGGTTCGGCTGTGTCCAGCCTTGTCTTGCATGAGTTTACCTATCTGAGCTCTGCATAACTGCGTGGTGAATCAACAAGACAACAAAGCACCTAGGTTTCCAGGGAGGAATGCACAGGACCTGGTAGTGAGTGCACTTACTAAAAGAAATTTCCACAAAGATAAAGAGTTGGTCCATGCCTTCCTCCTGGTGGAATACAGTTATCACCTGTGGGGTGTAGGAGGGTTATATCCTCACACTCTGGAGGAGGCTGATCTTCAGTTCCTCCTGGCCATAAGAAACCTTTGTGCTTGTGTCCTAGCAGCACTGATGGTCTCTGGCAGCCATACAAACACATTTGATCTCTCCTCTGCAGGATAAACTAGCCCTTCTTTCCTTAACTACCGGAGGTACAGCCGAGATGTACACGAAAGCTGGGGTCAGTGGAGATTTTCGGTACTTCCTGTGGCCACTCCAGGTAAACAGACCATGAGCTACTGCAACCTCTCCCCTTCTCCAACTTCCCACGTAAAGTGAGATGTGATATAAACCTACCCCCTACACCATTCTGACTCCATCTGCATCAGGGAATGTTGATGCTTCCTCTCTTGATTTTTTTCCCTTGACAGTACTACAAAGGCTAGCTAATGAGAAAACACATAATTGTAGCCTTTGGTAGTATTTGGCCCAGATCTAAGCCAAATCTGGCTGGCCTTCTGCTTGCTTTGTGGGAAGGGAAATGGCTCTTCAGTGGTTCTATATGGTGTGTGTGTGTGTGAGAGGGTGAGGCCTAGTAGTGAAAGTGCAGAGCTGTGCACGCACATGCAGTGCTTGGTGAAGCCTGGACAAAAGGCACCAGGGCCCTATATTCTGAATGGCTTCATGCGGGCTTTGTGCCTCATACCCAGGATTCTAAGCTTCTCTCTTATCGTGTCTGCCATAGGCCCTCCCACTTCTTATCTCCCTGGTTGTCAGTGTGAACATGCAGAAGGGCTGAGGAATGACTATCTGCCTGAGGAAGGCAGTAGGTAGAGGGAGTTCAAGCTGGCAGGGCAGAGCTGGAGGCAGCGTTGTGGGAAGCAGGGCCCAGGGCATGGACTTCAAGGAGACCCAGAAACTTCAATGGGGCAGCAAAAAACTGCTCTTCTTGGAAGTTATAAGGTGTGTCTGGAAGAGGAGAATACATATTTAAGAGTTTATAGCTTCCGTCAAAAAAGTGTAGACATTGTAGGGGTCAGTTGTGCCTCAGTGGAAGGTTTGTGCTGAATTCCATCCCACCACACACACTAGGAATTGCCCCTTTCTTTGCATTCTAGGTTACATACCCAGCCCATGTTTCTGTGGGGGTCAAATTAGCTATACTGTCTTCAAAACTTGAAGGTCTCCCTTCTCCTTCCATTCCCTTCCCTTCTTCCCTCCTCTCTCCTCTCCTTCCCTCCCCTTCCCTCCAGGTTTTTTTTTCTCCCTTTTTTCCTTTTGTTGGTACCAGGGCTTGAACTTAGAGTCTGGGCACTGTTTCTTAGCTTTTTCACTCAAGGTGGCACTCTACCATTTGAGCCACAACTCTACTTCCAGCCATTTGGTGGTTAACTGGAGATAAAAGTGTCACACACTTTTCTGCCCAAGCTGGATCTGATCCCTGATCCTCAAATCTCAGCCTCTTGAGTTACTAGGATTACAGGTTTAAGTCACTAGTGCTTGGTGATAATTTTCTTTATACAGATAATACACATGTATTTTTCAGTTCATACCTTGTCTTTGTTGTTTTCAAGGAAATCTTATCATTTTCAATGTCTTCTAAAGTTCTTTTTCATTTCTGAAGGCTTTTGGTTTCTGAATTAATATTCTTTTCACGCAGACCGTTTACTGATTTCTTCTACCAAATATAATTGGCTTTTTAAAGCTAATTTCCAGTACTACAACTGTATCATACAAGGAAAAAGTAATGTAAAAATAGCATGTGGTCTTCTGCCTAATGGAGTAGGCCAGGATATGGTAATGCAGAAGAACAAGTGTAGTATTTCTGGGGAAAAATGGTCCCTTTTGAACTCTGATTCCAATTACTGATGCTTTGTTGAAGGAAATAATTATAAGCTGTGAGCTTTCTTCTCTACAGGCCAACTCTTTTATGGGTCATTAGCCAAGCCTACATTCCTGCTTGCCTTTAATTTTTTTTTTACCGTTTAGCCAGGTGCTGGTGGCTCACACCCATAATCCTAAGTACTCAGGAGACTGAGACTGACGGTCATGATTCAACCCAAAAGAGCCAGAAGTAGAGCTGTGTCTCAGTTGGTAGAATGCTAACCTTGAGCAAAAAAGCTCAGGGACAGCACCCAGGTCCTGAGTTCAAGTCTCAGGACTGGTACAAAAAAGAAAAGAAAATTACCTTTTAGTTTGCAAAAATATGTATTAAAAGCCAGGTATCAGTGGTTCCTATAATCCTATCTACTCAGGAGGCTGAGATCTGAGAATTGTGGCTTAAAGCCAGCCCAGGAAGGAAAGTCCATGAGACTCTTACCTCCAATTAACCACCAAAAAGCTAGAAATGGAGCTGTAGAAGCAGTAGAACACTAGATTTGATCAAAAAGCTCAGGGGCAACACCCAGGCCCTAAGTTTAAGCCCCAGGACTGGCCAAAAAAGAAAAGAAAGATACACAAATATATATATATATATA
>NW_012267248.1:3084951-3117496 GCF_000151885.1 Dipodomys ordii
GTCATGGGGCTTGAACTCTGGGCCTGGGCGCTGTCCCTCAGCTCTTCAGCTCAAGGCTAGCGCTCTACCACTTGAGCCACAGCACCACTTCCGGCTTTCTTCTTTTTGCTTATGTGGTGCTGAGGAATCGAACCCAGGGCCTCATGCATGCAAGGCAAGCGCTCTACCACTAAGCCACCTTCCCAGCCCCAGATGTACCTGTTCTTTAGGTGGTATTGTAGTTGTGGCTTCTTGAGTATCCATCCAAGATGTACTAGAATGGTCCAAAGAATGCCATTTCTTAGTAAGGACTGCTTTTTGTGAAGACAAGATAAAACTAGAGCACTGAATATCTATTGGCCCCAGGAGTATTAGAGGAACCCTCCCACCCTTTCGGTTTGAATACAATGACCAGCTATATTAGCATTTTTCTAGGACACTGAGATCAATTAGCATGGTTTCTATCAAAGAGAAGCAGCTTCTGATTGGCCCAGACTTTATATAGGCCCCATCCCAAAAATGTGCTCCCCAACCTTTAGTTGGAGAGCAAGGGTGACACCCTGTTTGTATACCCAGCCCTGGATCATAATAAGTTGAATGTGGCTCTCAGTTGGGTGCTGGCATCTGGGCAAATGTTTTCCTAAGCACCAGGTCAAAGAAAAAGACTTCTCATGCATCAGATGATTTTAATGTTTCTTACTTTCCCTGGTGTCCCTTCTGCCATACTTGGAGCCTGGCAAGGGCAGACAGCCCCAGAAGAAATGTCCTGGGCAGATATCTCCCCAAAAACTCAATGCAAGATATTCAGCAGCATAGCTTCCTCCCACCCACCCCACCTCTGTTGCTCTATAAGCTACAGCCATAGTGACTTCTGGTAGACAGCAACACTGCTCTTTAGAGCCTCATCCTGAGGTCCTTGTGACCTCAGAGCATCAGAGGTAGGAAGTCCTCCATCCTCCCTTACAATTGTAAAGTGTCAGGTGAGAGGATGGAAATTTTTATGACAAGACATCTACCCAGATAACTGAAGTCCTACTGCCTTGAGATCTTAGGGGTCAGCTCATCCTAGCATGTGTCCAGGGTATTAATTATGCTTCCAAAACAAAACCACTAGCATCTAAACAGCTGAAGTTTGCTTTGATCTAATCAGATGCCCAGCACCCTCCTACACCAGTCAGTGACTTTTAAAAAGTCTTACTGCTGTTAAACTTTACATTTTAGCATAGCCAGGGCAATAGGAATTATTGTTTGGTTAAGAAAAGGAGACATTTCCAGGTACATTAGGTTCTGTGGGTGACAGTTCAGACATGGCCAAATCCAAGAACTATATGATACACAACCAGTCCCCAAAATAGCACAGAAATGGCATCAAGAAACCTTGATCACAAAGACATGAATCTCTTGAGTAGACCCCAAGTTCTTGAGGAACAAGCATTCTGCTAAGAAGCACAAGAAGAGCTTTAATAAGATACAGGCAACAATGCCAAAGCATTGAGTGTGCACAGGTCAAGGCCATCAAGGCCTTCGTGAAGCCCTAAGTACTTAATAACAAATGCAAGATTCCAGAGCACACCACCAGCAAACTCCAACAACTTGCCCTTATTACCCACCCAAAGCTTGGGAAGTGTATTTGTGCCTACATTGCCACAGGTCTCAGGCTTACCTGGCCCAAAGCCAAGGCACAGGCTCAAGCCAAGATGCAAACCCAAAGATGCAGCTCCGGCTCAAATTCCCAAAGGTGCCTAGGTGGGGCCTCCGTGAAGGGCCCACAATAAAGACCTTTGTCTGCCAGTGTGAGGACAGGTGGACTAGTGTGACTCCCCAGCTGCCATCTTCAAGGGTGCTGGTGTCCTTTGCAGTTTCTACCAATAAACTTGAGGCAGGATCTGGTGGGGGTGGGGGAAGAAAAGGGAAGGAAATGGCTGCATCCATAGCTGTGTTCTAAAACCCATTTTTCTTAGCACAAAGGCCTCTTTGGACAGAAGTTAGAAGCAAAGAGGAAGGAAGTATATTGCTTAATATAAAAATCTGGCAGGAGTTTAAGGGGAATTCTGACAGATTCGTTGATGCCTTGTCCCCAGAGGAGAGAGAAACTGGCACCGAGCTCAAGATGAAAAACAAGCCCCAGAAAATGGCAACAAGGCAAGCATGAGGAATGAGATGGCTTGTAAGCAGCCCAGTGGTTGGGTGGTATAGAAGCTTTAGGGAAACCTGCTGTGTCCCAGGAAGCCCTCCCACTGACCTAGGTGATTTATGTTGATTGCTCTTGAAGGAAAGTATCACTCGGATTTCACCAGCACAGGGCACGTTGCCTGAGACACTGTTAAGTGGCTTTATACTGCTGAGAGCAAATGACAAGAAGGGTTGACCCTAGGTGGTCCTGTGACCAGGAGATTCAATTCTCAGTAATGGATTCTAGGAAAATACAGAGAAAATGAAAATATTCTTTCAAATGAAATGTGTTATTTTTTTTAGCAGTAGTAATTATAGCAAAACACACTCATGTGCCAGCTGGTGATAATAAACTTATATGTCTTAGTAGCTTATCTGATCTTTATGACAGTCCTGTGAACATGTTACCCCCACTTCACAGATAAAGAAACAGGATAAGTTAAAGATTCTGGCCCCAGGATTATAGCCAGAGAGGAGCAGATGTGGAATTTGAACCTAAAACATGGCCATCCACTGTGCTGTTAAATAGTAGACATTATGGACAGTCACCTGTCCATAATCAGCAACCTGCTGATCTTTTGCTAAGCCATGTGTTTTTTCATAGGGATGGCCCATCCTCTATACTC
Organism: Dipodomys ordii; assembly: GCF_000151885.1. Classification (NCBI taxonomy): domain Eukaryota; kingdom Metazoa; phylum Chordata; class Mammalia; order Rodentia; family Heteromyidae; genus Dipodomys; species Dipodomys ordii. Next base: position 3,087,729 of record NW_012267248.1, read on the forward strand.
AAAAGTGGCACCTGACAAGCCTTATGAGTAATGGTGCTCTGTGGCCCAATCCATGCCAGGAAAAATGATTAAATTCAGGGGGCCATTGGCTCTACTGGGAAAGAGAAGCTGTGCTTGCTTTGGAACTTGAAGCTGTAGCAATGGAAGTCATTCAGAAGCTGTGATGGAGGTCAGCTGCCCAGTGTGGAAATCTTACCCAGCTTTCTTTTTTCTCTTTTCATTTCTTCTTTTTTTTTTTGCCAGTCCTAGGGCTTGAACTTGGGGCCCGGGCGCTGTCCCTGAGCTGCTTTGGCTCAAGGCTAGAGCTCTACCAACTTGAGTCACAGCACCACTTCTGGCTTTTTCTGTTTATGTGATAGAGGAATCAAATTCAGAGATTCGTGCAAGCATTCTACCACTAAGCCACATTCCCAGTGCACTTATGCAGCTTTCTAGAGACTACTGCCTAATGCTACCCTTTGACACATGCATCCATCCTTGCCTGAAAGTGAGTAATCAGCTCAGTTATGTGAGGCAATATATTGCCTTTCTTGTTTCAAGTGGTTTTTTGGTAGGGCTTATAACAAATTATAACCAAATAATTCAATAAAAAATGGTTTAAAAACCAGGCAAGGATCCAACTAAAAAAGAACTACAGACCAATCTCTCTGATGAACACAGATGCAAAGCTCCTCAATAAAATATTAACCAACAGAATCCAGATACAAAAAAATTGTACATTATGGCCAAGTAGGCTTCATCCCACAGATGCAAGCCTGCTTTAACATACATAAATCAATAAATGTAATTCACCACATTAATAGAGCCAAGCTCCAGAACCACATGATTATCTCCATGATTCAGAAAAGGCTTCTGACAAAATACAACATGCATCTTAAAAGTTCTGGATAAAATAGGAATAGAAGGAACATTCTTTAAAACAATAAAAGCTATATATGACAGACCAACAGCCAATATCATACTAAATGGGGGGAAACTAAAACCAATACCCCTAAAATCAGGAAGAAAGCAAGGATGTCTACTCTCTCCACTCCTTTTCAATATAGTTCTGGAATCCTTAGCCAGAGCAATAAGGCTAGAAAAGGACATTAAAGGGATCGACATAGGGAAAGAAGAAATTAAACGAATTCCTTATTTTCAGATGACATGACCTTATACTTAAGCAACCAAGAAAAACTCCACTTTCAAATGCCTAGACTAATAAAACACTTTGGCAAAGTAACAGGACACAAAATTAACCATAAAAATCAGTTGCCTTTCTGTACACAACAATACACAAGCAGAAAGGGAAATCAGGAAAACAACCCCATTCACAATAGCCTCAAAAAGAGTAAAATATCTAGGAATTAACCTAACCAAAGATGTAAAGGACATATTTGGTGAAAACTATAAAAATCTAAAGAAAGAAATCAAAGAGGACACCAGGAAATGGAAAGACCTTCCATGTTCATGGATAGGTAGAATCAATATTGTGAAAATGACCATACTGCCAAAAGTGATATACAAATTCAACACAATTCCCATAAAAATATCAATGACATTCTTTACTGAAATAGGGAAAACAATCAAAACATTCATAAGGAACAACAAAAGACCTAGAATAGCCAATACAATTCTAGGCAAAAGAAGCAATGTATGTAGTATCACAATACCAGATTCCAAACTCTACATAGAGCCATAATAACAAAAACAGCTTGGCATTGGCACAAGACCCCAAAACCAATGGAACAGATTAGACGATCCAGAAATAAAACCACATAATTACAGTCAGCTGATATTCAACAAAGGAGGCAAATACATACAGTGGAAAAAACAGCCTCTTCAACTATTGGTGCTGGGAAAACTGGGCAGCCACATGCAGAAAATTAAAAGTGGATCCCAGCCTGTCATCATGCACTAACATCAACTCAAAATGGATTAAAGACTCAACATCAGACCTGAAACTACTACAGGACAAAGTAGGAGAGACACTAGAACGTATAGGCATAGGCAGGAACTTCTTCCTGAACAGAATCCCGGGGGCACAACAGGTTGGAGAGAGACTCAACAAATAAGACTACCTTAAAAAGTTTCTGCACAGTTAAAGATGTAGCTACCAAACTAGAAAGACAGCCAACCAATTAGGAAAAGATATTTACCAGCAATATATACGACAAAGGTCTAATATCCATTATATACAGAGAGCTCAAGAAACTAATCCCTCCCAAATTTAACAAAATAATCACTAAGGGAGCTAAAGAGAGACATAGAAGAAGAGGTAAAAATGGCAAAGAAACACATAAGGAAATGTTCATCATCCCTGGCTGCAAAGGAAATGCAAATAAAAACAACCCTGAGACAGCACTTTATCCCAGCCTATATTCTTGATTTCAGACAAAACAAATGCTGGCAGGGATGTGGAGAAAGAGCAACCCTACTGCACTGGTGGGAATGTAAACAACTACTCTGGAAAGCAGTATGGAGGTTCCTCAGAAAACTAAACATAATCATACCCTATGACCCAGCCATACCACTACTAGGCATATAACCAAGCAACAGGAACCAGGCTAATACAAGGACACCTGCACTTCCATGGTCATTGCTGCACTATTCATAATAGCCAAGATATGGAAACAACTCAGATGCCCCGCTACAGATAAATGGATCCAAAAATTGTGTAACTATATACAATGGAATTTTACACTGCCATTAGAAAGGATAAAATAATAGCATTCTCAGGGAAATGGATGGAACTAGAACAAATCATGTTGAGTGGGATGAGCGAAGATCAGAGAAATAAATGGCACATGGTTCTGTAGTAACAGACAGTGTCCATGTCCTGAACAAGTTCAGCAGCCTCTGTAGGCCTTAGTTTCCCCACCTGCGATCTAAAAAGAATCTGGCCCACTACTGTTGCCCCACATGATATTGCAGGGTGTCTGTGTGACCTCAATCCACGTTCTCTTTCTGGAACTCCAGCAGGAAATCTTGTCTGGGACCTCGGAAGTCCCTGTGCTGCCCCTGGCTCAGGTTGCATTCCTTTCTTTCTTTCTGTAAAGGGGGACTGATATGTTAAAAATGTGATGCACATAGTCATTTGGCCCAGGAAATCATACCAAGCAGGAAGCTTGTCAAGAAAGAGATCATGATATAGATCAGTTATATAAAAGGTCTGATATAGGGCAGGTTTCTCCTAGAATGAGCTGACTGTAAGAAGGATTTGCTATTGTTTTACAGATTTGCTATCCATACAGATGGATAAACTGAGACTCACAGAGGTAACATACCTCCCCCCTTGGTAATACTGAGTAAAACCAAAACAGCCTTTTCCAGAGCTTGTGCTCTGGACCACTTGGGCTAAGAAACTACAGCAGGGACAATCGGACCAAAAAAGCCATTTTTAGAAAACTGTTCAAGGAATTCACAGGGATGTACACACTGAAAACAAGAGAAATCTGAGCTGTCCTCCCTGGCCTAGGTAGGTCTGAGATCCTTCTGCCAGGTATCTGCTTCAGGTTTAAACTCCACTGGGACTTTCATTTCCTGCTCTGTGGCAGACAAGATACTCCAGAAAGCACTCCTATAGCAGCAAAACTTCTAGCTGTCAGATAAATCACAAGGAATAGACCTTTAAATGAGTTATTAAAATCAAGATAAAATAAGGAAAATACCCAAGCATATCTCTCAGAACTTTTTCCAGAAAAAAAATTAGTTGCTGACAGCAGAGCGGCATGCAAGTGTGAACCATCAGGCAACCTCAATCTCACACTGACCAACAACCTGGCAAAACAGGGAGACCATATTACAGGTGTGTGTGGGTAAAAGAAATAGGCAGAAAAATACACCTACCTTTTAAAGGAGATAGGTTTTGTACTCATAAATTGATATGTTCATTGAAACTCCTTTATATAACTATTTGAAGATTTTTCTAAAAAAGAGAAGTAAAAGGAGACAGGCAAGCTATCTACTCCGATCTGGATAGAGGGGAAAATATCTTCCCCCGTGCTGCATAGTTTTGTGCTGATTTTATGTCACCCATATGTACAAAGTCAAGGAAATCTAAGGAATTAAGCTCCAAAAGACAGCAACTCTTGGTATAGGAAAATATAAGGAGAAATTCTGGAAGAAAAGACATCTAATGCCTGTATGGATTTCCCTGATTAATACTTTAATATAAGCGACTCAGAATTACACAGAAGAAGACAACAGGAGATCTCCCTCTTTTCCTTTTTAATATATTTTTAAAAATTATTTTTGATTATCTTTATATACAGTGTATATTCACATGTATATCTTTAGGAGAGTGGAGGAAAGGGCATAGAACTCGAGGGGAAAAGGGTGAAAATTTGTAGCAGTGGAGCTCACAGGACATTGATGGAAGTGAACTATACAACCTGTGGGTGGAGATGGGAGAGAATGAGAGAATAGAAGACACTGTATGAAAGGAAATGTAGGGCTAGGAATGTGCCTTGCATGCATGAAGCCCTGGATTCGATTCCTTAGTACCATATGGACAGAAAAACCCGGAAGTGGCTCAAGTGGTAGAGTGCTAGCCTTTAACAAAAGCAATTCAGGGACAGTGCCCAGGCCCTGAGTTCAAGCCCCAGGACTGGCACAAAAAAAGAAGAAATAAAAAGAAAGAAATATACTCATTACTTGACTCATGTAGTTGTAATCACTTTGTACATCACTTTTTTTTTTTTTTTGTCAGTCGTGGGGCTTGAACTCTGGGCTTGCGTGCTGTCCTTGTGCTCTTCAGCTCAAGGCTAAGAGCTCTACCACTTGAGCCACAGAACCACTTCCAGTCTTATTGGAGATAAGAGTCTCACAGACTTTCCTGCCCAGCCTGGCTTTGAACCATGATTCTCAGATCTCAGCCTCCTGAGTAGCTAGGATTACAGGTGTGAGCCACCAGCGTCTGGCTACATAACCTTTATAATATCAACAAATTAATATTTAAAAAAACAACATGAGTGCAAATATGCAAAAATAACCAGCAGTGCCAGCCTAGGAAAAGCATGAGACTCTTAACAAAACAAAACAAACTAAAAGGGAGGCTCTGAGAGAGGGTGGCTCAGATGGAAAAGCACTTGCCTAGAAAGCATGAGGCCCCGAGTTCAATCCTCATTACTGCCAAGAAAAAAATATTCCTGTCTGGGAAGTCCTTCCTCCTCCCCAAGAGAGCAGCATGTCTGTACCCCTTGTTGGTGTCACAGCCATTATTGCATCATTGTATTTTGGCTACTGATTGTGAATAATATGGACTGAAACCTGCATTCAAGGTTAACTGGAGAACTGGACAGATGTTACTGGTTGGCTTGATAGCCCCTCTTCCCACCCTGCTCCCCACAAGTATACTGTATATGTCATACAAATGGGAAATAAGACTGGAAACCTCAAGGCCCTGGCACATTTAAAGACCTCAAATATAGGAATGGAAGGATCAAATTATCTTAGGCCTTTCTACAGGCACCATCTCTGACTTGTTTGAGTTGCCGACTAGTCTTGAGGATGGCAGTCCCTAGTTGTGGCATACTCCTCCCGGGCACTCTCTTCAATCCCAGATTCTTCAATTGAGTTGTAAACATGAGGTCTGGCCATCAACATAGCTGAGGAACATGAGAAGGTTCGAGAAAAGTTGGGCTAGTAATTTTCCAGTTCCTTTTATTCCCCCTATAAAATATTTAATATTTCTTTTAAATTCTTATTCATTTGTATATTTTATGTATAAGGGGGCTGCAATCTAGCATATCCATTTATGTGTTCAGTATATCACTTCTTCCCATCCTTTGCTCTGCCAGTCATATTAAATTTCTTTTTTCTTTTTTATGTGTGCTGATACTAGGGCTTCATGTTCTCACTAGGCTTGATTATTCATGGCTAGCAATCTTAACACTTGAACTGTACTTCTAGCCTGACATTTTGCTAGTTAATTGTAGACACTGTCTCACATTTTTCTGCCCAGGCTGGCTTCGAACCTTGGTCCTCTAGGTATCAGCCTCCTGAGTAGCTATGATTACATAAGCCACCAGCATCTGGCTACAATTAATACTTCTAAATATAAGCCAGCTATCATCGGATGGTGGCGGACTCTAATTATACCATGCACATACTTAAGTGTGTCAGTTGTCTATTGCTGTAACAAAATACCTGACCAAAAAATAAACATTTTTAGAGACTTCTATAGTTCCTAAAAGTCTATAGTCACTTGGCTCTGTTGTTTCTGGGTCTGTGGTGAGGCAGAATATCATGGCAGGGAACATGTGAGGAGCCAGGCTGCTCACCTCACAGCAGCTAGGAAGCAGAGACCCAGGAAGGACAAGAGCAGGGAAGGAGTTAAGAGACAAGATGCAGCCGTTGAGGACAAGCCTTCGGTGACTTACTCCCTCCAAATAGTCACACCTCCTACAGCTTCCACTATTAATCGTTCACTCAATTATGAGCCTTCAGAACCTTCATGTTCCAATCACATCTCAAGGATCCACCTTTGAACACTGCTGTATGCTGCTCAAAAGATGAGCGTGTGGAGGACATTTTGTGTGGAAATCGTAATATTCAGTAAAGTACATCAAGAAATGGCACTCACAACCTATTTCTGTCCAGGAAGGTGACTACTATAGTCAGGATCACAAGTTTTTAAATCAGTCTCCGAAGTGCAAGGGTGCCAAGACTGGGAGCCAGATGTATATTTGCTGCCCTCTAGTGTAGACTTTGGAGGGTAAATGTTCTAAACCCTGAAAGAAAAAAAAATAGAACACTTCTGGTCCCATTTTGGATAAGAAATAGTCAACCTGATGCCCGGCGCTGGTGGCTCACACCTGTAATCCTAGCTACTCAGGAGGCTGAGATCTGAGGATTGCGGTTCAAAGCCAGCCCAGGCAGGAGAGACTGTGAGACTCCTATCTCCAATAAATGACCAGAAAACTGGAAGTGGCGCTGTAGCTCAAGTGGTAGAGCGCTCGCCTTGAGCTGAAGAGCTGAGGGACAGCGCCCAGGTCCAGAGTTCAAGCCCCATGACCAACCAAAAAAAAAAAAGAAATAGTCAACCTGTAGTAATATTCCAGTTTCTTCCTCTCTGGAAAAGCTTGATGGAAGTAAGAATATTTTCCTGGTAAAGAACCATGGGGCTGAGAAGGTGGCTCAGTGGTAGAGCGCTTGCCTTGCATGCATGAGGCCCTGGGTTCAATTCCTCAGCACCACATAAGCAGAAACAAAAAAGCCAGAAGTGGCGCTGTGGCTCAAGTGGTAGAGCACTAGCCTTGAGCTGAAGAGCTGAGGGACAGTGCCCAGGCCCAGAGTTCAGGCCCCACGACTGGACCCCCCCAAAAAAAAAGAACCATGGAGCTAGGATGAAGCCCCAGGTCTGCTTGCCTTTAGAACCCAATCTTTCATCCTCAGTGTAGTGCTGTCTTCTACACTCAAGAGTCCTGAGTGGAGCATGGAGTCTACCACAAATATGGAAAATGAAGATGTACACTGATCAGTTAGGTAGAGGAATCTCAGGGGATAGAAATAAGAACTGATACAGTTATGTCTGATCAAATCCAAAATGGCCAGCAGCAGATTTTCCTCAGTATTTAAAAGGCCACAATCTTTAATTCTTTGTCATGGATTTGTCTCTGATTCTTCTTCCTTGATTTAGCCCACACATCAAGAGGAAACAGCTCCAACAGGGCCAGTGCCCAGCACTGAAGGTGAGGGAAGAAGGCCTCCAGGTAGGCCCTGGCACATTGCCCCGCTGGTGCTTTACCACTTGAGCCACACTTCAACCTGGATTTGTGATAGTTAATTACAGATAGAATCTCAATGACTTTTCTTTGCAGGCTGGCTTTGAACTTTCTCTGATCTTACCTTCCTCAGTTGATATAGGCATGGGTCACAGATGCCAGGCTGACAAGTTAGAGAGCGAGAAAGAGAGAGAGAGAGAGTGCATGTTCTGTGCTAAACCTAAAGCTTGAATTCAGGGTCTGGGCATTGTTCCTGAGCTTTTTCACTCAAGGCTAACACACTACCACTTGAGCGACAGCTCTACTTCAGCTTTTTGGTGATTTGAAAATAAGAGGCTCGTGGACTTTTCCTGTTCAGGCTAGCTTCAAACCATGATCCTCAGAGCTCAGCCTCCTGAGTAGCTAGGATTATGGGCATGAGCCACCAACCAAATTTGCTTATAAGGTACAAAAATTCTATGAATCTGGTTTCCTTCAGAATTGTTCTGGGGATAGGTTTCTTTAGTTTATCAAGGAAATTTCATAAAACTTTAAAATTTGTTTTGCCTTCATCTTACCAAAATAGTTCTAGTCTGAACACAGAAATAAACCCAGAAATCCAGATAATACATGGCCCTAATTTCACAAAACACTCTTTCTCTTATGTGAAGTTGGATGCCAGCTGGTAATACCTTTGCAGGGGGTCTTCATGCATTGACTAACTACACCCTTTTGGGTGAAGTGAAGGTAACCTTTGCAATGTTTTCTGCTGCACAAATCCTAGGCATAGGTGTCAAATACTAAAGAGTCCAGTGTTTCAGAATCCAAAGCAAAGCACCACTTAGAACTGCTTCATGAAGGATGGGGAGCATGAGAGAAAGATGGTCATTGATTTCAAAAGGAATGAGTGTCCATTAAGAAAAGAAGACTGGCTAGCAGTTCTGAGAACTGACAAGAAATGAGGAGCTCCAGTCTTCCCCATCACAGGAAACTTCTTTCTCTTTACTAATTTTTCACCTTAATTAGAATTTCTGCCACAATCAGAAATTACATGAAAGGGTTGATATTCTGACACTGAGAGGGGATCTTTTAGTTGCTTGGTATTTAACCCTCTCAAAGGACATTTGGCATGCTGCTTACATGAGTGTAGGGGGGTGGATTTCCAACCAGTTGTCATCCACTTTTGTACTTCCTGAGGGAGCTGTGGGTTCAGTGTGGAAAGAGGCTAACTGAAGCTGTACTTCTGTGGAATTCAAGAGGTTAAGTCATGCTCCTAAGGCTGCATTGTTAAGAAAGGTCAGCAATGTGGCCTGGTAAGGTTTGGCTGCAGACTTGGATCCGGTAACATTTAACACATGGAGACTAGCAGAGTGGTCAGATAAGACTACAGCTAACTAACTACATGTATAGAAAAAGCAGGCTGGGATATTTCAGGTGTCGACTACCAGTTTATTCCTTAGCTCCATCTAATACTGCTGTGATGAACAATGAAATTCCATCAATCACACTTCTAAAGCAAGCAGAAATTTGCTTTCTCCATGGTGGAATGGAGATGTCAGGAAGGGTAGCAAGGGACAGAGGCCCACTGGGTGGGTTCAAGCACAGTTAGAGGGACATGGTATGGAGTGAGGACCTCCAGGAAGCCTGCCCAACTATGCACAGCCTGCTACCTTGCAGCCTGGTTGGGGTGAAACTGACCCTAACCAATCTCTCTACTGGGAAGCTTTAATGTTGACTGTGCTCTACAACCTGGGCTGGAGAGGTTGGCAGAGTAAATGTGCCCTCTGCAGTAGGCTACTCACCCCTGCATGCCCCATAGTGACCCACTGAATCTCTGCCACTTCAGACCAACCCCAGCAAGTCCACTGTGAGCTGAGCCACATCTTCTCCAACAAGTAAGAACCTTCCCAGCCTGTCCTTTCCTGAGAGCTTTCCCTTATCCCTCAAGGTGCCTTCTAGATATTGGGGGAGGGGACGCTTCAACTCAGGGCCTGGGTTCTATCCTGAGCTTTTTTTTACTCAAGGCCAGCACTCTACCACTTGAGCCACAACTCTGCTTCCAGCTTTTTAGTGGTTAATTGGAGATAGTAGTCTCAGATTTTCCTGCCTAGGCTGGACATGAACTGTGATTCTCAGATGTCAGCCTTCAGAGTAGCTAGGATTACCAGAGCCTGGCTCTTTTCGATTTATGCCTATGGTCACTTTTCACAATTTCTTCTTCCTCCTCTTCCCCCTCCCTCCCCTCCTTCTTCTTTTTTCTCCTCCTCCTCTTTCCTTTTCCTTCTTCTTCTGATCCTTCTTTCTGAGTGTGCATGTGCACTGGTACTAGGGCTTGAACTCAGGGCTTTATGCTCTGGCTTGGATTTTTCACTCAAGGATGGTGTTCTGCCATTTGAACCACACAATTTCTGGCTTTTTGTTGTCTAACTGGAGATAAGAGTTTCTGGGACTTATCTGCCCAGGCTGTCTTTGAACCTTCAGTTCTCAGTCTCCTAAGTACCCAGGATTACAGGCATGAGCTAATGGCGTTCAGCTTATAATTACTTCCTTATACTAGATTTATGTTTAACCATCTTGATTTCTATCTCCTACCAGTTCCAGATTGTTAGATTTAATGATGTGTATAAAGACTTTGTGATCAACAGCCAAATGATAACTTTCATATCTTGGTTTTCAATATTTTACACAGCAAAATCAAATCTAAGGGTTTAAAAGCTATCCTGAAGTTACCTATAATTGGGTCCCCCAAATCAGTGTTTCCAAGAAGCAAATTCTCCACTTCAAACTATCAATGGTTTGGAACATGCAGGTTTATTTTCTTCTATTATTACTAATTTTTTTCTTTTTAGAAGTGATGAGACGATTTATAAAGAAAATTGTCATCAAAATCATATTTACTACTTTAACCTTACTGTTGATAATTTATCCTAAGTAGATTGTTAAAAATCACCAAGTAAGGCAGGGTACTGGTGGATCACACTTGTAATCAAGAGGTTGGGATCTGAGGATGGTGGTTCAGAGTTAGCCCAGGCAGGAAACTCTGTAAGACTCTTATCTCCGGTTAACCACCAGAAGGTGAAAGTGAAGTTGTGTGTGGCTCAATGGTAGACTGCTAACCTTGAGGCCAGGCTGAGTTCAAGCTCTAAGACTGACAAACACACACACACACACACACGCACACACACACAAATCAATAGAATTTTTTTAATCAAGGAAACCCCCAAAATATGTTTCATTAAGCAAACTACATCACCTTTTTAGCACTATAAATTTCATAGAATAATAATGTGGTGTCATGTGTAACATAAATTGCTGGCACATAAAACACTGCCAACGAAAAATGTACATAAGAACCAGGACTACCCATTGGAGATCTATGTAGTTTGAGGATTTAATGATATGTAGAGGCTAGAGTCCAATTTCATGGAGTCTAGCAGAAGATAGAGCTTTTGGGGTCAGAGATAAGTTTATTTTAAGGAACACTTACCATACTCTTTTGTTAGTTGCCTCCTAAGCCCCAGGAAGGAAATGCAAAAGATTTGTCACAGATGGCTGCACATGAGGGCGCTGGACTGCAGGAAGGGAATACCAAGCATGGAGAGTCACTGATTTTTTTTTCACAGAAAGCAGAAGCCAGCTGTTCCTTGCCTCTAAGAATTGTCCACTCATCCTTTGAGGCTGCTGCTTGTGCAGATGTCCTAACAGGTGAGGAAAAGTGCCATCAAGTATTCTTCTTATACCAAACAAGTACTTGCAGGAAGGACCAGAACCATGGTGGACTCTCTTGCCCAACAACAATGTAAAAACTTGGTGAGAAGCATGAAAATGGAATAGAACTATAAAAGAAAAAGAAAAATAATTTTGCTAGTGTGGCAAAAGACTTTATAACTTGTGTCCTTCATCTGTTTTCTGTTATAAGAAAATAGCTGTAGTTGGATACCTTATAAAGAAAAAAAAGTTTATCTAGCTCACTTTTTTGCAGGCTGAAAGTCCAAGATTGGGTAGCCTCTCCTGTTTGGTCTTCATGGTGTGCCTCATGGCAAATGGAATCCCAATGGCTAGAGCATGTGAGGAAGGGATCACAAGGCAAGATGGGAAGCTAGAGAGATTTAGGGTCCAGGCTTAATCTATAACAAACTGCTCTTGAGACTCTCCCTCCCTTGGGCAGCCACTACAATGACCTAATCACCTTCCAGCAGGCCCCACTCCTTAAAGGTTCTACCACTTCAACATCAACATACTGAAAACTAAGCTTCCAGCAAACGTACTTCTGAGAGACACACTCAAACCATATCCAAATTGTAGCAGCCTGGGTTTTTTTTTTCTCATTACCTATACGTATATATTATGGTGTATACTCAAGCACTGTCCATCACCAGCTTTTCAAAATCTAAGCAAGGGAATCGTTTTCTTTCCTTTGTTAGAGATGCTGCTCAGGTTCACTATCTTTTCTATAGATCAGCACTGAATATCCATGTGGACACTGCAGTCCTCTTCCTCTCCAAGAGGACCTGGAGATCCCCCAGCTCTGGGAGCTTGCATGTCCACTCAACATAATTCATTTTTGGATAATGATCACTTTATCTTTTCCAACTCTTGTACATTTTCTGCCATTCTATGTTTTTATAAAGCACATACAGTTGTTACATAACTGTATGCTATTGGAACTATTTCTTAGAACATGTTTGCAAGGAACATCATCAAGGAAGGGGGTCAAGAATTTTCTCTGGCTAAGCACAGCTTTCTATAAAAGCAGTGAATCTCTGAGCTCAGTGTTCTCTTCCTGTGGTGATGGGTACCCTCATCTTGTTACCTGATCTCATTAATGTGAAAAGATTTTACAGCTTCACGGTATGATGAATTGTTACTACATTCTACCAAATATTTTAAAACATAATTGGACAGTCTTTTGTTGTTGTTGGCGGTGGTCTTGAGGCTTGAACTCTGGGCCTGGGCACTGTCCCTCAGCTCTTCAGCTCAAGGTGAGCACTCTTACCACTTGAGCCATAGCACCACTTCTGGTTTTCTGGTGGGTTATTGGAGATAAGAGTCTCACAGAATTTCCTGCCTGGGCTGGCTTTGAACTGTGCACAATCCTCAGATCTCAGCCTCCTAAATAGCTAGGATTACAGGCAAGAGCCACCAGCACCTGAGTAGACAGTCTTATTTGCTTGTTTGTTGAGACAGGATTTCACTAGGTAGTCCATGCTAGAGCTGGAACTCAGGGCCTTGGCACTGTCCCTGAGCTCTTGTGCTCAAGCCTACTGCCCTACGACTTAGCCACACATAGCTCAACTTTCAGCTTTTTGTTGGTTAATTAGAGATAAGAGTCTCGTGGACTTTCCAGGGACTGACTTCAAATTGTGATCCTCAGATTTCAGACTCCTGAGTAGCTAGAATTATGGCATAAACCATAGCTGCCCAACTTGTTTTTAACTTTCATCAGTTAATACAGTAAATTCTGTTGACTGCTTTACTGATTTTTAAACTTTAAACAAAGACCAGGAAAGTTACTTTGGTCATCTAATGTTACTTTTTTACATCCTAATAAATTCTATTGTATTAAATGTTATATACTGGTGTTAATGAATTGAGTTAGCTTATAATTTTTCTCACCCTGTCTTTATTAAATTTTATTTTATTTTTTATTTATTTATTTATTTTTTGTCGGTCGTGGGGCTTGAACTCTGGGCCTGGGCGCTGTCCCTCAGCTCTTCAGCTCAAAGCGAGTGTTCTACCACTTGAGCTACAGCGCCACTTCTGGTTTTCTGGTGGTTTATTGGAGATAGGAGTCTCACGGTCTCTCCTGCCCAGGCTGGCTTTGAACCGAGATCCTCAGATCTCAGCCTCTTGAGTAGCTAGGATTACAGGTGGGAGCCACCAGCGCCCGGCTTTTTATTAAATTTTAATATGAAGTATAATCTCAAAACTTCTCTCTGCTGTCTTAATGAATAATCAAATAGTTCATTGCTTCAATGATTGGAACCACTCACAAGTACAAGTATCTGGATATTCAGTTTTGTTTCATTTTATAGAAATAAAAGCAAAGTCCACATTCTGTTTCTGGGATAAGCATGACTCATCCTGCCCCTCCCACTAAATGTAGCTATAAAGTCAGGACAGAATACTTAAGAGCTGCGATCAAGAGTCTAAAAACTATCAGCAGGAAGTAGGCAAGAAAAGTAGAATTCAAGGTACAACCATTCTAGCAATAAGTTTGTCTTTTTACTCTAGTATTCCTAAGCATGAACTCATTATAGCTCAAAATTCTGTAGGCATGATTAAGAACAGAAAAACTCCAGAGACACATTCTAGTTCTGGCTTGAATGGTGGGAATTTAATTCTGTATTGTCCCTAATATTTCTTTCTTTTCTGTCACAAACCAGTCTGTAGGAAATCCCACTGTGGCAGCAAATAAAACCTACAAAGCCAAAACACTGATAAAGTAAAACGTCCTCATCCAAACAGGAATACTGTAGTCCCATGAGGACAGTCTTCTTGTTTCTTTTTCTCTCTTTCCTCCCATCTTTTGGCTCTAGAAAGGGTTGCACTTGAAGAAGCATGCAGCAGAGTGAGCAACTAAAGTTTCAGCTTTCTGTATGCAGAGTAGGAATAAGTCTCATGGAGCCACAAAGTACTGAGGAGGTCACACAGAGATAAATGAGCACAGTAAAGCAGTATAAAACTGTGTGTGAACATGGGGTTCATTTGAGCCTCATACATATATATCCAACCAGCATGATGAAGGCATTGAGAACTAAAATACCACTGGGTACACACAGATCAGAACAGCACAGCAAAGGCTTTAAGAAACACAGCCCACAGAATGTATACTGGAACTTCTAATTTGAACTTAACCAGCTTGGTATCTTGCTAAACCAAAAAATAACATTCTTCCTAGATTTCTAATAAAAGCTTGTATTGTCCAAAATATTCATTATAATAGGCCAAAAATACTTGACATTGCTACTAAATCTCAATTTGCCTGGGAAAAGAGAATCAAAAATGCTGGTACAATTATTAAGCAGGCTAATGCATGCCTGAATAGAGATGCTTTTGGTTTTGGTTCTTCTTTTTCAACACTTGTACATGAGAATATACTCGGATTTCCACTTGTACAAGAGAGCTTACTTGGATGATTCAGACTTTGAGCTGCACTGACTAGCTTTATGGTAACTTACAAAAGTTCACTACCAGAATATTGTCATCACAGAAGTGAGGTGAAGAAGGCAATGGTTTAACAAAATCTGTGCAGGTATACACAGAATAGGAGGAAGGTGACTCAAAAATAGCAAAATGGCCATAGTTGTGCACCATTGTGCCCTTCCTGCAACCATATTTTATATTTAAAATTTTTCAAGCCTATTTATTCCACTAATAGATATAACATGGATGAATTCTCAGAAGCACTGTGCTAAGCCAAAGAAGCCAGATACAAAGGTTGACATATCATATATGTATGTATTCCACTTACAGGGCACCATGAGGGGAAAAAACTATACCAATAGATACATGGTTATCAATGACTAGAGGTCATTGAGAGACTGACTACAAAATTCATGGGAAATGCCAGTTGTTGTGCGGCATGCCTGTAATTTCAATTACCAGAGGGGCAGAGACAGGAGAGTTTAAAGTTCAAGCCAGCTTGTACTACACAGTGAGTTTCAGGCCAGTATGTACTACAACATCTGGTCAAAAAAGGAGTCAAGGGTAACTCTTTGGGTTGTTGGAGGTACGCTGAATCATGACTCTACTGGCATTTATGCAACTCATCTATTTGTCAAAACTACTCAAATGAACCACTCAAAACTCATGAATTCTATTATACATAAATTATTCCTTAGAGTGGATAGAAGTGCACCCTCAAAAAAGTTATGTCTAAGTTCTAATCCTCAGTTTAGAGAAAGCTATTTTATTTGGAAAAATCATTGTTTTGCAGGTGTAATTTAGGATCTTGTTATCATCCTAGATTTGGAGTAGGCCTAAATCCAATGATTAGTGTCATTATTACAAGAGGATATACAGAGAAATTTAAGACAAAGAGAAGATCCAGAAAGAACAGGCAGAAGGCTGAGCTCTCATATGAGGGCAAAGCCAAAGAAAGGAATGATGCAGCTGCAAGGCAGCGAAGACCAAAGATTACTCACAATCACTAGAAACTGAGAGAAAGGCATAAAACTGATTTGACCTCAAACTCCAAAAGGACTTAACCTTGCTTTTTTAGACTTGGAAGTCAAATACACAGTTATGCAAACAGGTTCAGATGAGGGGAGTGGGTACCAGTGGTGGGGGAGGCTAATGAAGCAGGCGAATTAGAACAGTCTACTAGTTCATTTGCGTGCATGAAAACAGAACAACTAAATATCTTGGAATTGTTTTGGGAAAGGGGAATGAGAGGAAAGGATAGAGAGGGTGAGGCTGATCAGGATCCATTATTTACATGTGTGAAAATTTCAAAATAAAACCCCACTTGAACAATCAATATATGCTAAAAATAAACATAACACACAAATGAGTCAAAGATGAAGTCCTGAGAGAAATTAGAAACTATTTTTAACTGAAGAAAAATATTATACAAGTTTTAGCAATACATTATTTATATTTGGGTAAACATCAAAATGTGCAACTGCTGTTATCATCAAGACTTAGCTTTGTAAGAAACTGCCACACTGGGTCAGTTGCCAGTGGCTCACACCTATAATCTTAGCTATTCAGGAGGCTGAGACCTGAGGACTGCAGTTTGAAACCAGCCAGAGTCCTGGGTGGGAAAGTCCATGAAACTATTTCCAATTAACTACCAAGAAGCTAAAGTGGAGGTGTGGCTCAACTGAGACAATGTCAACCTTGAGCAAATAAGCATAAACTGCCCAATTCTTTTCCAAAGTTGCCCTAACACTTTGCATTCCCATCATGAATAGATGAGAACTGCTGTCACCCCATAACCTCAGCAGCACTTGTTGTATTTTGGATTTTAGCCATTGTAAAATGTAGTATCTCCTTGTTTTAAATTGTGTTTTCCTGCTGGAATAAACCACTAGAAAACTGGACGTGGTGCTGTAGCTCAAGCGGTAGAGCGCTGGCCTTGAGCTGAAGAGCTCAAGGACAGCGCCCAGGCCCAGAGTTCAAGCCCCACGACTGACCAAAAAAAAAAAAAAAATAGTGTTTTGCTAATGACCATTTTTATGGGTCCACCTACACGGTGAGGTGTCTGTTGAGACCTGTGCCCATTTTTAATCAGGCTGCTCATTTTCTGGTGCGCTTAATGCTTTCTTTTTGTATAGTTGTGACAAGAGTCTATTGTCAGATGTCACATTCTCCTAGCATACGCATCTTTTGACACTATGCAAACATTGTGCACGTAACTGTATACTTTACTTTTTAATTAAGCATTTCCTATTTTGCTTGTGACCCACAGCTGTCGAATAAAGAAGCACAAAAAAATGATCCCCTTTCTTCCTCGCCAGCCCTGTTGTACAGACGCACAGTAATTCCCCGTGGTTCTAGCCGAGCTAACCCACAGGATCTGCGATCCTCCAACCCCGCCAAACCTAGTCACGGTTTTCCTGACCGGCCAAGCAGTCCCTCCCTGGAGGCAGGGGGTGCGAGTCTCCCAGCTACCCGAGGCCGCCAGGGCTCCATTGGCAGGCCTCCAGGATTAAAACCCCGTGACTAAGGCTCGACCAGCGCCCCAGGCCTCCACCCGGGCAGGGGGCGGGGGCAGAGGGTAGTCCACACCCTCGCGCCAGCCGCGCTCCCTTCGGACCCCGAGAGCGCGGGCGGCCTCTGGAGCGGAGCGGCCTCGGGAGCGGCCGACGAGCGCGCCACCCGGGGGCTCCTCACCCCGACCGGCACCGGAGCGCGATCGGACGCGCCCAGGGAGCGCAGGTGGACTCGACGGGACGCGGTGAGCTGGGGCGGGGGCGCGGGCTGCGCGGCTGGACGGCGCCCCCCGAGCCCGCCGAGCTCCGTGGTGGGTGCCACACCCGTCGTGGTCGTCCCTTGGCCCGTCCTGGCGAAGAGGTCGGAGCAACTTCTGCCCGGCCCACCTCCGTGTCTCCCCACCTGGGCGTCTGGAGGTTTTGCCGCGGAAGCGAAAGCACACGAATCTTAGCCGCGCCTGCGTCTAGGCTCGGGCGGCCGCCGTCCTCTCCGACCGCTTCCCGAAAAGGGCGGGGCTTTCTTGTCCGCGCGTGGGAAGTGGGCGGGACCCTGCCGGCGCCTGACGTCAGGCGGTGGGTGGAGCCTCCAGCGATCCCGGAAGCCGGAGCGGCTGGGCTGGTTGTGCACAGCCGGGGACTCGGTCGCCCTGGGTCGGCTCTAGTCGCGATGGGGAAGGCGGAGGTCGGCCTGGTGCGACGGGGAGCGTGCGCTTCATCTACCTTGTTTCTGTTATTTTGGTAAGGATGATGGGTTGTTGCAGTGTCATGAAGGAAAGAAGCGTGCGTCCTCTTGCCACAGAAGCGTTACCTAAATGTTCCTAGATAGAGGCTCCTCCGAGAGGTCAGACATCTAAGAGGAATAGATGAGCTTTTACGAGATACTGCGGACCGCTTCAGGGTTTGGAGGGTCTGGAGAAGCTGCTCCTCGCCGCGGCGTTCGGTGCAGCCTTGGAAGGACGAGGGTGTGTGTTGGGGGGGGGGGAGGGAGGAGGGGAAGTTCATTCCTCGTCTCTGTGTTGAACTTGGTTCTGACTTGCTCAGAGCCCCGTCTGTCTTGAGGAAAGCATGACCTTGGTTTAAGAGTCTTCACTAAAGACCACTGAGAGAGCTACTAACTTTTCCCTCATGTGAACAAGAGTAGGCACAGGTTGAACTTTCCGTATTTAGTACTTACTGCATTTTTAACCACCAAGAAGGTACTGAGTTAGGAGAGAATGGTGGTCCGTTTGAAGTGTGGCCTATTGCAACTCTTCTATACAGAACAAGTGAAGGCTAGCCTTGTTAAAAATGGAATTCGGAGTGTCTCATTTTTATTACTGATGGAACAGCAGTGGCAATTAACTCTAATTTTCGTTTCCCCCTTTCCGCTATATTGAGCCGATTGTGAATGTTAATGAGTATTAAGAAAAATGACCAAAATACCAACTTCCAAACTCGGCAAGGTACTATTTGTTACTTACTAATCTGTTATTACTAAAATACTGATCTGATTGTTTATGTTTTGGTTGGGTATTGTATCCTGGTTGAGATAGCCATTAATGTATAAAATATTGCCTTTTGAACCATTTTTAATGTTTTGAATTTTAGTCTTTATAAACCCCCATGTTACTAATTGTACCTGTTCTACCACTTGAGCCATATTTCCAGCCCTTTTTTGCTTTAGCTATTTTCCAGATAGGGTCTCATGCTTTTTAGTCTCAAACTGCAGTCCTATCTCTCCCTCCCAAGTGCGGTAATGAGTCAAGCATGAGTCACCGTGCTAGACCAAAGCTGTTAAGACTTCATTTTTGCATCTGGATTTTGCCTAGAGAACTAGCATGTATTAGAGAAGTGATAGCAGAGGCTTTAGAGAAGGGACAGGTTTGAATCTAGGACCTATAGGTGACATAACTCATTTGACCCAAAATGGTTATTTCCTCATTTGTAGATTGAAGTAATGACAGTAATATTTACTTCACAGAGTCATAATATTGCTAATGAATGTGATCGTGCTTACTTAAACTATATTTCAGCCTTGTATTTTGTTGGTCATTTGGTTCTCCCTTGTTCGGGCAAAGCATCTGATCAGAGAACCTTGGAGAAATGGTTATATTGGAAACCCGAGTAAAGTCAGAATTCTACTAGTAAGGAAAAAGCAGGGCACTTGATAGGCATCAACATTTTTATCACACTCATTATGTGTGATCATCATTGAAAACTGAGGGGAAAGTGCAGACTGGTCCTATCCAAAAAATAATTAAAACAAAAAGGGATTAGGGTGTGGCTCAAGTGGTCGAGCTCTGTCTAGTAAGTGCAAGACCCTGAACTCAAGTCCCATACTACTAAAATTGAATGAAAGGAAATGGAAGGGAAAGGGAGAGAAGGGAAGGAAGGAAGAAGAAAGGAAAGGCATTATATTAAAAATTAGTCTATTGAGTGGGCGAGTGTAGTCATGGAGATGGAAGGGCAGGGATAGTAGGGGAAAAACAAAGGAGGAGGCAACTGTGCTTGATAAGAAAGGTACTCATTACCTTGCTCATGTAATTGTAACCCCTCTGTATGGTATTTTCACAATAAAAACTTATTAAAAATTAGTCTATTGAAGGGCAAATATGCATACTTTAATATATAGACTTATCCTATCATAGAAGGTAAATTGTGAAATTTCTTATTTTCAGTGGAAAAAAAATCACTTCCCTTAGTTCCTAACTTAATACACATTTCTTCAAATGGAATACATCCCACTAAAAATTGCATTATTGAATTACATTAATTGAATTGCAGTTACATTAGTTGAAATGAGTTATAGGGTGGTAGAACAGGTCAGCATTCCCTTATTAACTACTATGTAATGTGACTTTATAATATGGCTTTCTACCCTAAGGTCAGTATTTTTGCAGCCTTTGGTCATCTCTCACTAAACTATTCCCAAGGCTTTTCCAAGACATCTGGTACTTAAAAGTTGAATGGCGTTAGAGATGTAGCTCGTTGATAGAGCATGTGTGAAAACAATCTCTAGCACTTTAAGAAAACTACAGCATGAAGTTGAATTGTTCATGGAAAAAAGGCAGTCTAAACTTCAAAGCACAAGGTTGTAGGGAGGACTGATGGATACACCAAGCTCACAATGCACAGTGGGCCCACCTGAAGGCTGCCTTCCTTCATCTTCATTCACTGGAGGCTCTGCAGGCCACGTCAACATTGACAAATTTGAAAAGATGTGTTCTGGGTTGAAGGACAGAACCTAACAAAATGTATAAGGTTGAAATCTTATACCCACATGACTGTAGGTACTGTTCAAAGTCATCCTGGGCAGAAAAAAGTCTGAGAGACTCCATTTCCAGTGAGCCAGCAAAAAAGCTAGACTGGAGGTATGACCCAAATGGTAGAGTACTAGCTGTTAGTGAAATAGCCAAGCAAGTGTACAGGGCCCTGAGTTTAAGCCCTTGTACCAACATGCAAACAAACAAACATGAACATAAGGCTTATAGTTGTCCATTTAATAATCAGATGCCTTATGTTAGGTTGTGCTAGGCACTGGAAGCCACCCTCTCTGAGCTTCATTAGAGATAATTATTAAATAGCAGTTGTCTTAACTGTTTGAGGGGATAAGAATGAAAATTATAACACAGTTTCACAGGACTGTAGGGTACTGTAGGCCCCTATAGTAAGGAAAAATAAGTCCTCTTAGAACAAATGTATCCTTTATGCATCCTTCCACCCCCAGTCTTGTTCTCACAAGGATTGTCAGCAGAGACCTACTGGGCAGAAGGACCCCAATGGCACTCTCAAAGCCCAAGATAAATATGAGAAGCCAGACAGAGCATTGCCAGAGCAATAAAGAAGGTGAAAAACAGATCTTTGTGATCTCCAAAGAAATTGAGGCTTAAGTATGTTCCCCAAGGTCACAGGGATAACACATCACAGAGCTAGAGATCTTACTCAAAAGAGAAAGCAAAGATTCTGTTCTGTCATACATGCCTCCTTCTATATCACCTGCAACTTCAGCCATACCTTTTCCTGTCAGATACCATGTGAAGACAGCCCACATGTCCAATGTGCTGATATATGGATGTCATCTGTGTACAATATAAGATATAGCAGGTCTCTTCCTTAAACAACCTAGAGCAAGCTAGTAAACAAGATTGTAGGCATCTAGGCTGTTTTAAAATACCTTCTCTCCGAAGTATTTTTTCTTCTCTCTGATACTGGGGCTTGAACTTAAGGCCTCATGCCCTTGCTTGGCCTTTTTTTTTTTTTTTGCTACTGGGTAGCTCTCTACCATAAAACAAAGCAAACCAAAACTAATGTTTCAACTTTCTATTATTATTATTGGTTGTAGTAATTTTTCTTTTTATTTTATTGTAAAGGTTAGTTATATAAGTCAGGTTATGAGTACATTCCTTCTTGAATAGTGTCACTTCTTCTATTTTCTCCCTCCCAACCCTTCTCATGGACAAGTTGTATAGTTCATTTCAACATAGTATCTGATGTGCATTACTGCTACATTTGTTCACTCTTTGTCCCACTTTTCTATGCTCCTCCTTACCTTCCCACAACAAGACAAAAGGTACAGAAACAAAAAACAGTGACAAAGGAGAAAAAAAACAAAAAGCAAAATAAGAAGTCTCTTCTTTCCCTTTCTTAGAGTTCATTTCAATAAACATCATTTTATATGAGCATATGCATATAGCTATTGAGCCTTTGTGATCCACTTTGAAGAATATTTTTTTTGTCTCACTGTGTGAGTGTTTGTCATGGCCAAGTGTAATTTTTTGTCTTTTACCATCCATTGTGTTTACTTAGATTTATGGACACATTCTAATTAATAAAATGAGGTAAACCATGCAACCTATGTTTCTTTGGGTCTGGCTTACTTCGCTTAATACAATTTTTCTAGGTCTTTCCATTTTCTTATGAATGGTGCAATATCATTCTTTCTTATGGGAGCATAGAATTCCATTGTGTATACATACCATATTTTCTTGATCCATTCATCCCCTGAAGAGCATCTGGGTTGATTTCATAGCTTGACTAGAGTAAACAATGTTGTAATGAAAATGGTTGTGCTGGTAGCTTTAGTGTGGCCTTGTTTGTGTTCTATTGGATAAATGCCCAGGAGTTGCTGGGTCAGACCTCAATGTAAGGCCAGATACCATGAAAATATTACAGGAAAGGGTAGGGAAAACACTAGGGCTTCTAGGCACAGATCAAAACTTCCTAAGTAAAGATCCAGAATCACAACAAATCAAAGAAAGACTGGATAAATGGGATTGCATCAAACTTAAGAGTTTCTGCACAGCAAAGGACATAGCTAGCGAGATAAATAGATACTACCTATGCATCAGACAAAGGCCTCATATCTAACATATACTTAGAGCTTAAAAAATTAACCTCCCAACTGGGTGCTGCTGGCTCACACCTGTAATCCTAGGTATGCAGGAGGCTGAGATCTAAGGATCATGGAAAGTCTGTGAGACTTTTATCTCCAGTTAACCACCAGAAAACTGGAAATGGCACTGTGGCTGAAATGATAGAACACTTGCCTTGAGCTGAAGAGTGCAGAGACAGCACCCAGACCCAGAGATCAAGCCTTACAACTGACAGAGAAAAAAAAATTAACCTCCTGCAAATAAACTCTCAAAGAAACAACAACTTAATTAATAAATGGGCTAAAGACTTAAAGAGAGACTTCACAGAAGAACAAGTAAGAATGACCAGTAGATACATTAAGAATTGTTCAACATCTCTAGCCATAAACGAAATGTAAATCAAAACAGCATTGAGATTCTGCTTCACCCCAGTTAGAATGGTCATTATCAAGAACACTAACAATAGTAAATGCTGGTGAGGATGTGGCCAAAAGAGAACACTATTACACTGTTGGTAGGAATGTTAACTTGTTTAGCCTCTTTGGAAAGCGGTATGGAGGTTCCCCAACATTCTATTATGAAAAAAATTCTATTCTGAAAACATTTGATATAAAAAGTTGAAGGTTATTACAGAGGATTTGTGTATATTCAGTACAGGTAGCTTGACTTGGCTTGCTTTGTCAGTAGCTGTCCATCTTCTCTATCCACTAATTGATCTGGTTTTTTTTGATACATCTCAAAGTAAATTGGAGATACCAGTACACATTCCCCTAAGTGCTTCAGCATATATATCATGAATTAGAGTTCAGTACTTTTATACATTTTCCTTTTGATATAAAACTTACCTGCAGTTCTTAAGAGTTTATACACCTTTGGAGTATTCAAGAGATTGGTTCCAGAATACCTGATATAAAAATCCATAGATATTCAAATCTTTTATATAAAATGGCATAGTATTTGCATAGAATTTACCATATTCTTTAAATAGTGTCTAGCTTACTTATATTAATGCTACATATACAGTTGTCAACTGTACTGTTTAAATAATGGCAATGAAAAAGTTTGTAGATATTACAGATGTAATTTCATAGAATATTTTTTATTGGTTAAAACAATTTTTTTAAATGTCACATGCCGGTAGCTCATGTCTGTAATCTTAGCTACTCAGGAGGCTGAGATCTGAGAATTGTCATTCAAAGCCAGTCCAGGTAGGAAAGTCTGTGAGACTTTTTATCTCCAATAAATTAGAAAAAAAAAAAGCCAGAAGTGGAACTGTGGCTGAAGTGATAATACTTGCTTTGAGCAAAGGAATATCAGGGACTGGGCTGGGAAGGTGGCTCAGTGGTAGAGTGCTTGCCTTGCATGCCTGAGTCCCTGGGTTCGATTCCTCAGCAAAACATAAGCAAAAAGAAAAAAAGCCGGAAGTGGTGCTGCACTAGCCTTGAGCTGAAGAGCTGAGAGACAGTGCCCAGGCCCAGAGTTCAGGCCCCACGACCGGACCCCCCCCCAAAAAAAAGGAATATCAGGGACAGAGCCTAGGCCCTAAATTTGAGCCCCAGAACTGGCACACAAAAAATAAAAATAAATTCATGAGTGCAGAACCCGCAGATGTATTTTTTTATTAAGTAGTTGTACAAAGAGGTTACTATTCAACAAATCAGTTTATAAGAACAGTACATCTTGATTGACATCACCTTTTCATCATTCTTCCCCATCCTCCCACCCTACTCCCTCCCTTAATTTTCCTAGTTTCATAAGGTGTGCATTAAATATTATGACTGCATTACCCCATCTTCCTCTGTTCATTTGGGGCTCACTTATTTTTGCTAATATGGCAGATGCATATGCCTGCCCTCCCCAGCCCCTCTGCTAGAGTAGAGCATCATCATCATCCTAAAAGTCCTATCCCACTCATTTCATCACTAGGCCTCTTGCAACCAG
Source organism: Dipodomys ordii (assembly GCF_000151885.1). NCBI lineage: Eukaryota > Metazoa > Chordata > Mammalia > Rodentia > Heteromyidae > Dipodomys > Dipodomys ordii. The sequence goes on from NW_012267248.1 coordinate 3,112,365, forward strand.
TATTCTTTTCTCACCTTACATTAGTTTATACTGTTCTATACCTTCATAAGAAGAGGCTCATACAGTACCTATTCTTGGACGTTCTTTTTTCTTTTTCTTTTTTTTCTGTTGCCTGCCTGCCTGCCTGCCTGCCTTCCTGCCTTCCTGCCTGTCTGCCTGCCTTCCTGCCTGCCTGCCTGCCTGCCTGCCTGCCTGCCTGCCTTCCTTCCTTCCTTCCTTCCTTTCTTCCTTTCTCTCCTTCTTTCTTTCTCTCTTTCTTCCTTTCTCTTTCTTTCTTTCTCTTTCTTTCTTTCTCTCTCTTTCTTTCTCTCTCTCTTCCTCTCTCTCTCTCTTTCTTTCTTCCTTCCTTCCTTTCTTTCTTTTGTCAGTTGTGAGGCTTGAACTCTAGGCCTAGGCGCTATCCCTCACCTCTTCAGTCAAGGCTAGCACTCTACCACTTGAGCCACAGCACTACTTCCTCTTTGACAAACTCAGCAATCTGTTTTGCATCTTATCTATGCTCTTTCATGTACAAGAAGTTGAATTCCTTTTAATCCATCAAGTCATGTTGCTTTTTGTGAATACTCTGCAATATGTATATCTTGCTCCTTGTAGTGGACAGCTGTTTCTCCCTTGGAATTATTATGAATAAAGTAGCTCTGAACAGAGTCTTTTTTTCCTCTTTTTTCTTTTTTTCTTTTTTGGTGGGTCATGGGGCTTGAACTCTGGGCCTGGGCGCTGGCCCTCTGCTCTTCAGCTCAAGGCTAGTGCTCTACCATTTGAGTCTTTTTTGGACATCCATTTTCATTTCTCTGGGGATCAGGATTGCTGTGTTTAGGGATTATAGGGATATGTACAATTTTATAAGAAATGATTAGATCTTTCTCCAAAGCAGTTGTACCAAGTTTATACTCCCACAAAAAATGTGAGAATTACATTTGCTCCATGTTTTTGCCAGTATTTGGCACTGTCAGTCATTTTAATTTTGTATGTCCTGGTAGGTGTCAATTGGTGTTGTTCTGATTCTCCGTGGGGTTTTATTCTTCCCATCATTTGAGTGAAGTCACTGAATATGAGTGAATGAAAGGGGAAAAAATGGAGTGAATAGTTGTTTTGAGATTTCACAGTACACTACATAGCACAGATGGACAAAGTCTCAGTCTTTGGTATTTTTTACATCTTTCTATTCAGACCTCAACATTCTTCTTCATTCTTCTAATTCCTACTTTTATTCATAATTACTCTAAATGTATTTACTCTCAAGTATGTTTTAATTACTACTAGTTCTTAGCTTATGCTCAGCACTTCTGAGGATCTGACTCAGGTGCTGGGTTTTTTTTTGTTTTTTGTTTTTTTTGTTTTTTGGGGCTTTTTTTGATATGTTCCCCACTACTGGAGCTTGAACTTGGGGCTTAGGCACTGTCCCTTAGCATGTTCACTCAAGGATTGTTCTCTACCACTTGAGCCATACCTCCACTTTGAGCTTTTTTGGTAGTTAATTAGAGATAAGAGTTCCACAGACTTTCCTGTCCAGGCTGGCTTCAAACCATGATCCTCAGATTTTAGACTTCTGAGTAGCTAGGAGTACAGGTGTGAACCCCAATACCCTACAGCTTGCATTTTATTTTCTTTTTTGATTTATCATTTTTAGGAAGGTTCCTTATGTTAAATTAAGCCTTGTTTGTGTATGAGAAGCATTTATGGCCCAACTTCAGGTTTTTATTTTTCCCCATTAGCTTTACAGCCTGAAGATGTCATTAGCCTGTGACAGTTTTCTATTTTATTTCATTTATGCAGTCTGAATGCATTTTATTTCTCTGTTTAACCTTGTAGTGGGTTACTTTTTGTACATGTTTTTTTCTACCTAACCAACATGTTTGTTTTCTTTAAGTAGTTGTACAAAGGAGTTGCCATTTAACAAAGCAGGATGTTCACTCTCTCCACACCTCTTCAGTATAGCATTGGAATTCCTAACAAGAGCAGTAAGGCAAGAGGAAAACATAAAGGAGATCTAAATAGGGAAAGAAGAAGAAAAACTTTCCTTTTTTGCAGATGATATGATCTTGTACTTAAATGACCCTTTAGATTCCTCCCACCAGCTACTAGAGCTGATTCAAAAGTTTGGTAAAGTGGCAGAGTATAAAATGAACCCACAAAAATCATTAGCTTCTCCATATGCTGATTACAAGATGGAGACTGAAATCAGGAAAGCAACTCCATTTGTGAGAACCTCAAAGAATAAAATACTTAGGAATTTGCCAAAGATGTGAAGGACCTCTATAGTGAAAACTTTAAAAATTTAAAGAACGCAGTTGAGGAAGACTCAAGGAAATGGAAAGACCTTTCATGCTTCTCCATTGGAAGAATTAGCATTAAAATGGCAATACTGCCCAAAGCAATCTACAAATACATTGCAATACACACCAAAATCACTCTTCAGTGAGATAAACCAATCTAGAAATTCATGTGAAACAACAAAAGACAGTGAGTAGTAAACACAGCTGAATAATGTTGGAGGAATAACAATACCAAACTTCAAACTCCATTACAGAGCCATAGTAATGAAACCAGCTTGGTACTAACACAAAGTGAGGCCCAAAGATCAATGGAACAGAATAAGAAGACCCATAAATAAACCCATAAATAAACATTTACTATTTGATAAGGAAGCCAAAAACATAGTCTGGAAGAAAGACTCTTGAACAAATGGTGCTGGCAAAACTGGATATCTACATGCAGAAAACTGAATCTAGACCCTTATACATCACCTTTCCTCAGCATCAATTCAATATGGATTAAAAACTTCAATGTAAGACCTGAAACTGTGAAACTATTACAGGAAGGAGTAGGGGGAAACATTAGGGCTCACAAATCAAAGAAAAATTTGATAAAGGGGACTTCAGCAAACTGAATTCAGCACAACAAAGGACAACTAAAAAGACAGCCCACAGCATGTGAGAAGATTTTTGCTAGCTACACATCAAACACCTCTCATCCAGATTATACTGTGAACTTAAAAATTAAACCCTCAAGAAACCAAATGAGCTAGAGAGTCTTCCCTGAAGAAGAAGTAAAAATGGCCAATAGACACATGAAGAAATGTTCAATATCTCTGACCATAAAGGAAATGCAAATCAAAATAACATCAAGAAAACTAACAATAACAAATGCTGATGGGAATGTGGCCAAAAGGGAACTCAACTACACTGTTGATGGAAATGTAAACTTGTTCAACCACTGAAAAGCAGTGTGGAGCTTCCTAAAAAAAAAAAAATTAAACATAGAACTACCCTATGATTTCATTCCTGGGCATTTGCCTAAAGATTGAAAACAGGATTATAGTAAAACCACCAGCACAACCATGTTCATTGCAGCACTATTCACCATGGCCAAGGTATGCAGCCTGGATGCCCCTCAATGGACAAATGGATCAAGAAAATATGGTATATATGCAATGAATTTTTACTCATCCATTAGAAAGAATGATATTGTACCATTTGTAAAAAAAAATGGAAAGACCTGGAAGAATTCTGTTAAGTGAAGTTATGTCAGGCCCAGAGAGATAAGGGATGCATGTTTTCCCTTATATGTGGAAGCTAAATTTAGCTTATAAATTTATAAATAAATATGTTGGGTGGTATGCAAGTACATACAAATTTCAATTCATAAACTGAAATATGGTAGTTTCAAGGGAAAATTCAAATAGAGTCATTCCTTAGGCAAAATCAAAGCTCAGCAAAATAAAACACCAGGAAACAGGTACTCAAAAGAGATGTGGTAGGTTCAAGGGGAGAGGGGTGTATAAATGCTAAAAGGGTGACAATTTTCTACATAATTTTTCCTGTGGGGAATTCAGGTCTGAAGGGGTTAGCCAGGATCCTTCAAAACTATTTTACATAAGGCACCACCCCGTGCCTACTCTTAGATCATTGTGTTCATTAGTTAGTGGGCTGCTCTATTTCTCCTCTACTCCTGCACTGAGGAGGTCCAGGTTATAGGGACATATCTTCAAAATAGGCCCTATCCCTGGTGGGGCTTTAATGGCCTGTGTCATGATGATATTGGCAGCGTCTTCAGAGCTACCACATGGTCTAGTGCACTTGTCTTATGTTTCTTTCTTGTTTTATGTTCCTGAAATTCTTGTCCTTTCCACTGAGCCCAGCTGTGCATCTGGATGGATGCTTGAATTACATTAGCCAGCATGTTTCTGTCCTTTGTTTTTTCTAGGGCTTCATATTATCAGAAATATAAAGTCTGCTGAAATTAAACATGGTATTCTGTGTTTTTAAGAAAAACAGCTCATTTTAGAGATGTTTATCTTAAGGGGAAAAAAAGATGTGTATTTTTGGATCATGATCTTGCTGCTCTGTACCCTGTTTTGTTTTGTTTTTTCACAGAACACAGCACTGAGAAATCAGAAGTGGTGTGTTTGGGATTGTGAACATTCAGAATGCAACCAGACATGTCCTTGGATGATATTAAGATGAAATCCAGTGACCTTCTGCAGAAAGAAGACCTAGACAGTGGAGGCTTTGGGAAGGTGTCCTTATGTTACCATAGTACCCATGGATTTGTGATCCTGAAGAAGGTGTACACTGGGCCCAACCGTGATGAGTGAGTTGGAAGGTCACACACCAGCTTTCCACAGAGAGTGTTGTTATTGTCAGAGCATGAATGAGAACAGTCCAGGTTCGAGATGAGGCAGATCTTGGTGGGAGTCTTAGTACACCAGCTCTAGGTCAGGGATGATGATAGCTCTTATTAATATTATTATCTATGATTCAGATTCTGAGAGCAGTTAGTGAAGAAGTGGTCAAAAACAGAAGAGAAATGTAAGTAAAGGAAATCAAGAGAAAGAGATAGAAGGGTGATGAGGAAAGCAATGAGAAGAAATGGAAGAGATCAATTAAAATACATTTGGTGAGGACCAAACCTAAATTGAATGGGGTAGAGGAGAAGGAGGGAAAATGGGGAAGGATAGGAGTGGGGAGGATAGGTGAGGGGAAAGGGAAGGAAGAGGAGGGAGGAAGTAGGAGATTCCTCTATGAAAGGCCCCAGGAACTGTGTCTAATGCAGGGTTCTGCCCATGTTTCCTCCATGAGCTAGTTATGTACTGCAGTCCAGTACAGTCCCTTTTTTTTTTTTTTTTTTTT
>NW_012267248.1:3117746-3138290 GCF_000151885.1 Dipodomys ordii
CTCTCCTGCCTGGGCTGGCTTTGAACCGCGATCCTCAGATCTCAGCCTCCTGAGTAACTAGGATTATAGGCATGAGCCACCAGCGCCCGGCCACAGTCCTTTTTTTTTTATCAGCAATGTTGCTGCTGCCCCTATGCTCTTCATTCTTTGATTTCCATGTCTTGAGTGACCATTGCCATTTACTTGGATGGAAGGATAGAAAGATGGAGAACCCTTTCTATCTTCTAAGGCTTGCTCTCTATGCTGAAAAGAGATTAGAACAGACCAAGGTGTGATCAAAGCATGTGTAATGTGATGAGCTATGGTAACCAGGGAGAATTGGCCCTTCCCACCTTTTCTGTCCATAGGTACAACCAAGCCCTCCTGGAGGAGGGGAAGATGATGCACAAACTGAATCACATTCGAGTAGTGAAGCTGCTGGGCATCATTATAGAAGAAGGGAACTACTCTCTGGTGATGGAATACATGGAGAAGGGCAACCTGATGCATGTGCTGAAAGCCCAGGTAGAAGATACCTCGCTATATTCCCCATCTACAATGCACTAGGGCTGGCCGCCTGTTATGGCTATCAATCAATGGGATGTTCATTTGTGACTTGCTACAAAAAAATAATCCCTTGGAGGATTACACCATAGTATGGATTTTCTGAAGTCAGCCTTCCTTAGATTTTCATTACCTCTCCCTGTCCTGGGGCCTATCTCCCCCTCCTCTCAGTGCCCCTGAAAGTTGGCTATGCCACCATTCCTAAGCTAATTTCTGTATCTTGGAATTGAGGTTGGCTTTTTAACATACCTTGCAGCCTCTTTATGATCCACAGTTCAGAGGTAGGCCTGTCTTCTGAAGCATATGAAATGCTATGGAGTATATATGTGACTAATAAGTAGGGGTTGACTGATGGAAGCATGCATATCTGACTGTGACAGCTGTTGATGGATGGAAGCATGGTCACTATACATGACTGAAAGCTGTTGACTAACAGAAGCATGTAAAGTATTGATGGTTGTAACGCTATTGGTGGGAGCCCTGTTCCTGGCTGTGACAATCATTGGTTGATGGGAAGCATGTATACTATATATATATTTTTAAAAACCTATTATAAGTTAAATAGAGAACATAAGCCCCAACAAGAATAGACAAATCACAGACAATAGGCAGAAAAGCCTTAGCCAATATGATGCAGGCTAATAAAAGCAGGCAGGTAAGTACATGGAGAAATACTGTCAAGGGTTTTGTTAGAAAAACCCATAGTCTGCTGTAGAATAGAGAAGAGAGGTCCACCCCAACCAGGGATGGATAGAAAAGGCTTCCTGTCTGAAAGACAAGTAGAAGCTTTGAAGCAGACAACTGTTGAATGCATGTTTCAGGCAGGGACAATGCCATGCTTTGCAGAAATACAAGTCGATGGGTTTGGGTATGGCATAGATTACGTGTGAGAAATGCAGGATATGGCTGCCATAATTTATGGCCAATATTTCCCTTTTTCTATCTGCTTCTTCCAACTCTAGCTAGGTCCCCAGATCTCACTGGAAACCTCAAAAAACCCCTATGGAAATGACAAAAGAGGATCACATTGTATTATAATTTTCAGATTGTTCTTCTCTCCTAAGCCAGACAAGATTAGCTGCATGAAAGAAATGAAAATCTTGATTGAGAGAGAAGTCATTCAGAATCAGACCAGATAGAGTACACTATGTGGAGCTCATGAAAAAACGTCAGCCAGATTGCAGTAGCACAAGTGAGTAGGACCCAAGAGAGAAGCAAGAAGAGAGATGGGAGAGGGACATTTTGACTTTTGAATTTTTTCCCAACTCTGAAAGTGTACTAAGAAAAACAGAGGGAAAAAAACCTCTTCTGCCATTTAAAAGATATTTGTTATTCAAAATGAGGACTTGCTATGCTGGTTCCCCATGCTGATTGCAAACTTGAAAGCACGAGTGATCCTCCTGCCCCAGCCTTCCAAATAACTAGCTATAGGCATTCAGTCTTCTGCTGTTTTTTTACATAGTGATGGTTATATAGATTCTGTAGTTCATCTATATTATGAGTTAAATAGGGCTTCAGAGATAAGCTTGGGAATCTAACTTTCACCATTTTTTTCCTGTTAGGTTCATATAAATATTTTAGGAAAAAATTTATGTTTAAACTAGTTTCTCAGTTTAAAGAAAAGCTACAATTTGAGCACTAATAGAAATTGAAATTATTTATACTACCATTTATGGTGACCTAAACTGTCTGATAACACATCACCAAAGATGTTAATTCAATTCATCATGCTTTCAAATTATGCATGTAGCATGGATTTTTTTCATTTATAATCTGTGTGATTTTGTTTCTTTCATTTTTTTTCTCTTAACATTATTTCACATGTACTTTTCCCTGATATTATTCATGCATTTAATACAAGTAGCCGTATCATTATTATAATGAATGTGCCATAATGATGTACATTTGTTCATTTATATTCAGACACCATTCTAGTAATAAAAGTGCTATCCAAGGCCAGGCACCGGTGGCTCATGCCTGTAATCCTAGCTACTGAGGAGGCTGAAATCTGAGGATCACGGTTCAAAGCCAGCCCGGGCAGGAAAGTCTGTGAAACTCTTATCTCCAATAAACCACCAGAAAACTGGAAGTGGCGCTGTAGCTCAAGTGGTACAGCGCTCGCCTTGCACTGAAGAGCTGAGGGACAGTGCCCAGAGTTCAAGTCCACAACAGGAAAAAAAAAAGTGCTATCCAAAATTATACTAATAAGAGTAATAATGGTATGTCTTTGTTTGCAAGGAGCTTAATTTTATAGTATTTTATAGTTGCTACACAGTTGGAATAGACTTTTTGGTTTTGAACAGACAAAATATAGCACTAAATGCCCTTCAGCCCCTGAAATGGGACTTTTGGTGAATCATGACAGCAGCACTGCCAGGCCTCTCCAGGGAGGAGACCTGGAAGCTATCCTCACACTTACATCCACCAGTCTTCCATAGAATACTTGCCTTGTTTGCTTTATAGACTTACTGTCGCTTGTTTCAGGTCCGTATCCCACTTTCTCTAAAAGGAAGGATAATTATGGAGACCATTGAAGGAATGAGCTACTTACATGGAGAAGGTGTGATACACAAAGATCTGAAGCCTGAAAATATCCTTGTTGACAATGACTTTCACATTAAGGTAAAGCATTGGTCTACAGGCTTCTAGAAGGCTGAATAATTCCAGTTCCAACTTCCCACTATGAATCCATTCTCCTAGATGATAAAAGAAGACCTAGCTTCAAGGCCCTGTAGAATTGGGAGATTACCAAGGAGGTAACTGTTAGATCTTTAAGGGAGGATTAGAAATGAATGGGGTAAGTCAGAAAACCTCTATGCTAGATTTTGTTTCCATCTCCATCAGGCTTTGAAGGTTGCCCTTGTTCACCCTGGAGTGGGCTGTGTGCCTTGTCAATTTCCCCAGCTTTGTGAGGCTAAGACTCCTCTCTGGAATTCAAGAGATTGTGGACTATGGTTGTGAAAATCCTCAGAACTCAGCCTGAGAGAGTCAAGTAAATTGACTGCTTGGGGATCAAAACCCTCTGGTTTGATGAGCACTTGCCTAGTGCATGGGAGGTCCTGAATTCACTCTGCCACTTCAAAACAACGACCTTTGCCATACAAACAGCTAATTTAAATTATTTGTTTTCTTCCATCTGCACTGGAAAATATCTATTTCCTTTTGAAAATTGCTTCCATTGTAGAATATGGGAAGAAGGAAAGGGATCTTGCTTTGTTCATTTAAGGTCTAGATTAACTATGATAAGCAAGCAGCACATCTAACTGATTTGAGCAGCTTAAATTCTAGAAAAGAGTCAAGGAGTGTAAATCACTGGTAGAGCCCTGAATTCCATCTCCAAAAATCACACCAAAACAAAAGAAAAAAAAGAACCTGAAAAAGAAAGTGTCTGGTCAAGGACCTCAGCATCTGCCTGGAGGATTCTACTTCTGATGTTGAGTCTTGGAAAGATTTTTATTTCAGAGCCTTGAAAGAAGGTTCCTTCTACTAATTAATGACATCTCTTATTCTGGGTTAAAATCAGCACTTTAGATATTCCTATTGTAACTTGTCTCCAAATTCCTGCTTGGACTTTTGGAAATAAAAGTGGACCTGGCATGTGTGATACTCCTTTAACTGTCCTGTTCTGGATTTTGTTCCATACTTTTTCTTTTCTGTGTCTGAACTTGATGATTTTCTGCTTTTCTGTCCATTTGGTTTCTTCTTCCCTGTCCTATCTTCTTAGGTTCAGGCTACCAACTCCAATCCAAACAAGCAGACCATAGTTGTTATCCTCCACAGTGTCTCTGGGATCTTTTGGAAACTCACATCCAAGACCTCTGGATCCTATATGGGAATAGAAGGTGTGGTACCCAATCTCCATCTGTTCCCTACGTACACTGAGAAGAAAATCACATTTTTGCCTAGCCTGAGAAACAGAAAACAAATTAGAACTATGTTCTGTTTGCCTCTCATTGCATATAAATAGAGATAACAGAATTTCAGATGGATATTTCTTGGGGGGAGATGTTCCAGATATGTGAGCAAATACTACTAACTTCTATGAGTCTGTTCAGAGGAAGCTGTTTTATATCTGCGCAGTGCAACCACTTATCTCATACTCATATTTTAAATGTAAAGTCCAATTTGCTGGTCACCTTCACACAATAACCGCAGTGGCTCAACTTCTCTTACAGATAGCTGATCTCGGTGTTGCTTCCTTTAAGACCTGGAGCAGGTTGACTAGAGAGGAACACAATGAACAGAGGGAAGCGAGCAGAACCTCTAAGAAAAATGGTGGCACCCTCTACTACATGGCCCCTGAGCACCTGAATGACATCAATACAAAGCCCACGGAGAAGTCAGATGTGTACAGCTTTGGCATCGTTCTTTGGGCAATATTTGCAAATAAAGAGCCATATGAAAGTAAGACATATGTACAGGATGTACTTTGATATTAATCAGAACTATTGCATGAAATAATGGCCTTCAGTGAAATTGTTGAAGATTTAGAATTGTTGGTTCCTTTCATGGCAGTCTGTGGTTTCTTTGGGCTACTCCCACATCTGATTTATTCACTGTCATTTCCTTACCAGCCACACACCAGTGCCTGAAACACAGGAGGTGCTCAGTTTGAATGAGTGATCTCGTTAGGAATGAGAGATGATTAGGTGAATAGGAGCTTTCATAATTTGGCTGAGTTTGGGAAGTGCTGGGAAGTGTCAAGATTCTTCCTGGGTAGAGACTGCTTGATTCTGCATATGAGGAATTTTATACCAAAAGAACATAGTACATACTTTCATTCATTCACTGCCTCCTTTATTCCAGAATTAACTTTTTCCAGTACCAGTGTGGCAATTCAGTCAGCATAGTTTAAGAGGAAAATAGATACATAAGTAGTTCTTCTTCAGTTTGTGAAGTGTGTGAATGAATGGATGTTCTCATACCCTTTCTTTCTGCATGATTATCCAGTGCTGTGGATGCTGAGGTTTCAGGACCATCTCTTATTGATACCTGTTCAATCTCTACCCCGGGCTTTGATAGACACTTGCCTGTTTAATCCATTACTTATATCCATAACTTACATCCCCCAAACAAGTTTCTAAGCATGTGGTGCTTACTTTGTAGTACCTCCAGCTTTGTTTTTCTCATTGTGTTCCTACCCACAAGCTTAGCATCATTTCATACTTAACCTTGTCCTCCTCACCCACATGCAGTAAGTCCCAAGACACTGTAAATTCAACTATGACTATATCTAGAATCCTGATCTACCTACTTCTCTCTGTCCCCACTAGCTCTGACCCCTTGTTTCGGCTGCAGGCTCCACGTGCATACCTCCATCCTGAAAGCAAATAAGACCCCGTGTGTGTGTGTGTGTGTGTGTGTGTGTGTGTGTGTGTGTGTGTGTGTAAGTGAGAGAGAGACAGACAGACACAGACTTTACTTTGTTTTTTCATATTTTTAATTGCTATTATAAATGTGATGTAGAGGAGTTACAGTTACATAAGTCAGGTAATGAGTACGTTTCTTTTTGGACAATGTCACCCCTTTCCTCATTCTCTCCCAGGTTTTCCCTCATGTTGGCACCCAGAAGTCTCATTGTTTATTTCTGTTTTTATTTGTTATTGTTATCATAGAGGTGGTATACAGAGGGATTACAGTGATATAAGTCATGTAACAGTGTCGCCTTTTTCTTGTTAGCTCCCAGTTTGTCCCTCCTGCCCCCCCCCACAGATTGTTTATTTCATTTTCAACATAGTGTTTAGTGAGTATCACCAGTGTGTTTATTCACCCTCATGGTCCCCTCTAACAAGTTGCATTGTATTTTTGCTGAAGGGTCTTGCTTTATGCCTGAGCAGGCTGCCATCTTCTTACTTGTGCTTCCCACACTGGGGAGGATGACAGGCATTCATCATTGCAACCCGCCACTGTGCTTCTCCTGTAGCTGAGAAAACAGGCACTGGCCACTGTGTTCAGCGTTGGCTCAGATGCAATCTGGTGAACCTTTTGTGTGGGCCAAACTGTGATCCCCTGCTCTCCACTTTCCAAGTAGCTAGAATTACAGGCTTGAGCCACTGAGCCCAACTTAACTCATCTATTTAAAGTTTTTCCAAGAGTCCCCATAGCCTTTACAATACAGTTCAGATTTCTTGGTACAAGGTTTGAGGCCCTTTCTGAGCTGACCATTGCATCTCTCTCCTGCCTCATTTCTGATCTGTTGCTTTCCTGCTTTCTTTGTGTGGAATCCTCCTGTCTGAGAATTCCTTCTTTGTTCCTTCCCTAGAAAATGCGTGTTTATTTTTTTTTTTGGACTCAAGAAAGTCTTCTCGTTTTGAATTTGTGGATTCATAACATTTGGAAAAGCATGACACATACTATACAATCTCAGTTACTTCAAAGGGATTGACGATTGTATATGGAAGATCTATGTCCAACTGAACTGCTATGGCAGTAATACTTTGCTTGTTGCCTACATAGGTTTTCTATGGTACCACTGTTAAATTATGGTTACTTAAAAAAAAGAAAGGAAGTCTTCTTAGACCTTCTATGCCAGACAAGATTGTGCTATCAGAACCCCTTGTGCTTAATTGTAGAAGACTAGTTATCACATGTACTGTATTTTAAGTCATTCTCATTAAACAGAGTTTTATCTAAGGAAGGACTTCCTGCATTTTCCATTGACTAAGATCACATAATACTATTTGTTTTACCCAGAAAATTCAGCTCTTTTATGAGGAAGCGGTTTTGTTCTGTAATTTACCTTTCTTCTACAGAAATTAAGATGTTGTTGACCATCTGTACAGTGGACTGGGCAGCTCCTTGGCACAGGCCATTCCTAGCACACCCTGGGCAGAGACAAATGAACATACTGTTTACATTCTGTATTCCTGCTTAAGAGAAAAGTGGACCTAAAAGCCTCAGCTTATGCTTCTCTTTGCTTTCTAGATGCCATCTGTGCAGAGCAGCTGTTAACATGTATAAAATTTGGGAACAGGCCAGATGTGGATGACATCATTGAGTACTGCCCCAAGGAGATCATCAGCCTTATGGAGCTCTGCTGGAAGGCAGACCCAGAAGGGCGGCCAACATTTCCTGGTGAGAATATCTTTGTGATTATGTGGGATACATGGTGCTGTTCCTATGTAAGATGCCCCCCGTCAGGAGCTTGGTTTGAGGCTTCAGAAAACCAAGCTTTACTTTACTTGTGAGTTCTACTTTACTTCACTGATTTCTAGATATCAAGCACTTTGTTCAATGAAAAGGTGTCAGTCCTCTCAAAGCACAAAGATATGTAGGGGCTTTCATCTCTTTTCCCTGTTTCTGAGTTCACATATTTTATTGTGTTAAACTCTACATAACAAAATAAAATGAAATACACATAACATAAAATTGAACATCATAGCTAATTTTAAGCATATAGTCCTGCTGAAGTAAGCCCATTCCATTCTTGTACATCCTTCACCAACCATCCATTTCCAGTACTTTTTCACTCCAAATGGAAGCTACCACGAAAGCAATGACTCCACATTCCCCTTGCAACCCTTGGCAACCACATTCTACTTCCTGTCTGAGTGCTGTAGCACCTTGTATACATAGAATAACACGGTGTTTGTCCTTTGCATTGATGTATTTCACTTAACATACAGTGCTTAAGGTTCCAACAGGGAACCTTGTTGTAGCCTGTATCAGAATTTCCTATTTGTAACTGAATACTACTCCATTTTAGTATGGACCCCATTTTCTTTATCCATTTGTTGACAGACACTTAAGTTCTCAGCTGGCTTTCCTATTTCCTAACTTCTCATCTTTTCCTTCCCATACTCTTGTTTCTCTGTCATCTTTAGGAATGTATTTTGTCATTTCAGTTGGCCTTGTAGTAGAGAGAAGAAAGGAGGCAAAGATATTGTCCATGTCCTTCAACCTCTTCCCATCCCCCTGGATTACCTAGGAGTAGGGCAAAGAAAGAATCAGTAAAACAGATATACTGGGAAGGAACTAAGAAAGCTGCAAAGCATTTTGTTGTCATATTGCTGTGAGAGAAAAAAGGCCCCATCCACTCCTACCACTAAAAATGTCAAGGGGTGCTTTGGCTTAGCTGCCCACTTATCTATCAGCCTTTGGTTTGTGTCTTGGTTTTGTCTGTTCTTATGCCTTTTCACTGTCTAAAATGAGGTATTGAGGTGAGGGTAATTCATTTGCACTCACAGGGAATAGTGAGAAGAGGTATCATACACACTAACTCACTTCCCCACAGTGGTACCAGCTTGCAGAACTAGATTCACTACCACAACGAGTGTCCTGATGTTGGTGCAATCAGGTATAGGACATTCCCATCCCACAGACAGATCCCTTGTAGCTTTAAACCTACTTTTTTCCTTCCTGCCCTACTCCCACCACCTCTGACACCCACTAACCCATTCTGCATTCTTGAATGTTTTTCATTTCAGCAATAATGTTAATTGAATATGGCTCAACTGTGTTCCATTCCAGTGAGTCATCAGGTCATTGCATGGATAGATATACATCATTCCTCTTCACGTACTAACTATTCCGTGGTGTGCATGCACTGCATATCGTTTAACTACTTACTCCTTGGAACATTTGTTGCCTGCTTTTGACTGTTGGTACCCAAGCTGATGTGCATTTTTATGTTCATGTTTTTTGTGTAAATGTAAATTTTTCTTTATCTGGAACAAATACCCAAGAATGAAGTAGCTGAGGTGTATAGTTTTATAAGAACCTGCCATACTGTTTTCCACAGTGGCTATACTTGTATTCCTACCAGCAATGTGTAAGTCACCCAGGTTCTCTATCTTTCTTAGCACTTGTTGGTGTCAGTATTTTTATTTTAGCCATTCTGTGGAGGAATATAGCAATGCATCCCAAATAGGTAGGATCTCTGCCTCCGTACGTGGTAGTCAGGCTTGAGCTGCCACACTTGACTATTGATGGCTTGTTTTGAATGTTTTCATACATTTTATATATTACTTCTTTCTCAGCTCTCTGGTTTACAAATGTTTTCTTCCTATCTATAGATTGTTTTTTATCATCCTCCTAGTAAGATTATTTATTGAGTTAGAAGTTCTCATTTTGATGAAATCTAGTTTAATACTTCCTTTCCCAGATTTTGCTTTTGTATTAAGTCATGGAACACTGTCAGATTAGAGTCCAAAGATTGTCTTCTATGTTTCATTTTAAAATTCTTAGAGTTTTATATTTAAGCCATGTTAAGCATTTAACAGTCAATGTTAAGTCAATTTGAAAGACATGCTAACAGAAAACAAATGGCATAGAAATAGTGTTTATATTTCTCACCAGTTATGGGATTTATATCATATTGGAAAAAAATACCATGATCCATTCTACATTAACTTTGTATATAAAGTTAAGACATTGTTAGGTCAGCATGCTTTTTGTTTTTTCTCTTTTTCTTTCTTTCTTTCTTTTTTTGCCTATGAATTTCCAATTGCTCCAGCACCATTTGTTGGAAATCTTTTCTTCATTGATTGCTTTTCTCTTGGTTAAGTGTAGAATGTTTGTGCAGGTCAATTTCTTTTCTTTCTTTTTTTTTTTTTGGATGGGGAACTAGTACTAGGCCTTGAACTTAGGGCCTATTCTCTCACATGACTTTTTCATTCACAATGATATTCTACTACTTGAGGTACACCTCCAATCCAGCTGCTGATTAATTGGAGTCTCATAGACTTCTCTGCCTAGGCTGGCTGTTTTTCTGCCTGAACTGCAGTTCTCAGATCTCATATCTAGCCTGCTTGTAGCTGTAATTACAAACATGAGCCACTGGCACCCAAATGTGCAAGTCTGTTTCTAGATTCTCTGTTCTCTCACCCTACCAGTCCCCAGAGGCTTGATTAATAGAGCAGTGTGGTAAGTGTGGAGACTGGTCAGCAGTCTTTCTAACCCCCTTTATTCTAGATGTTTTAAGATTCTTTTTTTCAAAAAATTTTCATGCCAAGTAGTTAAGTTGATGTTCGTATTAGGTAGCATCAGTTGTTGTAAATAACTTAATATACGATCTAGATAATGTCATTGCAAGTGTGAACATTTGCTGGTAAACACCACAGCTAGATTATTTGCTGAGAAAGGTTCTCAGTAACTTTATGATCTAGATAATGTGTAGAATGGTATTAATTCTTGAAAAGGTTACTTTAATTCTCCTGTGATCCATGGACCTGGAGATTTGGGAGAGGGACAAGGTTTTAATCATTAATACAAAATCATTATGAGTTGAGATGATCTGTATTTTTCTTTTCTTTCTTTTTTCTTTATCTTAGTGACAGTACTTTGGTTTGAACTTAGGGCTTTGTGCATGCCAGATAGGCATTTTACCACTTCAGACACACTCCCAAGCTCTTTTGTGTTCTAGTTAAGTTTTTAGATATGGTCTTATGCTTGATTCCTTCAAATGGGATCAGATCACAATCCTACCAATGCCTCGAACATAACTAAGATTACCATCATGTGCCTCACAGCCAGCCCAAGATGATCAGTTTCTCATTGGGGTAGTTGTGATAAGTTAGCATTTTTTGAGCAAATGGTCCATTTTGTCTATGTTGTCAAGTTTATGTATATAAAGTTGATTTTAATATCCTCATATTTTCATATTTAGAGTCTAGAGGAATATGGACCTTCACTTGAAATTTTCACAATTTGTATCTGCACTTTTACCTTTTTAGTCTTGCAATATGGATTTTATTAATGTTCTCAAAGAGCTATATTTTGATTATTTTGTCTATCATTTTTCTGCTCTTTATTACTTCTACTTGTTTTGGGCTTTATTTTCTAGGTTTAAGGTAGGTACTTGTAATATTGATTTGAGACATGTCTTTTCTAATAATTTGTTGCAATAAATTTCCCTCTCAGACCTGCTTTAGTTGTGTCTCACAATTTTTGGGGGGAGGTGGGGGGTAGGTCATTCATGGGGCTTAAACTCTGGGCCTGGGCGCTGTCCCTCAGTTCCTTCACTCAAAGCTAGCAATCTACCACCTGAGCCACAGCGCCACTTCCGGTTTTCTGGTGGTTTATTGGAGATAAGAGTCTCACTGACTTTGCTTCCTGGGCTGACTTTGAACCATGATCCTCAGATCTCAGCCTCCTGAGTTGCTAGGATTACAGGCCTCCAGCACCCGACATGTCTCACAATTTTTTTTACATGTTGTTTTTTTAATACATTTTTAATATTTTTAATATCCTGTGTGACTTTTTGATTCCTGTATTATTAGAAGTGTAATGTTATGTTTCCAATTATTTGGAGATTTTCCTGTCATTTTACTGGGCTTGATTCTATTGTGGTGAAAAGATATGTTCTATGTGCTTCAATTTGGTTAGGGTTGCCTTATGGCCAAGGTCTTGACTGTTTGGCATAAGTTCTGTAGACACATGAGAGTAATATTTGGGTCTTCTCTTCAGGTTGGTGAAATGTCTACTAAATTTGATTAAATCCTGTTGGTTGTTTTATCCTTCTGTGTCTTTGCTGACTTATTGTCTAGCTGTTCATTCAGTTATAGAGAGAAGGATGTTCATGTTCCACATATAATTGTAAAGTTATATTTCTGTTTTTAATTCTGTCTCTTGGTTGGTGCATCCACATTTAGAATTTTTATATCATCTTGGTGGACTGATCCTTTTGTCATTATGTAAATATCCCTGTCTGTCTGTACTATCTTTATTGCTGTAGTTCAAGATGTTATTCAAGATTAATCAAACTGCTCTGCTTTTCCCTTGATTAATATATCTTTTCTATTGTTCTATGTTTAAGTTCCCTGAGGCATTTTGTTGAAGTGAGTTTTTTATGACAACATACATTTGGGTCATGTTTTCTAAATCTCTTCTGCCAATCCTGTCTTTTGTTTGGTGTATTTAGACCATTTGCATTTAATTTACTTATTGGTATATTAGTATTTAAGTCTACCACTTTAGTTTGCTTTCTGTTTGTGCTTACTGTCTTTTACATATGCTTTCATAGATGTTTTATATTAGTAAACTTTCCATTGCTGTAATAAAATGTATGAAATAATCAACTTACAAAGAGAAAAAGGAGTTTTATCTTAATTTCAGTCTTTGGCTGGTTAGTCCCATTCCTTTTATGCCCATGGTGAGGTAGGAACAGAAAATTTAGTAAATTCATTTCATGTTCTGGCATGCATAAGAGAAAAACAATTTTTTAAAAGCACTCACAGAATTTGGGAAATTATGTAATCACTTAACCACAATTAAAAAAAAAAAGAACCTCGGGAAGGTAGGGAGGGAAGGGATGGTAGGGGGAAAACAATGGAGGGGGTAACAATGCTCAATAGGAAGTGTACTCATTACCTTGTTCATGTAACTGTAACCCTCTGTATAGTATCTTTACAATAAAAATTTTTAAAAAAAGCACTCACAGGATTCAAGAAAATATTTATTATGTTTATTTTTGTATTATATTAATATAAGAATGAGCCAGATAGAAAAGATACATAAATAAAGCAAAGTATAGGTGAGGGGTGACATCTGTAGAGCTTCATTAGACCCATCACCTTCTCAGTCCCTCTGTGATACCAATCCAAAAAATGTATGACTTCTTATAGAGGTTGTATTATGTCAGCATGATTGATTAAATCAATGATCATTTTGGAGTTATAAGGAGGGTACCCAAGCGTTTTAGCTCTGTAATGTGGCTTTGTCTCTAGGGACCAGTCTGTTATGAAACTGTCTACTCTTCTAGCCACTGCCCCAAAGACACACTTATTCAGGAGCTATCAAGAATTAAATCAGGGACACAGGCTAAGTATTTATTTGTAATCTGAAAGGATTAATGAAAGGATCCATCACATCCATGCCAGGGGACCACGAGGAGGCAGGAAGGCACAGGAGAAAGATTATTACAAGGTTTATTAGAGGAGACTTATTTCTCCCATAGAGAGAGCACATGGCATCCTCCCCAGCAGGGTCTGGGGGTTAGGAAGTAAGGTAGATGGGAGTTCTGGTGGGTCTGGGTGGAGAGAGAGAGGGGCCAGCTGTATGGTAAGAACTCCAGGGCAGGGAGGGGGTCAGGTCTGAGTGGAGCTGAGGACCAAAGGTGGGCATAATGCTTACAGAGTCTCCTACTTGTGGGGCTGGGAAGGTGGCTCAGTGGTAGAGCACTTGCCTTGCATGCTTGAGGCCCTGGGTTCAATTCCTCAGCACCACATAAGCAGGGAAAAAAAGCCATAAGTGGCACTGTGGCTCAAGTGGTAGAGCACTAGCCTTGAGCTGAAGAGCTGAGGGACAGTGCCCAGGCCCAGAGTTCAGGCCCCACGACCGGACCAAAAAAAAAAAAGAATCTACTACATGTATTCTTCCTTCCTGAGTTTCCAAGGTGTCTTCTTTTATAATTGGATATTTTAGCCATTCTTCTAGAGTAATTAATGCTTTTACTTTTCCTCTGAGAATGTCTTGATTTTCCAGATATTTTAGAAGGACAGTTTTACTGAGTTTAGGATTCTGAATTGACAGTTCTATTTGAAGGATCCCACACATCCATGCCAGGGGACCATGCAGAGGCAGGCAAGCAGGCACAGGAGAAGATTATTATAAGGTTTATTAGAGGAGCCATATTTCCCCCAAAAGGGAGCACAGGGCCTCCATCCCTATCCAGGTAGCAAGAGAGGCTGAGAGATAGGAAGTAAGGTAGATGGGAGTTCAGGTGGGTCTGGGGGGAGAGAGGGAGGGGCCAGCTATATGGCTGGAACTCCAGGAATGGGAGAGGACCCAGGTGTGGGTGGAACTGAGGACCAAAGATGAGCATAATACTAATACTATTTTTTTCAGCACTAGGTAAATATTGTGGTACTTCATTTTAGCCACCATGGCTTCAAATTTTATCTGTCGTTGTAATCATGTGTGCTTTCTCTCCCATACACGATACTTTCCCTTGGAATTACTTTTCATGTTTTAGGTTTTCTTTTTCTTGTTTTGTAGAGATTTACTTATTCTTTGCCTTGGTGTGGATATTTTTTGGCATTTATTTGGCTTAGGTTTTGCTTAGTTTCTTGAATGTGTAGATCTATGTATCATGTCATGTTCCAGAATATTTAGCCATGAAAAGCTTTAGCTTTTCAGTTGTATTATTTCTTATGCACTCCTGGAACTAGGATGGCATAAATGCTAAATCTTACGTTATGTTCTACAGATTTCTGTGGCTCTACGTTTTTTTCTCAGTTAACTTTCTCCATCTCATTTGGATCAGGCAGTCTGGCATTCTCTATTACATTTCACTGATTATTTTTTCTTCCTCCATTTGGCTTTTAGGATCATGCACTATATGCTGAGTTTCTTGTTCTCGATATTGTATTCTTCATACTTAAAATTGATATATTTTGGTGAATTTTGTTGATTTTGTTATTGATGGGCATGAACCCAGGCTTTGAGCATGGTGAGCATACACTCTATTACTGTATTTAGACTTGTCCTCCTTCTTTGCTAAGACTTTCCATTCTTCCATGTATTTTAAGCAAGTTTGTAATTTCTTTGTAAACATTTTTTAATTGTGTCTACTTTGCCATTTGGGGGGCAATAAAACCAACATCTCTGTATTCTCAGTGTTGGTATCTATTGCCTTTATTCATGCTGTTAAGCATCTTTCTGGTTGTTGGTACAGTGAATGGTTTTCCATTGTGCCTTAGACTTTTCCTTCCTACATGGTGAGAGTCTGAACTTCCTTATTCCTCTGTTTTAGCTGAACTTGTTTTACCCTGGTCTGGCAGGAAGAATAGTGGTTATTACCTTACAAATGCCATGTAGAGGTAGAAATCCAGGTTTTCTGGTTCTCCTCATTGATACCAAAGATGGAGGTCCCTCAGGCCTACCAGATGGCAGAGGACATCCAGATCTCCATGAGACTTCCTCCAACATTTCCTTTGTGGAGAACAGAAAAAGAGTATCCTATTACTGTCATATGGGAACAAATGCCACGTTGCTCTTGTGGCCTACTGACCCCATAGGTGTGGAGTGACTCACTCCCAGCCATTAGGCTGAAAGGTTCAGGCTTCCTCTTTGGCAGTCTCTGACAGCAGCCTGGTGGGGGTTAATTGACTCTCCTGAGGGGAAGGTCCAAGATGTTCACTGGTCGGAGCTGGTGTGAGCTGGGAAGGAGTCACAGTTTGCTTCACGCTAGAATACAGACACTATGGATCAAAGGATTTCTATGTTAGTAGGCTGCCCCTAACTTAGTCCTGTGGCTAGAAGGAAGAGGCTGTATTGTTGTCTGTGCCTCTGGGTGTTTGTGCATTTCTAGCTTTTCAGCAGCAGCTCTGGGATTTAGGAGTCAAAGAAGAAATATAGGAACTCACTATTTGGTGTTTACTCAGACCTTCAGGCCTCAACTAATCTGCTTTCTTTTCTCCTGCTTACAAAACATCTATAGGTTTGTTTGAGATATATATATATATATATATATATATATATGTATAGATATAGATATATATATGTATATATACATATATATGTATGTGTGTATGTATATATATATATATGTATATATACATATATAGGGATTTTTGTTGTCCTTAGCAAGAAGAAGAAGCAAAGTACATCTGCTCCATCTTTTTGAAGTCTTATATTCCTTTTAAAGTAGCAAATGAAACCTTTCTCTCAGTTCTTATTCTGAGTATCCAACCCTCTCATAAACTTGATGCCAGATGGACAGAAACTTGGAGTTTGCCCATCTTGCATTGCTAAGGCTTTGCTAAACCTAGAGAGAGCCAAGTGTACACTGTTAGGTCAGAGGTTCAACTTCTATTGATGCTCTGGCCCTTGTTCTTTCTTCCTAGTGTTTCGGATGAACCGATAATTTGGAGCTTAAGACTTTATTTTAATGCTTTTATCACAGGTTAAGATAAGGAACTCAAAGAAAATATTTTTTATCTGTCTTCAAAATATGAAATTTAAAGAACAATTTTCTCACATAGGTATTGAAGAAAAATTTAGACCTTTGTATGACTGTCAGTTGAAAGGAAACATAGAAGCAGATGTAGAAAGTTTAAAGGTAAGTAATATGCTCAAAAATCAATATATCAAAGCATGTATAATCAATTGGAAAAAACAAAGCAGTGTAAATTGTTGCTAAGATTTGAAGTTAAAAAGCTTGGTGAACACATAAAACCAATTCAGCAGTTGTATTCAAGTACTGTCATATTTACAAACTCAGCTTGTTTCACTATCAAAATACAAGAAATGAAAAAATATATATGTCCATGTAAAGCCAAAACACAAAGTTACTGAAAAACAATGGAAAGGACTATAAGTGAAATTGCTATTTTGAAGTATTGTGTGGGTGTGCGTGCGCATGCACCCGTGCATAGACACCTGTTCTAGGGCTTCCCATAGTCCTGAGCCATACCTCAAGTTCTGGTTTTTTGCTGACTTATTGGAGATAAGAGTCTACTGGATTTGTCTAACCAGGCTGGCTTTGAACCACAGTTCTCAAATCTCAGCCTCCCAAGTTGCTAGTATTACAGGTATGAGCCACCAGAGTCCAGAAATTCTTAAACAGGCTGTGGGTAGTAGTATGTATGAAGCCTTAGGTTTGATTCCTAGCACTGAAGAGAAAAATCAGAAGACAGAATTGTATTTTCTGATATACAGCAGAAAAATGTTAAGCTAACTTTGAGTAAGAAGTACTAAAGGAGCAATAGACAGATGGGAGTAGTAATTTCGTTCATGCTCTCTAGATGTGTCACATCTTTACCAAAGTTAGCCTGTACCACAACACAATTCTGTTCATGCTTCCCATATAGCCAGGATGACAAACATATGCCCCAGGCTTTGTTCATTGGTTGAGATGAAAACTGTAATTCTGATCTCTACCTCATGAGTAGCATGGATTTTAGGCATGAGTTGCCATGCCCAGCCTTAGAAAATACTTTTATTTGAAAGCTAACAAAAACATTAAATATTAAGCTGGACACTGGTGGCTCATGCCTGTAATTGTAGCTACAGGAGGCTAAGATCGAGGCTCATGGTTCAAAGCCAACCCTGTCAGGAAAGTATGAGACTCTCATCTCCAGTTAACTACCAGAAAACTGGAGGTGGTGCTGTGGCTCAAAGTGGTAGAGGAATACCTTTGAGCAAAAAGAGCTTAGGGACAGCGCACATGTCTGGAGTTCTAAGACCTACAAGCAAAAACAAAACAAAACCCAAAACACTATATATTAAAAATTATAAAGTGCACTTTATTAGCGTACTTAGTATTTTAGTCTCAGATACATGTACCAGGAAAGAAGAAAGGCTACCAGATGCCAGTGGGTCGCACCTGTAAATTGTAGCTACTTAGGAGGCTGAGATCCAATGATTTTGGTTTGAAGCCAGCCTGGACAGGAATGTTTTTGAGACTCTTATCTCCAATTAACCACCCAAAACTTGGACATGGAGCTGTAGCTTAAGTGGTAGAGTGCTAGCCATGAGGAAAAAAGACAAAAAAAGAAAAAGTATCAGAGATAGCACATAGACTGAGTTCAAGCTCAGGAAAAAAGAAAGAAGGAAGAAGCAGAAGAGAAAGAGAAGGAGGAGCAGGAGGAAGAGGGGAAAGTGGTAAAAAGGGGGAGTGAGGGAGAGGGAGCAAGCGAAGTTCAAAGAAGAGCTGAAAAGTAGTGAAAATTGAATTAGCCAACCATATCTAAAGATAGCAAAATTAACCTGATGAAAATGAAGTAGTGACACTGAGTAGTGATAGATTAGTAAAGATGAAAACACCTGCTAGAGGACACAAAAAGGCAAGTGTTGCTTTTAAAGGCTGGTAAAATTGATCAGTTAAGCCTGATTGATTGATTAATTAAGCCTAATCTCTTGTTTTGTTTTGTTTTGTTTTGTTTTGCTTAAGAATGGCCTCAAACTGCTGTCCTTCTACTCATGTCTCCCACATAGCTGGGATTTACAAGTGTAAACCACTATACCTAGCTTGTTGCCTGGTAAACCACTATACCTAGCTTAGTGCTAAAAAAGAGTATCAAGAAGTTTTTGCCTAGACTGGTCCCTATCCATGATCCTCCTAATTTCTAGAGTAGTTTCTCAGTAGCTAGAACTGCAGGTCTGTGGATTACCATGCCCAGCCTAAGATCCATTCTTACAATAATTTTCTAGGACTCAATATTATCTCCTATTTACTAAAGTATGTATTTGTGTTCTTAATTATAGAAAGGATACCCAGACCAAAATTTACTTTTGAAGAGAATGCAGTCTCTCCAAATTGATTCTGTGGCATTACCACCAAGCAGATCAAATTCAGGTAACTAACGCTACAATTAAAATCTATTTCTAAGGTACTATTCAGACCCATATGGATGCAGAAGGAACTATAAAAATGAGCTTCTGCTATCAAGGAATTTAAGATATATTCTGGACACGCATTGTATGTCTTTGAAATATTAAATAGCTGCAGTGACCACAGTCATCAAGTGTCTTGAAACCAAGAAGCCTAATGTGTCTGACAGGGAGAAAGTGATGGCTTAGCAGAAAGAAGGGTACATATGTGAGAGCAAAGTCCTTGAGGTCATAGGTGACTACATCTATGTAAGCAGAGAGGTTGGTCTCACAGTCCAGCAGGGACGCTTTTCATTAGAAGAAAGGGAAAGACAGAGTGTAGTATATCTAAGCCACTTCTGTCTGCTCTGATGAAAATCATTTCACTTCATTTAAGCATCCTCCATCAAGTTCTGGTGATGACTCCCACTCCCACAAGGCATTATAGAATGAAAGCACTATGCCATGTGCAGAGGGCCCCGCTGCTTATTTGTGGGTCCACCCTCATTGCACTGGAACAACAACCCAAGTCCCTTTCCTCCCAACTCATCCCTCTGCTCACTCACTCTTCTGTGGCCCAGGATCATTTCCCCATGCTCCCTTACTACCAGCAGACTCTCTTACTGATTGTAAAACTGGTAGGACAAGGTCCAGTTACTAAAGAGACTTATTCCTTTCCTTTTCCTTCTTAGCATTTCACTGTAAAGGACAGATTTGTGATGCTGCTGTTTGAAATGCTTTGTGGAACTTATCTTGGTAATTTCCTCTCTGTAACAGAACAGCCTGGCTCACTGCATAGTTCTCAGGGACTAGAGATGGGTCCTGTGGAGGAGTCCTGGTTCTCTTCTTCTCTAGAGCTCCCACAAGAAGACACTGAGCCCAACCTGCAGCGAAAACTCCAGGAAGAGGCCAGCTATCATATCTTTGGCAACCGTATGGACAAACAGACAAAACTACAACCCAGACAGAATGTTCCTTACAGCAGAGAAGAGGAAAAGAAACGAAGGGTCTCCCATGACCCTTTTGCACAGCAGAGATCTTCAGGGAATGTGCCGAGCACAGGGGTAAAAGGTCTTGCTCATCTCAGTGCAACCAGTCATGGTAATGCCATACACCAATGGACAGGGCTCACCAGCCAACCCCAGGAACTATATTGGAACAGTGAGTTACATAATTTACCTGGGATTGGAACACAAGTTTTTGATCCAGGAGCAGCAGCTGCAGGAGTTTGGTACGGGCCAAATCCAAACCTAATGCATAATCTGAATATAACTCCAGTGCCTGAGACAAATATCTTAGGAAGCACACCCACCATTCCATATTGCCCCATGCCACCAACAGGTAAACAATCTTAATTTTTTTCTCTTCTGAAAGTAAGGCAGCCTATTTGCTGTATTATGATAGGCTGTACATTATCAGTGACGAATAACAGGTTTATTAAAGTCTTCAGCTCCCAAATATAACTGGCCATGTGGCAAGCTCGCCTTAGGCTACCATATGGTCTGGTCTTCAACTTTCAAATGAAGTTCATTTGGCTAAGGACCCATCCCAGCTGCCATAATTGTTAGGGTTCAGAACCTTTGTAAGTGACAGGCATCTTACATTCTCCCTGAATGACCTCACTCTCTGATAAATGTTTAGATATTTGCTTGTCTCTTTTATCTTGCTTGCTGTTCCCTGAGGAAAATTAGTCTCACATACTTTTTTTTTTTTTGGTCCGGTCGTGGGGCCTGAACTCTGGGCCTGGGC
>NW_012267248.1:3138375-3168101 GCF_000151885.1 Dipodomys ordii
TGGTGCTGAGGAATCAAACCCAGGGCCTCAGGCATGCAAGGCAAGCGCTCTACCACCGAGCCATCTTCCCAGCCCAGTCTCACATACTTTTTATTTCTTATCTCCATAGGCTCTAGAATACCATTTGTGATGAGAAAAATAAATTTTATTTCAATTTGCATACTTCTATCATTTGATGTCAAAACTAGGTGATAGTAGTTACTAATAATTTAATAGCCAGCATTCTTACCAAATAACATTTAATAACACCACCTTAATTTCTGATTAACTTCCATTAACCATAGCTATTGGTGCCTTGGAATCCTGAAGTGAGAATAGGTAGAAAAAGCATTGATGACCATATATCTTTCCGGGCTTGGGTATGGGTCAGTGGCACACCGTCTGGGTGAGGTCCTGAGTACAATCTCCAGCAATGCAAAAATGAGCAAGAACAAAACCATAAAGCTTCTCAGATTTTGTTTCAAAATAGAAAATTGTCCAAAACCTTCTGTGGAAACATTCTGGATTTCTCCTGCAGCATTTATTATAGGATTTAAGGGATGCAAAACATTAGATTAGGCATTAAGCAGGATAATCACCTGTGTGAGATGTCCTTTAGTTTCCTTTGTGTCTGCTGCTAAAATATTTCATGAGTGTCTCCATCAGTTTATTCATTCATGATTAATTTGGTGACACAAATTTCTAGAGCACTTCATGGTTTCTGCCAGGTAATTTTCTAGGCACTAGAGATGTCAATTAACAAAAAAATCTGAGAGTTTAAATCCTGATGTGTGGAAAGAGCACAGATCAGTGTTTAATGCATCATACTTTTTAATCCCACTTTTGAGTAACTCAAGCTACTTAGATGCCAGAAATCTCTGTTAGCTCTCCCTGATCCTCTGATGTTGATTGTGCCAATAACATGGGTACAAGAATGGGTCTGTCTACTTCATGATTTTGAGATATTTGTAGTAGGGGAAGGAAGTCTTTAGTCCACAGTCATTAGAGAAGTTACATGTGTTTGTATACTAAGGATAATCATGCAAAGGAATTAGTCGAGTTTCTCCCTGCAAATCTAACTGATCATTCTTCTACTTGATTTTGCTTTCATCAGTTAGGTCTAATTCTGCTCCAAATGTAGGTTTTCTAGTTTGCCAGCCAAATAAGTAGGGTATGTCTCAGTAGTAAAAAACAAAATGAAAATAACTGTTTCTTTATTTTGATTACAATAGCTCCCAAGATCTTTCTTTTTTTATTCAGTGAACTGTTCAAATTAGGTTAGAAAAAAATAGCTCACACTCAGGAGTTAGGGGATGTGAGTGCTAATCCTGTGGATAACAGTTGCTATCTACATCATTCTGTGTAAATTATTTTGCCTGCCTACCATTCATTGCCCTCAATTATAAATGAAAATGTTCCAGTGAAAGGTTAACATAATGAAGCTCTTCTGTGTTTCTAGTTCTACATTAGTTTCTTCATTCCACAACTTTTTGTGTGTTTTCCTGTGAATCAGTGAAAACTAAACTACAACTTACTACAACCTTGATGATACAGCAAAGGCAAAAGAAAAGTTTACAGCTCTGATTGCCTACATTTGAAAATTGCACTTAAAGGTCTTAGAAAAATAAGAACAAGCCAAGCCCAAAATTCATAAATGAAAAGTAATAATAAAGATCAAGGTGGAATTTAATGAAATAGGGACTAAAAGAACAGTGCAAAAAATCAAGGTTCTTTGGAAAGATAAATAAAATTGACAAACCCTTAATTCAACTAATCAAAAGAAAGAGAAAATCCAAATTATAAAAAAAAGATTAAAAGTGAGATATTCAAAGGAGGCTACTCTGAAGAACACAAAGGTACAATAAGATATAGTGAATCATTAGGAAACGTTTTGAAAACTTGCAATCCAGTACTTCAGAAAACCTAAAAGAAATGGTTCCATTTCTAGTTACCTGTGATCAACCAAAACTGGACCAAGAAGAGATAGATAGATAGATATAGATAGATAGATAGATAGATAGATAGATAGATAGATAGATAGATAGATAGCAATGAGATAGAAATAGTTCTAAAATGTCTCCCAACAAAGAAGAGCCCAAGACAGAATGGATTCACTGCTGAATTTGACCAAAATTTAAAGAAGAACAGACATTAACACCCTTAAAACTATTCCTTAAAATAGATAAGAAATAAATGCAAAGTCATCCTTAAAATGCCAGTGTTACCTTGATTCTAAATAAATAACAATACAACAAAAAAGATGAACATAGGTACAGAAATCCTCAATAAAACCAAATTCAACAAAACAAAACAATGATACCTCATAACAAACTGGTTTCATTGCAGGGAAGCAATAATGGTTCAATAAATTGCAAATCAACAAACATAACATATGGTAGGATTAAAGACAAAGATTATGTCAGGTGCCAGTGTCTCACGCCTGTAATCCTAGCTGCTCTGAAGGTTGAGATCTGAGGATCATGGTTCAAAGCCAGCTGGAGCAGGAAAGTCCATGAGACTCTATCTCCAATAAACCACTCAGAAAACCGAGAGTGGTGCTATGGCTCAAGTGGTAGAGTGCTAGCCTTGAGC
Source organism: Dipodomys ordii (assembly GCF_000151885.1). NCBI lineage: Eukaryota > Metazoa > Chordata > Mammalia > Rodentia > Heteromyidae > Dipodomys > Dipodomys ordii. The sequence goes on from NW_012267248.1 coordinate 3,140,947, forward strand.
TGAAGAGCTGAGAGACAGTGCCCAAGCCCAGAGTTCAAGCCCCAGGACTGACAAAAACAAAAACAAAAAGTTTACATGATCATGACATAATTCTGCATCCCTTCACAATAAAAGCCTTGAAGAAACTAGAAATGAAGAATCATACTTTAACATAATTAAGGCTACTTACAACAAACCTATAACCAACCTCATACTCAGTGGGGAAGAACTATAACTATTTCCTCTAAAATCAGGAATGAGACAGATGTTTTCATTATTTCCCACCTTAGTCAGTATAGTGCATCAAATCTTAACTAGTTACAAGGCCAAAGAGAGAAATAAAAAGAGACAAAAATAGAAAATGAACAAGTCAAATCATCTCCTATTTGAATACATATGATCTTATTCTTAAAGAGCAATACCTGATAACACTTTGAGCAAAGTAGAAGGAAGTGCAACATATAAAAATCAATAGATTTTCTACATGCCAATATCAAATATGTTAATAAAAAATCTGGAAAACCAATCACATTCACAGTAGCCTCTAAAATATTAAATACCTAGGAATAAACTTAACTAAAGGCAGTAAAAGCCCTCTGCAATAAAGATTATGAAACACTGAAGAAATTGAAAGAAACACTAGAAGAGAGAAAACCCTCCCATGTTCATATTATTCTTAAGCATGAAATGCAAATCAAAACTACATTGAACAGGGTACCAGTGGCTCACACCTGTAATCCTAGCTACTCAGGAGCATGACATAAGAGGATCACAGTTGAAAGCCAGCTCAGGCAAGACAGTGACACTCTTTTTTTTTTTGGTCAGTCGTGGGGCTTGAACTCTGGGCCTGGGCACTGTCCCTCAGCTCTTCAGCTCAAGGCGAGCGCTCTACCACTTGAACTACAGCGCGACTTCTGGTTTTCTGGTGGTTTATTGAAGATAGGAGTCTCACGGTCTTTCCTGCCCGGGCTGGCTTTGAACCGCGATCCTCAGATCTCAGCTTCCTGAGTAGCTAGGATTACAGACGTGAACCACCAGCGCCCGGCTGACAGTGACACTCTTATCTCCAATTAGCCACCAAAAAGTGGAAAATGGAAATGTGTCTCAGGTGGTAGAATGCTAGCCTTGAGGACAAAATGCTGAGCAGCACCCAAGGCCCTCAGTTCAAGCTCCAGGACTGGCAAAAAAAAAAAAATTTCTACTTGAAATTCTATTTCACCCAGTCAGAATAACAATCAAGAAAACAAACAACAAAAGTTAACAATGATGCAGGAGACAAGAGAACTCTTACACATTCTTGGTGGAAAGTTAACTTAATCCAGCCACTATAGAAATGAGTACAGCAAAAAATAAAAGGTTAAGATCCTGCCTATACCACTGCTGAATATATATTCAAAGGAATCAGAGTCAGCAGACAATATTTACAATAGTTAAGTTACAAAATTAGCCTAGATGAATGGATAAAGAAACTATGTTATATAAACAATGGATTATTAGTCAGCCATAAGGAAGAACAAAATTAAGCCACTTTCAGGAAATGGATTGTATAGGAGATCACTATATTAACTAAAATAAGACAAATATTTCATGTTTTATCCCATGGGCATTTGTTTTGTTTCTTTACTAAAAAAAGGACATGAGTGGCTGGGAAGGTGGCTCAGTGGTAGAGTGCTTGCCTTGCATGCTTGAGGCCCTGGGTTTGATTCCTCAGCACCACATAAGCAGAAAAAGTTGGAAGTGGCTCTGCGGCTCAAGCGGTAGAGTGCTAGCCTTGGGCTGAGGAGCTCAGGGACAGCGCCCAGGCCCACGACCAACAAAAAAAAAGGGGGGCGGGGAACATGTAGAAGATGACTAGCAGTAGAGATTCATGGGAAGGAGGACAAGGAAGTAGCTGAAGTAAATATGAATATGATTGTAAAATTATAATGAAACCCATTATTTTATATAACACTAATTAAATTCACTGGCTTCGTGATGGAGTGGAGAAGTACAGGGTAAAATACTGGGGTAAATTGCACTGAGTCAAGGTGCTGTCTGGACTTAACCTCCGATGAGCCAGTGATTAACATAGCCTATTCATTAACAGTCAGCACAAGCCTTGGACAGTGAGCTAGCTGGGAGGATCAAGCTGGTAAGGCAGTTCAATAAATGATAGCTGATGCTCTCATTGTAGCTGTTATTCATGAAGATCACTTACAGAAGTTGAAGCCTTTAGAGCAGACAACACTCTAGAGACTGCAGCCAGCGTTTTTTCAGAGAGAAATCGTAGCTCCATGGATCACCCAAAATGGCATTCAGCCTCCGGGTGTGTACATCATACACCCCATGTCAGTAGAGCACTAGTTTCCTTGGCTTCATTGAGAAAAATGAACACAGGCACTGTGGCATCTGTTCCCACTGGGCTGGACTTGAGAGCCAGAGGTGCCTCCTGAGCTGATTCACTAAATTTCATTCTCCTCAAAACTGTTTCATTCCTCTGTACCCCTCAGAAATTTGCTAAATGATCTTTAGTGCAACACATTGGACACCTCCACTGCTGCATGAGTGGCACTGGGTACATAGCCTACAGTGAGCCCTAAGCTCCCACGAGGACTAGGAAATAAATGGGCATGGTGTTTGCCCACCTAGGACTCACACACTGGTGGGGAAGGCATGGACCTGACTGATGCACAGCAGCTGAGGGCAGAGGAATGAGTCTAGGATTCAGATTTCAGTGCAGGCTCAAGGAAGGACAGTGATTTCACCTGGTCCTCTGTTGGGAACTCATAGCTGACACTAGCAGATCAGGCCGAGGGAACAGTTGATACAAAGGAGGACTACCCTATGATGGATCTGTGCAAAAGTTAGTGGCCCCCAGCCTTTAACCTGGAGAGAGGGAGGAGATGGTAGAAGAAAATGGCAAAAGATTAGCAGGGAACTGTGGCTAGTTTTGAATATGGACCTGAGAGGTTGAGTCGGTTGTACAAAGTGTAAGGGCACTTAGCAGTCACTTAAGTCAGCCAAGCCTTAATTGCTTGGTCCACCTCTTTCCTGACTTAGTAGCAGCTGAATTTTTGTTTGTTCGTTTCTTTTTGAGACTTAATCAGTACATAGCCCAAGCTTAACTTGAACTCAAGAACCTCTAGCTTCAGTCTTCATAGTGGTGATATGGGTAGCCATGCTAGGCCATATTTTTTTTAATTTATGTCTTGTGCCAGTAGCAGGGCTTGCACTCAGGGCCTGGCAATCTTGCTTAGATTTTTCCACTCAGGGATACTACCACTTGAGCCATACCTCCACTTCTAGTTTTTGGTGGTTAATTGGAGATGAGAGTCTCACAAACTTTTTCTACCTTTGCTGACTTCAAACAGTGACCCTCACATCTCAGCCTCCTGAGTAGCTTGGATTCCAGGTGTGAGCCACCAGTACTTAATTCACATTATTTTTTAATTCTAGTAGAATACTTATAACAAAAATTTACCATGTTAACTTTTTGAGTTGTGTAGACATAGAGAACATTCATATGGTTGTGCAAGGTCACTGTCTATATCAAGAACATTTCATCCTCCCAAACTGAAGTTCTTCCCCCATTAAGCACTAAATCCCCATCACTCTTTTCCCTAGTCTCAGTTAACCACCATTCTAGTTTCTGTCTCTGATCTAAGTATCTTAATGTGAGTGGAATCAGAGTGTTTGTCCTTTAATAATTCACCTAGCCAATGTCTTCTGGGTTCAAGAGGTATCAAAACTTACTTTCTCAGACTGAGTAAGATTCTGGTATAGGGGAGGTATGATGGCACACACCTGTAGTCCCAGCACTGAGAAGGGCAAGGCTTGCTATTGAGCTGGAGTTTCTGTCTCAAAAAAAAAAAAAAAAGTTCTGGGGCTGGGAAGGTAGCTTAGTGGTAGAGTGCTTGGCTTGCGTGCATGAGGCCCTGGGTTCAATTCCTCAGCACCACATAAGCAGGGGGAAAAAGCCAGAAGTGGCACTGTGGCTCAAGTGGTAGAGCGCTAGCCTTGAGCTGAAGAGCTGAGGGACAGCGCCCAGGCCCAGAGTTCGGGCCCCACGACCAACCAAAAAAAAAAAAAAAAGGTTCTGTTGACAGGCATTGGTTGCTTCTACCTTTTGGCTATTGTGAATAATGCTTCTAGGTGTAGAAGTATATTCTCATTCAAGTTTTTTAGGGTAAATACAGAGACAATTACAAAATTACATGGTAATCTAATTTTTACTGTTTGGAAAATTCCAGTTTCCCCCTATGCTTGCACCATCTTACACTCAACTATGTATAAGAATCTGTTTTCTCCACATTTTTGCCAACACTACTTTTATTCTAGTAGCCATCTTAATAGTGTGAAGTAAAGTAGCCACATTTTAAAGGAGATAATTTATTCACTCATTTCACTTTAATATGTGGAATAAAGTTCTACAATTTTTCTCTTGGTTTGATCTTATTGACTTACCTCTATCTTTCTCTCTATTCAGATGAGTCCATAAAATATACAATATTCAACAGCACTGGCATTCAGATTGGAAACTCTAATTATATGGAGATTGGTGGCGTGAGTTCAAAATTTCTAGACAGCACAGGTACTGACTATAAAGAAGAATTAGATTCCAAGTACCAAGGGATCTTTGGTAAGATGCTTTTTTAAGGACCCAGTTTTGGGCTGGGGGGTAAATCAGTAGTAGAATACTGGGCTGGCATGCACAGTGCTCAGACTTAATCTTAAGCACTGCAAATAAATAAATAACCAATCCAACATCTGGCAGGCTAAACTTGCTTGTTCAGGGGAATATAATGGAATGTTAAATATTTTCTTGTGATAACTTTCTCACTGAAATCTATTCCGTCTTTCCTCAATTTCTTTTTATAATCCCTTTGTAATTTATTATTACAAATATGGGGAAAATCTAATATGGGGGGAAATCCCAGAATTTTATGACTTCACTGCTAAAATTAAGTCACTGTGTATTAAGTCTTAGAACACTACCTGGCACATAGGAAGTTCTAGAAAGGCATTCAGCTTTCATCAGCATAAGTGTTATTATTCAGACTTGGGAGAAATAGCTTCCTCAGGTTCACATCAGAGGGGTTACTGTAGCTTATGTCTGTAATCCTAGCTTCTTAGAAGGCTGGGATGGGAGACTCTTGATTTGAAACCAGCTAGGCAAGAAAGTCCATGGGAATCTTACCTCTCATTTATCACCACAAAACCATAAGTGGGACTGTAACACAAATGGCAAAACAGTAATCTTGAGCTTAATACTGTTTCCTAATACTGGTACCAAAAAAAAAAAGAGGTGTTAAACAAACTGTAGAGAACACAACATAGTAGCTTCTGAGAGGTTTTAATCACAAAAAATGCCATCATCTAGGTTCAGTTGTACCTGCCAGGAGGAAGGGGTACCATGGGTTAAGTCACACACAGACTTCTTACAGGCTAGCAGGCAGGTCAAGTATCATCCCATAAGAACTCCATATTTAGCGGTTATCTGCTTCATTACCTCCTAATGTTCTTCCCTTTACTTTGGTTTTTCCACAATCCAGGAAAGTAGATTGTTGGGTGGCTCATAGCTGCTTTCTCTTTTCCATTTGGCAGATGATACTAGAAGTCTGACTGATGAACACCTGAACCCAGTCAGGGCCCACTTGGGAAAGCAGTGGAAAACCTGTGCCCGGATTCTGGGCTTTGCTGAGTCTCAGATTGATGAAATTGACCATGACTATGAGCGAGATGGACTAAGAGAAAAAGTCTACCAGATGCTCCAGAAGTGGCTGATGAGGGAAGGCAATAAGAGGGCCACAGTGGGAAAGCTGGCATGGGCACTTTATCATTGTTCTAGAAGAGACCTTCTGAATTGCTTGATACAGGTCAACTAAAATTACCCCTGGAGGGGCTTTGGTAACATGAATCACCTTCCTTTCTTAGTAGCTAACCCACTGAGAATCATGCTGCCCATAATGTTCAGAATTCTTTCCACGGAACATTCTGTGTCTTCAGACATATCTCATACATTTTGGAGCTGGAGAACGAGAAGTCTACAGCTAGCAACCTACTTTCAGGAAAAGTATAAGAAAAATCTTTTAATGATGCAGACCAATTTTTTAAAAAGAAGACAGAAACTAATTGAGTCTTGAAATGAAGAGGTCTAGTAGAACCTTGCTAGCTCAAGTGTATGGCTCCAAGAAGAACTTCATGGAGAAAATACCACACACAATATTCATGATGCTTAAAGGTGTAGATCTATACCGCTGATGTTTGGCTCATTTTTCCTGCTGAACTTTTGCTTTTTCATTATATCACATTGTCATCTCAATTAAGCACATTAATTTTTATCTTGCTCTTTGGGTGTCTTTTGTTTTTTTGTGAAGGAGATTTTCACAAAAGTTAAGGCAGGGAAACATAGCCAATCCCACAACTATGATTCTTAAGGGAATTTTTTTTTATCATTTCTATTTGACTTTGTCATGTTTTTCATTTTTGTTGAGTGCATTTCCTTAAAATAATGTGTAATCAATCACAAATTAGGCAGGCTTACTATACTTACTATACTTTTTTTTCAGCTCATGCCATGAACTTCAGATATCTATTCACTCAATTTCTTTCTTTTTTTTTTCTGGAAGTCCTAGGGCTTGAACTCAGGGCTTGGGCACTGTCCCTGAGCTTCTTTTGCTCCAGGCTAGCACTCTACCACTTGAGCCACAGCGCCACTTCCAGCTTTTTTCTGTTTATGTGATACTGAGGAATTGAACCCAGGGCTTCATGCATGCTAGGCAAGCACTCTACCACTAAGCCACATTCCCCGCCAATATCTTGGGTTTTGTTGGAGAAATTTTTCGGAGAATGTAAAATAAACAAATTTCTTATTTTTGCCCAATAAAATCCTGACATCTGCTAGAAAATTTTGTTTGTCAACTGTAGTTCTTCCTACAATTATAGGATCAGTTAACTTCAATATCAAATGCTATGTCATTCATTATTGTTAAGAATTATATGCAGTCTTGCCTTAAGCTGAAGAGCTGAGAGACAGCTCCCAGGCCCAAAGTTCAAGCCCCACAACCGACAAAAAAAAAAGTGATTGATAGAGGGGGTGAATATGATTAAAATATTCTATGCATGTACAGAAATGTCAGACTGAAACCTTTGTACTATTGATGTGTACTAATAAATGTATAGGAAATTTTTTTAAGAATTATGTGCAGTTCCACTCTATGATCTCAAATCATACATTAGCTACGAAGATTTTTAAGGAGTATTAGAGAGAAAAGTAAAACACCAAAGAAAAGTCTTCAGGTTTCCCTGACAGTTGTTGCAAAGAACTGCTGCTATTCATTGTGAGAGCTACAAAAACTCTCGATTGATTTCTTCCACAATCTTGAGAAGAGAATTAGAATATCAGAGGGATGAAATAAACACGATTAAATCACTGAATCGAACAGCTTGACTTAAATAAAGAAATGACCACTGAGCAGAGTTACGGAAGATCATATTCTGGAAGAAGGAGTCCACCCTGCCATCTTTGGTGAGCTGAGATGCAGTGTCAATCAAAATCCTGCCCTACTTCATTTGGTCCTATTTCCTATTTCACTTGCAATCCAATCCTGGGTCAGTATGGGGTGGAGAAATCATGTCCAACCTCCTCCAAGCAAGCAGACCAGGGAAGAGGCCCACGGCTTCATCAACATCAGTTGTGAAAGTCTGGTCACCAGGACTTCAGTTCTTCCCTTTCTTCCTTCCCCTTCCTTCGCCCAGTACTGGGTACCCTACTCTCTGCCCTGGATGGAGATACCCATAGCTGAGACTTTTGGTGACACCTTTTCTCCTACCCTGTCAGATCCATCTGTACAACTCATGTTCTCTCTTTCCTCAGCCTGGAAACCATTCCTCCTTTTGCTCCACTCATTCCTGCCCTCCCCATATCTTTCCATCTTGGGAGCTGGAGTGAAAACTCAGTTCAAGACACTCCCATACTACTAGCTTGAAGTGCTGTTCAATTCACAAGCACCTCAGTTTCTTTCTTACCCAGTGGGAGGTTTAGAGACAAGAGAAATAGGAGAAAGCTAGGAAGGAAAACAAAAAAGCCTGCCGGGAACCTCAGAGCACTTACTAAAGATGGAATCTAAGCTCTCTGATCACCAGATTGAGGAAGAAAACAGGCACCTTATTGAAAAATAAGATTAAACAAAGTCTTTGCTAGAGGGTGACTGATGTTACCAATGCACAGACCCAGAAACTTGAACCACAATTAGAAATAAGACCAAAGAACTGATGAAAATGGTTGGTTTCCTTTTTTTTTTTTTTTTTTTGAGAGCACCTAAGGCCTGGCTAACACTATTTACCTCACCAAGGTGGACTGACTGGTAAGTGGCTCCTGAAGGCGAATCCCCTCTCCCTGGGCCCAGTACTCCCTCCAGAACGAGGAGTCAACAATATCTTAATTCAGACAGCCTCTCTCAGCGGAGAAACCATGGTGCTTATGAGCTGGAGTCCTCTCTACCCAGTGCTGTAGGCACTAGAGGGATGGCTGTGAAAGCCACTGAGTAACTATCAGGGAACTGGCCAGAACAACACACAATTCTCTGTCCTATCCTTTCCTTTCTTCCCCTCCTGACCCATCTGCCCTTCCATTCCTGCCTTTTCATACTGGAGACTCCCAGGCTCCCTAGGATGAGGGTTGTGGTCGTCTGAGAAGTCACTGCTGTCAAGGGTTCAGTTGCCTAGGGGAATCTACTAGAGGGACTCTGAAGGCCCAGCACAGACACCAGCAAAAAGCAGCTGACAAGATACAGCCATCAGTCAGAAGGCTAGACCTCTCTGTACCCTCTCCAGTTCTGAGGACTTCCACAAAATCTGTGACACCACCCCTACACACCCATTTTCTTCTACTCACTCTAGTAGATACCTTTCTATCCCCTTCCCCTTGAACTCATGGGAGCCAAGGCTGATGCTGGGAAGAAGCAGTGATTGGCCCATATGTAACTTAAGATTCATGTGTGACTTAAGTTCCCCAACCATCATCCACTCATCAGTGTGAGCTTCTCAGGCGCCCATTTGTTCCCACCCTCATCCCTGGTTGAGTCCTGCTGACCCCAGCATTCTCCTGAACTTGATGCCCCATTGGACTTTCTTTCCTCTGAACGCCATTCCTCTCCTCCTTGCTATATTGGCTATGACCATCTTGTGACATTTTTAGACCTAGACCATCTTTTCATTTGCCACTAAAATTGTTGTATGGTGAGAAAACAGAGAAGCCACATTTTGAGAGATTGAATCAGGAGTCCTTATGAAAAAGGCCAGCATCTACAGATGGACTCCCATCGCAAAGATCTGCACCCTGAACAGAGATTACACAAAGCTTTTAAAGACAAAAGTCACTTGCTTTGGGTGGAGGCACTCAAGCACAACAAAAGCAGACCTTTTTATGGACAGACTCAGGTACAAGTTCAGGTACCAGCAGAACTTTTCCATCTAGGGAAGATTTGTGTCAACCTTCCTTAGAGGCTACTTAGAAGTGGGTGATTCAAGCCATTTAGAGAGGTAATCAAGGCAGAATCAGCATTCTCTGCAAAGCTTTCCTAAGGCTATTGTCACCTGACAGTGGTGACGTTTAGTGAAACTTCCCTTTAAATATAGGAACTCTTCACTTAGGGTCCTTGACTTTGCAGAATAAGAATTTCTGGACTAGTCACAATGGTAAGAAAACTTGGCAGAGCTTTATTAAGTAAACAAGCAAGGTTACAGACAAACAGACAAAAAAGCAGACATACAGAAGGGCAGGGTACATACTCTAGCAGAGTGTGGGTGCTCTTAAAGGGACACAAAGACACAGACACAGGTATAGACACACAAAGGAGACATCCAGAAAGACACCCAGCTCCTTGAGCTGTTGGGTATTTATAGGATAAAGGCAGTGGGTCTGGCTTTAAGGTTTGCAAAGCTAGGCACTTTTGTCTTTGCTTTAACTACACCTGGTATTATTCTCTTGAGTTTCCAAGTAAGAATGCATCTGGCCATAAAATAGATCCTTATCCTTGATACAAGGAGACACCCTGCTATCTGCATTTTGGGGCATCCTGTCAGGCAGTCATGAATTCTTGGGTGAGAAATGCATCCCTTAGGAAAGAATGCATCAATTTCCTCTCTTTGAAGTAAAGATAGCATTTCTAAGTTTCTAGATACCACATTTCTGAGTTGCCTAGACCAGGCCTCAGTTTCCATAAATTATCCTGCTTCACTAGGACCCATGAATCTGCAACTACAACAGTGCTAGTTTTCTATTAATGTGTAACAACTTACCACAAACCCAGTCATTTCCCACAATCATTTCCTAGTGTCACTTACAGGATCAAGTGTGGGCAGGCATGGTGGGTCCTCTGATCTGCACTTGACACAGCTGCACTGTCATCTGGAGCTCAAGGTGCCTTGTTAGTTCCCCTTCTCAACAAGATCCAGACCCAGCAAGGGACAGGTCGATGCTCTTGTTTCCCGGCAGGTTGTTCACTAAAGTTGTTTCTATCCCTGGAGGCCACTTGCTGCTCCTTCCACATCCTCCCCTAACTTTATGATAAGGAAGCTCATCTATTAAGGCCATCAGAACAGTGTCTTCAGATTGCTGCTCCAAATGGACCTGTCCTTCACCACCTGGAGAAATCTCTCTCTATGAAAAGGGTCTGAGCACCAGGCGATGGTGGCTCATACCTGTAACCCTAGCTATTCAAGAGGCTGAACTCTGAGGATCGCAGTTCAAAGCCAGCCCAGGCAGGAAAGTCTGTGAGACTCTTATCTCCAGTAAACCACTCAGAAAATCAGAAGTGGTGCTCTGACTCAAGTGGTAGAGTGCTCACCTTGAGCTGAAGAGCTGAGGGACAGCACCCAGGCCCAGAGTTCAAGCCCCACAACCAAAAAAAAAAAAAAAAAGGTTCTGTGAGATAGAACAGCTTTGCAGGAAGGCAGTCCATGCAGGCCTTCTTAAGATCCACTGATATTGATTGAAGTAAGGGAAAGACTAGGTCTAAGTAAGTCACCTCCTTTCCACAGCCATCCTGGTACCTAACCAGGTGATAGGAGCTATTCACCCAGCTTCCAAGGCCTAGAGATGAGACCAACCATTCTTTGAAGTGCAGATCAACTGTGTAGTTTAGAACCAAAGAGGATATGTAAATGAATTGTGTTGTTAAGCCTCAGGGAAATCCCATTTCCCAGGTGAGAAGCATGCCTGAATCAGGGGAGGCAGGGGCAAGGACTTGGGCAATAAGTTACTGGATTTGCTAGTCTTGGGTCATGAACTCTCAAGCTCCTTGTGACCCTCCCCCCTGACCTTATCTAGGTCCAGAACAGCTGAGGCACCATTATACCATGCCACCTGTCTTCATGTCCTATCTCCTGTCTCCTGGCTCTTCTCCAGTCACCATGGTGTCCCACAACAGCACTCCATTGGAGCTGATCTGGTTTGTTGGTATTGTTTGTCTGTTTTTCTTTTCCTCTCCAGATCTCATGGCTCAATTTTCTGCTAGTATAAAGGGTATTCGTAGGGCTGCAGATCTTTGGGACAGGAGTCCATCTGCAAGCCACCAGGACTCTAATAAAGACTCCAGAGTCAATGTTTCAAAATGTGGCTTCTCTATTCTCAACTGCATAACAATATGAAACTGTATTCTATATGTAAAACATATTACAGTTGAGGGGACTAGAATACCCTCAAAATAGATTGTTTGTAACTATGAAAATGGAGCAGTCAACTCTGTTGAAATTGAATTGAGTGATAGAGGAGGTGAGACTGATTGGAATACAATGTAAACACGTAGAAATGTAACAACAAATGAGGTGGAGGAATAGAAAGAATCATATCAGTTCCTACACTAGTGTTGGATTCAACCATTGGGAGCTGGTGAGTGTGTCCCAGGACCAGGTGAAGCATAGGTTTTTTAGACCCTACTTATCAAGTCCAGCTTGCTAGGCAGTGGAAATAACATGGCCTACTGGATGAGACAACCCTGGTCTTGTCAAAGGGCAAGTGAATTAACAGCTCATCTTTTAGTAATCACTGTACTTGAGATGCCTAGTGGGAAATTTGACCTTGATGATAAATCATAATGACTGGAAGCAACGTGTGTGCCTTCTGAAAGAAGAGGAATATATTCGCACGCACGTGTGTGCACGCACGTGCGTGCGCACACACACAAACAACATGACAGGTTAGCAGCACACAGTATATGTTAGTATAATACCATGTGGTAGCAGCAGATATAGTTGTCCCTTGCTGTGTGGGAGACCCAGGAACCCTGTGTATACCAAAATCTGCAGATGTTCAGATGTACTATTGTTATGGGGAAAAGAGTCAGAGGCAGCCTCGTGTAAAAAGATGACTTTATCAGGGAAGTGGATAGCTGACCCCAGCCAGGGATGCAGCACAGACCCAGGAGCTGAAACTGCGACCCCAAACAACCCACAAGCTAGGGTTTTTAAAGGCAAAATCCATGCAGTCAAGCCTGGCAGATGACCAATGGGTTCCCAACACACACAAAGGATTGCATAGTCATGTTAGGCCACACGCAGGTGGCCAATGGAGTTACACTCTGTCTTACACTAGTTGTTCAAACTATCCTATCATTTTGTTTTGAATTGGCACACGAATTTGGTGTGCAAAAGGCAGTGTTTACAGTAACCGGTGGTATGGCCAGTTGAGCAAGATTACAATGTATCTGCTTTATTGGTCAGTCTTTACCTGAACAATCAAGGGTGGGTTAGGTTGTTAAGAGGAGGGGGATCAGATGCATTTTTTTCATTCCATGAACTTAGCCCATCCTAGCCAAGATGTGGCCCTGTGATTAAGGTTGTTTTTCTAGTATGAACATTGTTTAAAGGTTTTTAGTCACCACCCTTCAAAAAATGACGTCTAAAATCCCTTAAAAAAAGGCAGAACTCAAAATGGAATCATACCAGCTTGGGCCCCATCACAGGGTCCACTTCACTATATAAAACTGTGTGCTATTGTCACAGAACTATGCACACTCTCTTATATACATGTGAGCAACTCTAGACTGCTATGATGCTAAATACAATTCAAATACCGCATGTGAGAGACTGCATTGTTCAGACAATGAAGACTAGAACAAGTTGGTACATGATCAATATAGAAGTTTTCCACATACATTTGATTCACAAATATAGGGTGGAGATGAATTCTCAGATCCAAGGCATAGATGGTACTATTATTCTACCCACTTTATTTTTGTTTAATTTTGTTTTGTTGTAAAGATGCTGTACAAAGTCTACCCGCTTTATACAGGAGACAGTGGAGACGCAGAACAGTTAAGTTAATTCTCCATGTCACACAGCAAATAATTGGAAGAATCAACTACTCCAGGTATTACCCTTGTGCTCTTATCTAACCAGAGACTCGAGGAACAGGGACTCATGGCAGTCATGTGAGCAGCTTTGTCTATGTGAAGCAAAAGTTGCTCAGAAAATTCAGTATTGTTCAGCATGGGCAAGACCCTGGGTTCAATCCCAGTATCACACACAAAAAGGAATTATTTATTCTTAATCATCAAAAAAAGAGAGAGAAAGAAATAGAACTCTGCTAATAAGGCACAAACAAGGACACAGAGCAACCCATAAGTAGGAAGCAAAAAGCAACTCATCAAACAGAACTGAGAAACAAAGTCCATTTATGGGACAGTGGACAGATACACTCCTGATCTTTAGTACTTTCTAAGGTTTTAAGTGTCATCATGGGCTGGGAAGGTGGCTCAGTGGTAGAGTGCTTGCTTTGCATGCATGAGGCCCTGCATTCAATTCCTCAGCACCACATAAGCAAAAAAGAAAAAAGATAAAAAGCCAGAAGTAGCACTGTGGCTCAAGTGGTAGAGCGCTAGCCTTGAGCTGAAGAGCTGAGGGACAGTGCCCAGGCCCAGAGTTCAGGCCCCACGACCAGATCCCCCCCCCAAAAAAAAATTAAGTGTCATCATTAGAAATGTGTATACAGTATACAATGCATATAGAGTTTGTGTGTATACATCGGTATTTTAGTTGGTACAGCTAAATATGAATTTGACATCTGACCAGGAATAGCATCTTCTATTTTGAAAGACTGAGAAGAGCATTTGTAACAAAAATGAATGTGGTACATTCTAGAAGGTAACAGAAAAAAAAAAACTAGCGTATATTTACTCTACATTATCAACTGAGGTGCAAATATTGTAAAATTTGGGAGCATAATGTTAAAACTAATGTAAGGTATATTAAACAGGTAGGTTTCATTAGATAGTCAATGAAGAGACCACCACGCGCTTTTACTGAACTGCTGCCCCTGCCCTGCATGGTGGAGAGGCATGGCTGAAAAGGAAAGGGGCAACCCAGCCCAGGCTAGGACTTGTCTAGACCAGGGACAGGAAGAGGTGTGGCCAGGTGGGGGAAAGGTGTGGTCACACTGGATCTGGACATGATCTCAGGGTCTGGGACCCTCCGAAGGTCAGATGAGAGGCTTGTGGCAAGAGGCAGCCCAGGATGTGACCTAGCAGGAGGGGAAGGTGACTGTTCCCAGGTCTGCTAGTTACCTAGGTAACAGATAATGGGCAGAAACTTAGCCAAGAGGTAGGGTGGTATCCCTGTGCAGAGCTTACAACTAATCTCTTCAAAATTTCAATGCCACTCCACAAAGCAGTCTGTGAGTGCAATGCCCACCCCTCCCCTCAATTTTCATAATTGTGTAGGATATGCATTGAATTTTAAAACTGCATTCTAGCCAGTTTCTCTCTTCATTTGTCCACCCCTTCTACTGATGCATCCCCCCATTTGATGTCCAATTTCCTGGTGTTTAACACCTCCTCTCTCTCTCTCTCTCTCTCTCTCTCTCTCTCTCTCTCTCTCTCTCTCTCTCTCTCTCTTTGTTGGAGCTCTGTGAATGCCCATAAAGGGATAGGCAGAAGAAAAGAGTAAGAACTTAGTCCTCTTGAATGTTGTCAGCAGTACCCCATAATACACTCAAACACTATTTATTGGTGACACCCAGTCTACAGCAGGAAAGTATCTGTTACCTAGGTAACTGGCAGACCTGGGAACAGTCACCTTCCCCTCCTGCTAGGTCACATCCTGGGCTGCCTCTTGCCACAAGCCTCCCATCTGACCTTCGGAGGGTCCCAGACCCTGAGATCATGTCCAGATCCAGTGTAATCTGATATTACCAGTCCAATAAAGGACAGGACTGCTCTCTATAGAAAGATTAAAGAGCTAGGCTTGGGGGCTTATCGATGTTATCAGGAGGACAGAGAAAGAGACCAGCTAGGTAATCAACCTCTAAGGATCCCAGCCCTCCCAGAGAGATTCTGCATCCCTCACCATGTCATTGAGCAGTCCCATATGGAGATCCCTGGACATGACAACAAAATGGCCATAAGCAGTTGCACAAGTGAGCCCTGAGAATCTGGAAGACTTGCACAGGAACACCAGGCTTGTTAGACCCCAGAGGCAAGCACCCTATCAGAAGGACTGAAGGACTCATGCATTGCTCCTACAGACTGCATGGAGTCTCTGATTGGGTCTGAGGACACTGATATGGCCCATAGGCTGTGAAAGAAACTTGAGAGTTACATAGCTCTCTCCTAGAGACGTCTTATTAATGCCTACATAAGTACCTCAACACAATGCCGCTCCCCTGGAACCTTTCTTATTGAGCAGAAGCTCTGCCCATCTTTTCTTCAGTTAATCTTCATCATTTTCTTTCTCTCTCTGGTTACATTCTTTGAGATGACAGAGACAGATGTGTAGGGTATATTAAATAGGTAGGTTTCATTAGGTAGCTGATGAAGAGAACACCACGCGCTATTCAAGCAGAAGTTTATTTACCGAACTGCTGCCCCCGCCATGCATGGTAGAGAAGCATGGCTGAAAAGGAAAGAGGGGAGCGGACCCACCTCTGGGCCAGGACTTATCTAGGCTAGGGACAAGAAGAGGTGTGGCCAGGTGGGGGAAAGGTATAGCCACACTGGATCTGGATGCGACCTCAGGGTCTGGGACCCTCTTAAGGTCAGAAGGGAGGCCTGTGATCAGAGATGGCCCAGGATGTGACCTAGCAGGAGGGGAAGGTAACTGCTTCCAGGTCTGCCAGTTACCTAGGTAACAGATACTGGGTGGAGACTTAGCCAAGAGGGAGGGAGGTGTCCCTGTGCAGATCTTACAATATGTTGAAATTTTTTTCTTTCTTTTTTGCCATTCCTGGGGCTTGAACTCAGGGCCTGGGCACTATCCCTGAATCACAGGGCCACTTCCAGCTTTTTCTGTTTATGTGGTACTGAGAAATCAAACCCAGGGCTTCATGCATGCTAGGCAAGCACTCTACAACTACGCCACCTTCCCAGACCAGGTGTTGCAGTTTTTTAGTATCAACCCTAGCTAGTCAGAAGCAGAGATCTGTATCATCCCAGTTGAAGGCTAGTCTGGGCAGAAAAGCTCCCTAGAACTTTTGGAATCTTCTCAAAAATCAGCAACACAAAACGACTGAAAGCATGGCTCAAGTGGTAAAGTGCCAGAAGGCTCTGGGTTCTATACCCCAGTACTACCAAAACCAAAAATGAGATGGAGATGGGAGAAGTCCAATCCCTTCCCCATTCCTCAGCCAAGCTCTTCACAGGCCTATTCTGGGGGAGGAAAAATGTCATTGCCTCCATTTCCTCCTGTTCTTCTGTCCTCAGCACCATACTCACAGCAGTGACTGTGGTAGTTTGGAATGTTTACACCAAGAGTGGAGCAGAAGCTCACAGCCTTCCGCAGGACAGGCGTGATTTCAACCCATGTGTATGATTGCCTGATCAGATATTTGACCCCTGAGTAGGTATTAGGTGGCAAAAACAGAACCCAACTCCCTCTTGAATGAAATAGCAAAAGCTAACAAACAATTACCTTCAGAAAAATTCATGAGACACTGCAATCAGCAGCACTAGCCAGAGCATAGAGTCTCTGCAAAGGTTCTAGAAACCTCCAGCTGATGGTGAGGAGCTAAGGTATGGAGATGCAAGTGGGTGTGGGGGGAAGGTAAAAGTGGAGACAAAGCCCTGGGTCTCTGGAATAGCATGAGTGGACAAGCTGTCTGATGGGGCCAGCATTCTGGGCAGCAAGAGGAGAGAATTTATCACTTGTGTGCCACTTGCTCAGCCTTGGGAGGTCTGGTTTCCTGAGGCAGGGCTGGTGAAGAGGTGATCTGGCCCAAAGGATGACACCCTCCTGACTGGCGTCTGCCTTCCACCTGTGATGCAGACCAGCTGTTAGTATGGCAAGGACTCTTCCCCCACTACTCCCCACACAGCACCACACTCGGCCTTTAACTCCCTTAACATGCCCTGATTCTTCCCAGAATGGAAAGTGGATCAGTCCTGGAATCCAGAAGGTGTTCTTGTTCTTGGGATCACAGCTGAAAATGCACCTTCAGTTCTAGGCTCCCCAATGTAAAATGGAAAGTGAGTCTTGAGCTTGGCTTCTTGACACACAAGGACCTTGTATAGAGAAAGCTCCTCCTCTTGCTTCCTGGATCCCAGAGTACAGCTCCTCTTGTGAGTCAGGGTGGAAGGTGAATGGCAGTGTGACCAAATGACCCAACTACAGTGGTGGCTGTGCTCATGGACTTGTGGCAGACAGCTGGATGCCAGGGCTGGGTGGGTACTGGTAGGGCCCTCTGCTTACCCAGCAGTAGGGAGACTGAGTTGGAGCACCTGCTGGCTCCACCCATTGAGTATGCTCAACCTCCTCTGCCCCTGTAACACCCAGAGGTATAAATGGGGAGCAGAGTTGGCTGTGTCAGATTCCTGCTCCTCAGCCCTACCTCTTTGCCTCTGTATGCACCACTTCTAAGGACAGCACATCCAACCACTCCGCAGCCCTGCAACATGGGAGAGATTGTGTACATGCAGGTGGGTCAGTGTGTCAACCAGATTGGCACAAAGGTGAGCATGGCACTGGCCTAGGATTCTCATCTCAATTTTAAGAGAAAGAGGAGGAGGAGGAGGAGGAGGAGGAGCAGGAGCAGGAGGAGGAGCAGGGGGGTTAGAGGGTGGAGATGGTGGGAGGCCTGCCTACGCTAAGGGCAATGGGACTCCATAGTGCTCCCTAACCGCCTGGAAAGTCAAATTCCCCCAGGAAGCTTCTCCAATTGCCCTTATCTGTGTGGCCACAGGTGTGTGGTTTTGTTAAGCAAAGCTGGGGTGGTTTCAATGCCCTTGCATGTATTAGATTTGCCTGAGACTCAAAATACTGTGCTTAGAGTTTCCTGGGAATAGACTAATGAATTTTTTGGTGTGGTTTGAATGAAAGGAATGCAGTGTCTTTGAGCTGACAGATACAAAGGCTCCCCTTTGTGTCAACCTGTGAGTGTCAGATAGTTGAGAACAGTTTTTCTACCTTAGTGCAAACCTCTCTGAGTTTTCATGAGCCATCTCAGCTCTGTTAAACTGGGTGTTTTCTAGCTCAGTTGTTGTCAGTGTGTCCTCTGAGGACCCCTGGACCTCTAGCTGAGTCCTCAAGTTACTGCTTTTCCAAGTTCATGTCCATGTAAGGCCAGATTCTTGTCATAGAATCCAAACAGAATATGGTACCGCATAAGATAGAATACACATAGGAGAAACCAGATGTCTTCTATTCAGCCAGAAAGCACAGATTAACTAAACCAAAATACCACCATTTTATTTTCTTTTTTATCATTTAGAAAATATAATCATTTTTTACCAAAAAAAATTGTGTTAATAGGACATGGGTTTCTTATAGTTACTGTAAAATGCATTGTTCGGACAGTTAACATTCCAGGCCATACTACACTTCTTTTCCTTCTCAGTTGTGGGAAAGGCTAAGTGATGAGCACATCATTGACTGCCCTGGCAACCGCCACAGAGACAACAACATGCAGTTGCAGAGACTTGAGGTGTATTACAATGAGGCAACTGGTGAGTGTCTCCCATCTGGCTTCCCATATTATGGCAGAGTAATACTAATACATAGAATACTAATGACAAGCAAGGACTTGCTGCCACTGTTAAAGTGGTACTCTAGTTTGAACTTGGGGCCTTGAGCTTATAAGGCTAGTGCTGTAACCACTTCAGAACCCCCCAGCCATTTTGCTTTATTTTTTGAGTATTGTGAATTCACCCATGAAAACCTTGAACCTGAATTCCCCCCTACCTCTACTTGCTGAATAGCTATACCTGTCCCAATTCTTGAAAAAGGTTCTAGGGGGAGGGAAGTGATAGTAACGGAACAACGAAGTAGGGAGTAACAGTACCCAACAAGAAATGTGCTCATTATCTTACTCATATAACTGTCACCCTTCTGTACAGCATTTTTACAATAAAATGAAATTAACAAAAAAAAGAGGTTTTTTCCATCTTTGTTTTGCCCCAGTTAGGCTCAAACCCTGATGCTCATCTTTCTCTGCTGAGTAGCTGAGATGTCAGCCACCGTGCCCAAAGGACAAGGAATGCATATTCATGAAATAGACAACTGCAAATATCCTTACAGTTGCTGAAGCCTCTTGCATGGTGATCCATGCTCAGGATATCTGTTTTCTGTTTCCATGTCTCAAATTCTGCAATTTCTGTAATGAATGCTGAGAGCCACATAGATTCTCAAGCTCTGCCCCTAAGTTCCTTGCTAAGCATAGGCCTAAGTCCACTCTTGTTCCCTTAGGCAACAAATATGTTCCTCAGGCCATCATGGTGGACCTAGAGCCTGGCACCTTAGACTCAAGTAAGATTGGGACCATTTGGCCACACATCTTCATGCCAGACAACTTCATATTTGGTAGGTCATCATGGTCCATGGGAAATGGTTAACTGGCACCCCTCATTCCTAACATCCAGGCACTCCAGTTCCCAGTGCCAGGCTGAACCTTTATCCACCTAGACATGGTCCTCACCTAACCCACCAAATTCTCATTACGCAGGAGTCATGGCCCTGGCCACTCAGACAGCTCTGATCAGTGCCAGTCTGCAAGGCCTCCCTGACAAAGCAGCCTCTGAAGGCAAAGCACAGCGAGCAGGGAAAGCCTCCAACAAGGTTTCAGCGCTGCTGGTCATTTCAAAGGCCTGGCAATACAGGGAGCCACTTCAGGACACCAGAAGTCAAAGCACAGCTATGTGTGAGCAAGGTGCAGACAAGTGCTTGCAGCCTAGCTTCACTCTAACCACACTGTGCGCCTGTCCCTCCTGTGTAAGTAATCACATTTCCATTATTGAGGCAGGCTCTGATCTTCATTTCTAGAAGTAGTTCATTTGGGTTACAAAGTAACTTCCTCCACATTCTCTTTACTTTCTTTAGAACCTGGGTAATTTTTAGGGTCCTGGATACATTGAAAACATTTCCTTTATTTCACCAAAGTGTACCTAAAATAATAGCAAAGGTTTGCTCAGAAGAGTCCTGTTGTCTTCACAATACGAATGGGAGAGCCATTATTCCTGGAGTCTGTGTCTTATCATGTCTTTGTGTCTGATAGGCCAGAGCAGGGCAGGCAATAACTGAGCCAACTTGGGCCACTACACAGTGGGAGCCGAGCTGGTGGAGTCGGTGCTGGGTGTGGTGAGGCGGGAGTCAGAAAGGTGTGACTGTCTCCAGGGTTTCCAGCTGGCCCTCTCCCTGGGAGGTGGCACTGGGTCAGGCATGGGCACCCTGATTCTCAACAAGATCTGAGGGGAATACCCAGACCGCATCATGAACACCTTCAGCGTCATGCCCTCCCCCAAGGTGTCAGACACCGTGGTGGAACCCTACAACACCATGTTGCCTGCCCACCAGTTGGTGGAAAAGGCAGATGAAACTTTCTGTATTGACAACGAGGCCCTGTAGGACATCTGCTTCCGAACCCTGAAGCTGCCCATGCCCAACTATGGAGACCTCAACCACCTGGTGTCAGCCACCATGAGTGGGGTCACTACCTGCCTGCACTTCCCAGGCCAGCTGAAAGCAGACCTGCACAAGCTGGCCGTGAACATGGTGCCCTTCCCCCGCCTGCACTTCTTCATGCCAGGCTTTTTCCCCCTGACCAGCCGGGGCAGCCAGCAGTACCGGGCCCTCACAGTGCCCGAGCTCACCCAGCAGATGTTCAATGCCAAGAACATGATGGCTGCATGTGACCCCCGCCACGGCCGCTACCTGACGGTGGCTGCCATCTTCCAAGGCCACATTTCAAAACAAAAGAAAAACAAACAAAAGAAACCAAGGCCACATGTCCATGAAGGAGGTGGAAGAGCAGATGTTCAATGTGCAGAACCAAAACAGCAGCTACTTCATAGAGTGGATCCCCAAGAATGTGAAGACGTCCGTGTATGACATCCCCCATGTGGCCTAACAATGTCGGCCACCTTCATCAGCAACAACACAGCCATCTTGGAACCCTTCAAGCACATCTCTGAGCACTTCACCGCCATGTTCCAGTGCAAGCAATTCCTAAACTGGTACACCAGTGAGGGCATGGCTGAGTTCACTGAGGCTGAAAGCAACATCAACTACCCGGTGTCTGAGTACCAGCAGTACCAGGATGCCATTGCTAATGAACAGGAGGAAGCTGAAGAAGATGACTTGGTTGAGGAAGAGGTTTAAGTCTTCACATTGGTAGCAGTGCAACTGGACTGCCAGAGCCTGCCTACTGCTTCCCAAATGCATGGTGCTTTCCTGAGCTCCTGTGGTCCTGCAGCAGGGTCCTTGCGGTGGATCATCATGCTCAGCCTTGTCTGTCAGGACTCACTGACAGGGAATGTCAAAATGTAGATTTCTTTAAAATATTTCTTTAAAATAAAAACCTTACTCATATACATAAGTAAGCACACAGTGTATACTCTGAGTCTTTATTCTTCCTTGGAATCCTTTTTATTCTTTCGATGTGTTTGAAGCATGAAGTTCAGGATTAAATCTGAGCAATATAGGACTTCTGCTCAAGAGGAGTTTTAAATTCATGGCATCCCTGCTGTTTGGAGGAAGAGGATGAAAAGTGCCCCGTGCCCTGGCCCAGTTTTAAAGTTATCAATCTCTCAATAGAGTGTCAGTAGCAAAAAAGCAGTTTGAGGAGAAAGCAAACCAGATCCAAGTATTACAGTTGTCCTAGTACCAAGGTGGTGTTTAGAGTACTGAGAGAATTGGGGCTTGAGGCTTTCCTGGGCACTGAGGTAGCAGGACCTCTTCCTTCTTCATTCTGACACAGGACTTGCTATACCTGTCACCAGTATGCTTTCCTCTTTGGGAACAGGACCACAAAAGGCAGGTGCAAATACTGGCCATCAAGGATCTACTTCTCCCTCAGAAAACCACAGGATCTTATCTCATGCCCCATGCACAGGGGTTTTCAGTCACACTCCCTAGCAACAGTAGCAGGAATCCTGATATTCTTGCCCTCAAATGCAGCTCAGTTGGCAGTGAAGCAGCACTCACAGGATGAGTGCAAGATCCTGATTGCCAGGGTAGTTTCTCAAGGCATCTAGTAGCTTTAAGGACAGAAGTGACTCTAGCTCTTTGGCGGAGTATGAAGCTGAGAAGATGGGGCTGGGAAGGTGGCTCAGTGGTAGAGTGCTTGCCTTGCATGCATGAGGCCCTGGGTTCGATTCCTCAGCACCACATAAGCAAAAAGAAAAAAAGCTGGAAGTGGTGCTGTGGCTCAGGTGGTAGAGTGCTAGCCTTGAGCTGAAGAGCTGAGGGACAGTGCCCAGGCCCAGAGTTCATGCCCTACGACTGGACCCCCCCTCCAAAAAAAACCAGAAGCTGAGAAGCTGACTAGTCCATAGTGTATCAAGAACTGCTTGACACAGTACTTCCAAGTCAAGGAGAGGAGGGGAGATATGGCCTGGCCCAGTGACCCATCATCAAGCTCACTTTTCCAGCTTTCAGAGATGACTGAGGCCACAGGGATGGCAAGGACATAAGGGATACATGGATCCAGCCTGTTGGTTATGTTTCCTTTAGATGAGTGAAACTGAAATCTCAGTTGCTTAGAACCTACACAATGGCCAGGAAGAGGGTGAGCACTTTTGTTTTCACTGGAAGCCAAATCAGTCACTGGTTCTTTTTCCAGAATCTTTCACTCTCCTTGCAGTGAGGCTCCAGTAGGTTGTCTGTGCCAGGCAGTCCATGCACTGTCACCAATAACCTGGAACAGCCCCCTTTTCTTCAGAAACAGAACCTATGGGAATCCTGCAACTTCTAATGGATGAGGTGCAAGCTCCTTGCTGCTGGTAAAGTAGGGAGGGAGTATGTTCCCTGAGCTTTCCTCTACCAGGCCTGGGCTTGGGTGGGGTGGGGAGGGGTAGACATCTTCACTCCAAGTAGATCTCACTCATTAGAAATTAAACTGTCCCAAAGGCTGCTCTCCAACTGGAAGCCCTTGTTCCAGGGCAGATCAAAGTGCTAATAGCCTCCAATGTGGGAGTCCTAGGGAGTAGATGTTAGCCCAATGAGCACGCTTCCCAAAGCTTAACATGCTCCTTCCCCCTTCCACAGCTTGGCATGCTCCCTTCCTAGGCAACACTGGGCCCATTTAGTAAAGGCAGTAAATAATCAGTCTCCATCCCCCTTTTAACTTGGGATGGTTCTCCTCTGGGACAGTTACCATCATAGAAGGCAGCAAGAGCCCGTTAGAGTGACTTCAGGTCTGGGCAGCTACAGAGCCCCTTATCTACTACTTGGGCAGCAGCCATAAATCCTAGTCTGCCATGATGAAGCCCCTGGCCTGCACATCCTACACTGGGGTCTCTGCCTCCTATCCCCTTCTAGAGCCCCCCACAGCCTCACGAGATTATATAAGTCACCCCAGACAATAGCCAGTACTTCTCACTCCTTTCGTGAGAAGGGGTCTTGCTGGTCCCTTTGCTAGCAATAAACCTTTCTTTGTTCTTTGTACCTGGATGTTTGCGTGGTTTTCTGGCAAAGTCTAATTTACACTATCAGTAGGTGTTGGCCAGCAAATTTACATCCCTGGGTCTCTAGTCCTGGCACTGACCAGGTTGGACAATCCCAAATCCTCTAAGGCTGCTGGGTCACAACTGAAGGCAGGCCTGGCCAACGCACTCTCACTCCTCAGTGGGTTAAGGATTGAGGCCAAGCTGTGATGGAGGCCCCACCCAGCCTATCTACCTGGGACTGGCGTGCCCTTGATCATGCATCCCAGTCCAAGCACAAGACACTGGCATTCCAGGAAAAGGGGTTGCTAACATCAGAAGGCAGCCCTAAACCTAGCTGTGAGCACCTGGAAGCTGGGCTTGAGTAGGAAGGAGAAGCAGCCTCAGCCACAGAGGCCACAAGATCTCAGCATATAATTCTCACTCCTGGCTGATTTGGCAAGCCTCCATCAGACTCACCCTGGCCTTATCTCACATGCCATGCCCAGCATCCTTCCTGGTTCCCACAGTTCATGCCCCTGACTGATTGGTTACACCCTTGGCCACACTCCCCCAGGCCTCGGGGCCACCGAACCAGCTCCTGGGAATGGTGTCTGTCCAATCTGTCCAGAAGCACAGCAGTACTTCTTACAGACAATGCCTTCTCTTAGACAGCTGCCAAGATGATCAGGACCATGCGGAAGGAGCCCACCTGCCATCCTTCCCTCACCTGGCAGGACTCTCCTAACTTCCTGACCTCCCCATCCCTAGTGACTGCCTGCTGAAAGTACTAGTGCCTATTTCTCCATGCCAGTTACACCCTTTAGGATGGTTACTATCAAAAATCCAGATTGGTGTCACCAAGGATGTGGATGAATTGGAATTCTTGTATACCATTTGTAGAGATTAGGTTCTTTCAAAACCTCAGTATAGAAGCCTTGGTGCTAGTAATCCTAGATACTCTGGAGGCTGAGATCTGAGGACTGTGGATTAAAGCCAGTGAAGGTAAGAAAGTCTGTGAGACTATTATCTCAAATTAACCACCAGAAATCCAGAAGTGGAATGGTGACTTAAACTGGGAGAGCACTAGCCTTCGAATATAAAGGACAGAGAGCCCAGGCCCTAAATTCAAACCTCACAATCAACAAGAACAAAGAACAAAACCTTAAACATAGGATTAATACACAATAAACCTCACAATCAACAAGAACAAAGAACAAAACCTTAAACATAGGATTAATACACAATCATCAATTTTACTTTTAGTATATATATTTTTTTAATGGTGAAAATAGTATGAATGGGAGAACACCGAAGAAAGAAAAAAAGAAGACCAATATTAAACATCAGAGATAAAAAGACAAGAGTTGAGCAATGTAAACATATGAGAAGACCTCCATTCCTAGAGAATGACACCTATAATGTACACACATAGTGTCTGGCTGTTCCATTGCTCACAATCTTCATTTTCTCCAATGCATTGTAATTATCTGTCTGAGAGCTCATTTTTGTGGATTTTCTGTGAGAATCCTGTAAGCCCTTGGTGGTAAAAATATTGCTACTGAAGAGAGTAACGTGAAGCTTCCTTCTGTCAGGGCATTTTGAAGATTCAATGGTCATGCACTTGTTTTGTATTACCTTTTCAGATTGTAGTACTTGGGCAATAGAAGTCATTAGTAGAAGTCATTAGATGCAGACCTCAAATCTGTTCATACGTTTTAGACTTTGTTATTGAACACACATGTGGCTTACTTACCTGAAAAGTCTAAGAGACAATATTTGTACTTTGAGCTCAGTTCTGTTTCCAATAGAATTTCTCCCTTTTATTTGAGTTATTCAATTATTTTATATAAGGATTAAAGTTAATATAATTGTTCAAATAACTATGAAATCACTGTTCAATGGGCAGAGGGGGAAATTCAGCTAAAATGGAACTGTTCACTGACTGCCTGTCTGGCTTCCTCATAGGGACTCGTGATTCATGGATGTCATCGGACAATGTTGGAAGTATATGTTGTGTGATACTGCATGAGAATTTACTACAACTTACAAATAACATTTGGAATATAAAACACATAAGTTTAAATTCTATGAAGTAAGTTAAAAGAATGAAAATAAAAGAATTGATGTACTAAGAAAGAAAGCCTAAGGAGTTAAAAGTATGATTCTAAACCTCCAGATACAGACACTTATTTTGTTTTTATAATAAAACCAAAGCTGTATACCGGTGGCCCTTGCTTGTTATTTTTTTAATTTTTTATTGTAAAGATACTATACAGAGGGTTACAGTTACATGAGCAAGGTAATGAGTACACTTCCTATTGAGCATTGTTACCCCCTCCATTGTTTTCCCCCTACCATCCCTTCCCTCCCTACCTTCCCCAAGGTTCTTTTTTTTAATTGTGATTAAGTAATTACATAATTTCCGGAATTTCACAGTATTGTGGAATAATGATGCTCATTTAAAGTCACAAGTTCATTCTAACTTTCCTGGAGCAAATTGTCTATCACGGTCTATAACATATAACGGTGTACACGTATACACCATACATGTGATTAGCAGCATGGGGATATTTAGTAGTGGCTCGACCAGATGAGTGGGAGTTCTTTGTTTCTTAAGTCCTGTTAGTTTTGTCGTATCACCTAACATTTTGGATTTAGCATCCACTTATCAGGGAGACCATGTACCGTTTGTCTCTTTGCTCTTGGCTTACCTTGTTCAACATGATTCCTTCTAGCTCCATCCATTTCCCTGCAAATGCCATTATTTTGTCATTTCTAATGGCTGCATAATATTCCATTGTGTATAGATACCACAATTTTTGGATCCATTCATCTGTGGTGGGGCATCTGGGTCATTTCCATATCCTAGCTATTGTGAACAGTGCTGCAATAAACATGGAGGTGCACGTGTCCTTGTATATTGGTTCTTCCTTGCTTGTTATTTAGGTATTCAGGAGGCTAAGATCTGAAGATTGTGGTTCAAAGCCAGCTCAGGAAAGTCCATGAGACTCTTATCTGTAATTAGTCCCCCAAACCTGAAAATGTAGTTGTGGTTGAAGTGTCCCACACTTATCTTGAGGAGAAAAATTCAGACTGTATCTAGGCTCTGAGTTCAAGACCTAGGACTAGCACAGAAGAAGGAGAAAAAAAGAAGCACAAGAATGAATGAAAAAAAAAACATTATGACAGAGATAAATGGAGGGACAAAAAAGTTTTGAGTTATTTGTCTATGTTGTCCATGTAATTGTAACCCCTCTGTACGGTATTTTTACAATAAGAAATTTAAAAAAGAAATATTTTTGAAATATTAGACAAGTCTTTTAACTTCAAAAAAAGAAGCACAAGAAG
>NW_012267248.1:3168151-3193931 GCF_000151885.1 Dipodomys ordii
GAAGAAGAAGAAGAAGAAGAAGAAGAAGAAGAAGAGGAGGAGGAGGAGGAGGAGGAGGAGGAGGAGAAGGAGAAGGAAGAGGAGGAGGAGGAGGAGGAAGAAGAAGAATTAGGGGAGAAGGTAAAGAAGATGTAAAATATGAGCAAGGTACTGGTGTCGCATCCCTATAATCCTAGCTACTCAACATCTAAGATCTGAGGATTGTGGTTTGAAGACAGCCCAGAAAGAAAAAGTCTGTGAGACTCTTATCACCAATCAACCAATATACAGCTGGAAATAACTTAAGTGTGGAGTACCATCCTTGAGCAGCAAAAGCCAAGCAAGAGCAGAAAGCCCTAGGACTGGCACATATACACACATATACTCACACTCACACACACTCTCATACACACATAAAATATATAAAATACAGAGAAATTTGATGATGATGTAAAAAATGTATCATTTCAAGTCTAAAAGTTCAAGAATAATTTTAGAAAAACACTCAAAAGAAATATAAATAAAAGGAAGGACTGCTCTAGGGATAGAAGAAGATAACGGAAAAGAGACGTCAATTCTGAAGTGAATCCACAAGTTTACTGTGATCTGAATAAAATAAAAACATTGTGTTGTGAACTACAATGCTCAAGTTCATGTAAAAATGTAAGAATAGACAAGAAATGCTAGGCAAGCAGGTGAGGGACAGAGAATGAGAAAGGGTTCAATCCTAAAAGGCACTGAAGTCTTCTTTGTAGGAGAAGCTTTTAAGTGGGCCTCATGTGGCAGCATCAGGGAAGACATAGCAAGGTGGCTCCTGGCTCCTAAGCTACTTAGTACTAACTGTCCCAGAAATGTGAATAAGCAGGCAGATCAATGGCACACTACTCAGCATCTAGAAATAAACACCAATAACTGTGTACCTCTGTGTGTTTTATATTTTCTTAAATTTTATTTTCTGACTTGGGAAGACTGCCAGTGTCGGCTTTCCATTACTATAACACACACCTGAAGTAAGTAGTGTGTAAAGAGGAAAGATTTTTTTTCCACATTTTTAGATATTTCAGCTGACAACTGGATTGTTTTGTTGCTTTGGGGACTGTGGAAAGGCAGCACTCCATGGTGGGAATGTGTGACTGAGCTAAGCTGCTCAGCTAGTGGCAGTCAGGAAGCAAAGAGAGGATTAGGAAAGTGCCCTTCAAGGGCAAATCCCCAATGGCCAAATGTCTCCTCTTGGGTTTTACTTCTTAAAGGTTCTCTTATGCCCAGATAAGGATCCCCAAAGACCACCAAGGGGCCGATTCCTATGTAAGCACATGAGGGTTGTTTGTTACAAGCTTAAGCCTGGACTCACAACCATCACTGTCACAGTAGGTCAGAGCTGAGAGCCCGGACCATTCCTCTAGTAAGGTTTTTATGCATCATTGAAACACTTAACAAATGATATCACACTGCAGGAGAATCATAAAATAATTCTAAAAGATGGTTAGTGTAACCAGTGGCGGGACCCAACCAGATACTGGGGATTGGCTGGTTCATGGGGTTGACGCTCTTTGCAATGATTGGCTGGAGCAGATGGCCTGAACCCCAACTGTTATCTGTTGATTAGCTATGGTTAGCGGAATTTTCCATAAAGGGGGTTGTTCCTGAAATTTGGGCTCAAGGGAATCAAGGGGAGTTGCTGATTTCCTAGAATTTGGGCTCAAGGGGAATTACTGACACAGTTCCTGGACAAAATGGAGTCCAAACCTAAAATTGCTGTATTTTGTTCAGGCTTCACAGTTCCACAACATGTCAATACCACCTTAGGCTGGGGATCAGTTTGACTAGGTTGGCCATGGAAAGAAAGACACACATCCAAGCCTTGGATCTAGTCAAGATAGATGATAGACAGACAGATAGATAGATATCAATAAGGTAGGAATAGGTAGATACAGTAATAGAGATAGGAAGACATATTCATACATAGAGAGATAGGAAGATAGATATGGATATATAGATACATGTAGATGTATAGGTGACATGACATTGAAAGACAGAGACAGTGAGGAGAGGGGAAGCAAGGGCTTAGCACTGACCATGCTTTTGGTATGGCCCTCATTGCTCTCATAGTTGAGATATTGTGTGTCCTCTTCTAATGATTGCCAACACTTTGAGACCCCCACTTTCCTCCTGAAATTTCCTCTTCTTTGAAGACTTCCTCACATACTTGATTTGGCACCAAATTGTCCTCTTTATGTGTTTTTGTTACTTTGTTTTGTATTGTTTTCATTTTTAGTTTTCTGTCTCACGAGAGCAGGTGATAGGTCTTATTTTGCTTCTGCATTGTCAGTACCATGTGGCTTCATCCAAATGAGAAGCTATGTGTCTCAAGTTGGGTAGTAGGAAGACCCATACTCAGGCAGGCAAGCCCACCTAGTCGTCCGGAGTGACAGAGCCCACCACAACAAAATTGTTAACAAAGAAGTAACCTTATTGAGAAGGTTCCTACACTGACCAGTCAGGCCATGGCACAGGCTCAGGAGCTGATACTGTGACCCCAAGCGGCCCACATACTTTGGTTTTTAAAGGCAAAATCCATGAGGTGGAGCAGGTCACATGCAGGTGACCAATGGGATTGTAACACACACAAAGGATTGTACAGTGACACCAGAGCACACACAGGTGGTCAATGGGGTTACAATTTGTCTGCAATGACTGTTTAAACCAGCCTATTGCCTTGGTTTAAAATGGCACACAAATTTAGCAAGTAAGGCAGGGTCTACCTTTTGGTGGGCAAAAGGTGGAGTTTACCATAAGCATGTGGTGTCACCAGTTTGAGCCAGATTACAACCTATCTGTTCTATTGGTCAGTCTTTAACTCAACAATCAAGGGTGGGTTAGGTTGTTAAGGGGAGGGGGACATGCATTTTTTTTTTCATTCCAGGAACTAGGCCCATCGAGTCTAAAATCCCTAAAACAAAGGCAAAGCTCAAAATAGAATCATTCCAGCTTGGGCCCCATCTCAGTGTCCACTTCAAGATGAAGTCACATAGTGGTAAAGGAGTCTGTTCTCCAAGAATGCATAATAACCATTCATGTATATGCCCCTAACAACAAAGCATCATGACATAGAAGACCAGGGACTTTCAAGGAGAAAGAGAGGAGCCTACTATGATGGATGGAGGTTTCAACAACATTCATCTAATAATTGACAAATCCAACAGCAGAAAGTCAGCATGGATATAGTTGAACTGAACAGTATAATCTATCAATATCATATATTTATCTAAAAGTAGCAGAGTACACATTCTTCTCAAGCTCACACAGACATTCATCAACATGGACTATATTCCAGGCCATAAATTATACTTTAGAAATTTAAATGAATGGAAATAAATAACATGCTGTCAGGTCACAATTAACTTAAAATAGAAATAAACTAAAAATGCATGAGTAATCTCCAAGGGGTTATTCTAAGCCAAGTAATAGAAAATACAAGATGTTCCTGGTGCATCTCCTAGTGCTAGAAAGTAGGAAGTTTTTGTGGAAAAGATCTTAACAGTCCATGCTAGAACAATATAAGAAAAAATATAAGAATGACAATGGATTATCCCAAAGGAAAAAGTCCAGTGAGTACATCCAGAACACTCTGTCTGTCTCTGTCTCTATCAGTTTCTCTGTCTCTCTGTATCTGTCTCTCTCTGTTCATCCATCTCTCTGTCTGTCTCTGTCTCTATCTCAAAAAAAAAAACAACTATAGAGACAAAAGATCTGCTAGGTGGTACAGTTTTTCAGTAGTATCTTTTTTCCTATTTTTCAGAGAATTTCCTCCCTACAACCAGGATAAAGGCCAAAATCTTAGTTTGAAGTTCTCACAAACCACAGAACTTTTTTTTTCTTCCTTAGGTATCAGTAGTTTTAGTTTCTAATGTGAGAAACACCAACAGAAACAGGCCACAGTTGAGAGAAAGAGCATGATGAATTAAGTGTGGAGACAACCTGTACATTATTCATAGCTATGCATATTACTGAAATGGGGCAGGACCTTCAAAAATTTAGTAATGTTCCAATACAATGGTCCCACTCTAGGTATTAGATTGTGAGAATGCTCGTGTGACACTTGATTAAAAGAATTAAAAGAATTCAGAGTTGTCAAGGACTGACCTATGATGAAGGGAACAAAACTTCAGAGACTCCCTACATAAACATTCATTAACAAGAGCAAAATATGATGGATTAAATTAGTTGCTTCAGGGCCACTTCTGTTTTTTTCCCCCAATAAAAAATATTTTCAAGGAAAGAAACCCACTTTGGAAAATCATAATGCTTTGATAGCTACTCCAGAATATATCTGAATTCAAGAGGAAAAAAGGAGATGGAATCCACGTTTTCACAAATGTATCACTGAAAAATGTTCAGATCCATAACTCCATATATACGCACATTATATATATATATATATATATATATATATATATATATATATATATATATAGTAAATGTTACAGTAGTTTAAATCATAAAGGCCTTTTTGAAGTATAGGTCATTTATTATGTATTTTCCTTCACACCCTCCTTTTACTTAAACATCTAAACATTTTAAATTACATAGATAAGTTTTATTTTAATGGGGAAAAACAACCTCTTCCCCCTCCACCCCAAATAAACTTCATACTCATGTCAAAATAAACTTCCTACTGAACATTAATCCTGGGAAATAACTTGTTTCATTTTCTATTTTGTTAACTTTTTTTTTTTTCGGTAATGTGGATTGATCTCAGGGCCTTGAGTTTACTTGGTTTTTCTTGCTTAAGTTGGTGCTCTACTACATGAGAAGCACTTTTTTTGGGGGGGGGGGTTCCGGTCGTGGGGCCTGAACTCTAGGCCTGGGCGCTGTCCCTCAGCTCTTCAGCTCAAGGTTAGCGCTCTACCACTTGAACCACAGCGCCACTTCCGGCTTTTTTCTTTTTGCTTATGTGGTGCTGAGGAATTGAGCCCAGGGCCTCGAGCATGCAAGGCAAACGCTCTACCACTGAGCCACCTTCCCAGCCCTACGTAAGAAGCACTTTTAACCTGGCTGTTTGCTGATTGTGTTGGAGATGGAATCTCATGGATTTTTCTCCCGTGACAGGTTTTGAATTGCAATCCTTTTCAACCTCCTGAGTAGCTAAGATTACAGGTTTCAGCCACCAGAACTAGACTTACATTGTTTATCTTTAAAAAGCCAAAAATGAGCTGGGCAGTGCCTCACACCTGAGATCCTAGCTTCTCAGGAGGCTGAGATCTGAGGATCATGGTCTGAAGCCAGCCTGGGTAGAAAAGTCCAGTAGACTCTTATCTCCAATTAACTACTCAGAAAAAGCCCTAAGTGGTGCTGCTAGCCTTGAGCACAAAGAGATTCAGGGAGAGCACCCAGGTCCTGAGTTCAGCCCCAGTACCAAAGCAAACATACAAAAAAAAAATATGGAACTCTACATCTCTAGCAATGTATTCTTTTATATTTTATTGCGGTCAAATGCACATTTAATGAAATTTACTCTCTTGACCATTTTTAGGTACCTTGTTTAGCAGTTACCAATACATTGTGGGGTTTGTTGGTTGGTTTTAACAAACATTGGTTATACTAGAGGGGTTTTAGTCTGAAATTTCTATACATGTATACAATACATCTTCGTCAATCTGAAGGTCTAATCAACTTGACCACCTCCCCACTCTTTGCCATCTATATCATAACCCCTTCTTAAAACAATTTCAACAGGTTACATCCATCTGTGTTCATACAAATAAACTAAATCAACCATATTCAAGGGATATTCTTCACATTGTTGTGTGTTGTTGAGAATTTTTTTCATTTTGCAAAGCTGAAAAACCTGATGCTGCATCTTTGAGACAGAAATCTGAATGTAAAATGGTTCCTTTCTTCAATTATTCATCAACAATAATTGCAATTCCACCCATCCAGTTCAGAATATGCTTCCAGGAACTGTTACAGACCAGAGGACTGGGGTCCTTTTGCTCTATCCAGATAGAAACCTAGGTAAGTGAGCAGAAGACACTTCAGGTTTTCCATGCCTTTGAAAGGATTTGCATGTGGTAGAATGAATAGCAATTATGTTTCCAGTTCAGCAAAGGTGGGCAAGACTACTGGATAGAAAGTCTTTATTGGAATATAAGTTTACATTAGGAGGCAGCAGAGTATCCTAACTGCTCACAAAGTAAATGAGCAGCCTGTTTATATAGCCAAAGTGGGAGGAGACTAGGATATCTACACCAGTCACAGGCACCAGTCACAGAAGTTTCCTCATGCTGGTACCAATCATGGAACAATCTGATATGCAACTGAGAGAGTTTGTACCAATAATGATAATTTGTTGTGCAAATGGAGGATTGTGCTAGCACCAGTCGTAGATTCTCTGTTGGTCCAAAGCGCCCAACACTCCCTGCCCCCCACCCCCACCTCCAAGTGGCCATAGTGGCAGGTGGGCTTCTGATGATCTAAAGTATTTTCCTTTTTCTTCTTTTCTTTTCTGCTTGAATCAGGGCCTAGGCTCTGCTCCTGAGCTTTTGTGCTTAGGTCTAGTGCTCCACTACTTGAGCCATAGTGGCTGTAAGCATTATGCCCACCTTTGGTCCTCAACTCCACTCAGATCTGACCCCTCCCTGCCCTGGAGTTCTCACTATACAGCTGGCCCCTCCCTCTCTCCACCCAGACCCACCTGAACTCCCATCTACCTCACTTCCTATCCCCAGACCCTGCTGCTACCTAGATAGTGGAAGCAGCCATGAGCTCTCTCTCGGGGGCAAATATGGCTCCTCTAATAAACCTTATAATAATCTTTCTCCTGTGCTTGCCTGCCTCTGCATGGTCCCCTGGCATGGATGTGACAGAGCCTTTCATTGATCCTGTCAGTGGTTCCACTTCTGAGTTTGGGTGGTTAATTAGAGATAAGAGTCTCAAAAATTTTCCTGCCTGGCTTCCACCTGCAATCCTCAGATCTGAGCTTCCTGAGCAACTAGGATTACAGATATAAGCCACTGGCACTAGACTTGGTGCTACTTCTTTTTATTTATTTATTTATTTTTTTGGGTGGGGGGTCCGGTTGTGGGGCCTGAACTCTGGGCCTGGGCGCTGTCTCTCAGGTCTTCAGCTCAAGGCTAGCACTCTACCACTTGAGCCACAGTACCACTTCCGGCTTTTTTTTTCTGCTTATGTGGTGCTGAGGAATCGAACCCAGGGCCTCAAGCATGCAAGGCAAGTGCTCTACCACTGAGCCACCTTCCCAGCCCTTGGTGCTACTTCTAAAAGGGCAGTAATTCCACTTATCTTATCCTAAGGGCCCTACTGCTAATCCTAATATATTGCTGAGTTTCTGCACATAGACTGGAGGGAGGAGAGGACACAGAGCACTCAGGCCACAGAGTCATTGTTTCCCTTGAAGTGGAGGCTCCAGTACCCACTAGGCTGAGTTGAGTCTTCTCAGTAATGCTAATGGATTCCTAGCAACTGTCTAGTGTCCTGTGCTGCAAAGCAGAGAGAGGTCAGAGTCAGGCTCAGGTGGAATCCTTTGATTCATAGTCTGTGGCAGAAGCTTCATTTCCCTGCTTTGTTGCTGTCACTACAATATAAGAATGTAATGGGTCCTGGCACTGGTGTTTCATGTCTGTAATCCTAGCCACTCAGGAAGCTGAGGTCTGAAGATTGTGGTTCAATGTCAGCCTGGG
Organism: Dipodomys ordii; assembly: GCF_000151885.1. NCBI lineage: Eukaryota > Metazoa > Chordata > Mammalia > Rodentia > Heteromyidae > Dipodomys > Dipodomys ordii. The sequence goes on from NW_012267248.1 coordinate 3,175,831, forward strand.
AAGGAAAGTCCATGAGGCTCAACTGGTAGAGCACTTGCATTGAGCTTAAGAGCTCAGGGACAGCACCCAGGCCCAGAATTCTAGCGCAATGACTGCCAAAAAAAAAAAAAGTATTGGGATCCAAGATGGTGTCAGGGTTCTGCTTAGCACCATCCTGTCACTCTAGATGCTTCTGATGTCTCTGGATATGAGTTTTTTTTTTTTTTTTTGGTCATGGGACTTGAACTCTGGGCCTAGGAGCTGTTCCTGAGCTCTTCAGCTCAAGGCTAGTGCTCTACCACTTGAGCCACAGTACTACTTCCAGTTTTCTGGTGGTTTATTGTAGATAAGAGTCCCATGGACTTTCCTGCCCTGGCTGGCTTTGAACCACGATCCTCAGATCTCAGCCCCCTGAGTAGCTATGGTTATAGGCTTGAGCCACCAACACATGGTTGGATATGAGATTTTTGCAATATGTATACTGTAGGTACTATAATTGTCTCAGATTTTACCTTAGCCCAGGCATTAATTTAAAGAATGTCTTAGTCCTCTAGATAGTTGACTGTCTCTTATTGCTAATTTTATAGCATTTAAGACCCAAAAATTTGATGTGGAAAATTTTTGTCACTTTACATTTACTAAATATACACATGATTAAAGGCATTTCAATTTCACCAAAAATCTATTGGCTATGGTTTTAGAAAAATTAATTTTGTTACTACATTTGTTTTCATCAAATCCATATGGATCAGTTATGTCTTCAAGGTCTGAGGTGATGTTGACATTGGATTGACTGATTGATTTTTGTGCTGGTCCTGAAGCTTGAACTAAGGGCCAGGGTGTTGTCTCTGAACCTTTTTGCTCAAGGCTAACACTCTACCACTTGAGCCATTGGTAGGGAATTGGAAACAAGAGTCTCAAGGACTTTCCAATTCAGGCTAGCTTTGAACACTGATTCTCACTCTGTTCTCAGTCTCCTGAGTAGCTAGGATTATAAGCATTAGTCACAAGTACCCAGCTTAAAATTTTTATTTTTAATTAACACATACTTGTATTAAGTCATGGGACATATGATTACAATTTGATACATGTACACATTTAATAATGATAAAATAGGATGATTAACATTCCCATCTCCTCATGTTATTATTCCTCCTTGTGGATCCTCACACATTTCTCATCGAGTAATTTGAAAGCATAATTGTTATAGACAATAGTTACCCTCCTGTGCTATGTGTAAGGTATATTAAGTAGATAGGTTTCACTAGGTAGTTGATGAAGAGAACACCAGGCACTATTCAGGCAGGAAAAGTATTTTATTTACCAAACTGCTGTCCCCGCCTTGCAGGGTGGAGAGGCATGGCCAAAAGGAACAACCACACTCCCCCACCCCCAATCCCCACCCTCTCCCCCACCCCCAGGCCAGGACTTATCTAGGCCAGTGACAGGAAGAGGTGGGGCCAGGTGGGGGAAAGGTGTGGCCACATTGGATCCAGAAGTGATCTCAGGGCCTGAGAAGTCAGCTGGGAGGGAGGCTTGTGACCAGAGGTGGCCCAGGATGTGACCCAGCCTGGAGAGGGAGGTGACTGCTTCCAGGTGTGCCAGTTACCTAAGTAACACATAGTTGGTGGAAACTTAGCCAAGAGGTAGGGAGGTGTCTGCACAGGACCTGCGTGGCCCGGGGCAGACCTTACACTATGAACATTGGAACTACTTTTCCCTCTCTAGCTGCACTTTGGTACCCATTGATACTGAAATAACCGGTGAGGCCCTGATAATCAGCGGGGCCCAAGAGTCTGCACGGCCCCTTGGTCAGGCCGCCTGGAGGGGGCAGGGCATAAGAGGTGAGCCTCACTGCTCCACAGACCAGGCCATCAGACAGATAAGGGCATTGAGAGCCCCAATGGGCTCCACTGGAGGGGCGGGGCATGGTACTGGAGGGTGTGGGGCATGGAGCCCCACATGGCTAGCTGCCTATTGGGATTGGACAGGGGGCAGCTTGGGGGAGGAGCAAGAATGGCGGTTTGAAACCATTAGTGGGGGAGGGGCCCAGCTATCTGGGTATATACAGGCTGCAGGCTCCGAGGCCACAGGGGAGGTTAGGGGGAAAATAGTCCTGAGGGAGGAGAGAGGAGTCCTGGCAACACCTGGACACCAGAGGAGAGGGGAGTCCAGAGGACACCCCTTTACAGTTAGTGTGGAGGAAGGAGAGGAATGGGAGTGGAGGCACGGCAGGAGGGGAAAGCCTGCCAGCAGAACAGACTTTTTGATGGTTCACTGGAGATCTTTGAATGGCAATCCTCAGATCTCAGCCTCTGGAGTTGCTAGGACTACAGGCATGAGCCATCAGCACCTGGCACTGTTTGTCTTTCTGCGCATTTTGATGCCAGATTGCTAACAGGCACCACTTCTGGGAGAAGGTCTCTAAAAGGGAAAAGGCCTCTGCCTGGCCATTGGGTGCTGAGTTCTTGATATTGTTTTAAAAACAACTTGAGGACACAACAAGGTAAAGATCAAGAAAGTTTCCTGGTAAAGCAAAGTGAAGGAAAGAGAGAGAGTACACATCCAAATGTGGGTGTGGCACATTGAATAGCAGGTTGGATGAGTAGTTAACATCATATCTGTTAATAGTAGGGTGGGGGATTTCTTAGGCTCACTGGAGGATGAATAATTTTCCTTGGTTCCCACACCTGGTACATCCCTCTCAGTCTTGCTGTTACTGTTTCATCAATTGGGGCTAGAGTTGTCAAGGTTAGCCTGCTCATTCCCCTTCAAACAGGATGGATTCTGCCACACCTTCCTTTCAAGACAGGTGTCCATCTTTAGATAATTGTTTAAAACATATTTTATATCCAGTGAAGTCCTATTTCTGAGTGTTTCCCTCCCAGTTTGTGTCTTTCTTTCATATATCCTTAGTTTCCAGAGCACACTACTTTTGGCAAGGGGGGCAAGTTCAGATTCAGAGGGAAAGAGCTGATCTTTTTCCTTTTTTTGTGGGGCTTGAACTCTGGTCCTGGGTGCTGTCCCTGAGCTTTTTAGCTGGCAGCGAGCATTCTACCACGTCGGTCATAGCGCCATGTCTGGTTTGTTGGTGGTTAACGGAATTTCTTGCCCAGGCTGGGTTTGAACCACAATCCAGAGACCTCAGCCTCCTGAGTAGCTAGGTTTATTGGCATGAGCCACAGGCACCAGGCTTCCTTTTCCTTTATTTTCTCCTCTCTTTACTACTAATGTATCATATGAGAGGACATAATGTTTTAAGCAAAGAAAACAGTGCCTGTGTGTTTCTAATAGAGTTACTCAGTGATTCAGTGCTTGATTCCTGGCTGCAATTTCCCATGTTTCCCTTTCCCTCATTTAACCTGCCTGGGATTCACTTGAGTTTTTGTGCTTCCTCCCCACACCTTTTTTTTTTTTTAATATCACAGCAATTGCTTCCCATAATCTTCTGAAAAGATGACTCATTTCATAGATGAGTAAATAAATAAAGAGTGGTACATATATACAGTGGAATTTTATTCATCCTTTAGAATAAGAGTATGTCACTTGCAGGGAAATGGATAGACCTAGAATAAGTCATGTTAAGTAAGGTAAGCCAAGCTCAGAAAGAAACACAACTCATATTTTCTTTCACATGTGGAAGGTACATATAAAATATAACTGGACATGATAACCTTTGCAGGACTTCAGGCATTCACACACAGTCTGAGTAAAGGAAGATACTTTCAGGAGAAGAACTCAAAGGAGTAACTCTTCTGAACATTTAAATTACTATTTATCCAAATGAAATTCAAAAAATGAAAACATGGGTTTTGTGACGTGGTGCTGTGGCTCACATGATAGAGCCATAGCCTTGAGCATAAAGGAACTCAGAGATAGCACCCAGGCCCAAGTATCAGCCCCAGGACCACTACAACAACACTCACAACACACAAAACAATATGGTGGGTTTTTTTTTTATTGTTGTTGATGGTATGTTTTGTTTTTCTTTTTAGTGAGGACAAAGGTAGGCACAGAAATGGAGGAAGGATGAAGAAACACAATCATGTTGTTCAGTATACACTATGTGAGAAAAGGAGTTATGTAAATTGTGTGCAGGGACTGGAGGGGGATACCAGGAACCTGGGTGAAGTGAAGGAAGGGTAACATTGTCCAGAAAAGAAATGTACTCATTACCTGACTTGTGCAATGGTAACCCTTCCGTAAAAGATCTAAATAATAAAAATACAATTACACATATTTAAAAAAATGGTTTCAGTTTTCAATATTTTTATTATTTGCCTTGTAAATTACTTAGCTTCATTATTCCTACTCTTGTAGAATGCTGTGCAACCTCGCTGTGCAAAATTGGAGCTATGAACTATCTGGTTTAAGAACCATATAGTGTTGTAATATTTGGGGTTTATTTAAAAAATGGAAGAACAATTTATCATTATGATAAATTTATTCTTTTCGGTCGAGGGGCTTGAACTCTGCACTTGGGCTCTGTCCCTGATCTGTTCAGCTCAAGGCCACTGCTCTATTACTTTGAGCCAAGTGCAACTTCCGATTTCCTGGGGGTTCAGTGGAGATAAGGGTCTCATGGACTTTCCTGCTTGGCCTGGCTTTCAACTGCCATCTTCAGATCTCAGCCTCTTGCTTGAGTAGCTAGGCTTACTACAGGCTTGAGCCAGGATGCGGTAATTTTTTTTTAAAGTAGTTCCAAAAGAGTTTTATTTCAGGACTAAAATTCAAAACCCATGTATTATTTTCCTTCTCAAACGTCTTGACTTTTTGGATAACAAGAAAATCTTGCAAAAACAGACCATGTGGAGTCAGAAAAGTACACCCAAACTGCGTTACGACCACTGAACTTGGTGGCTGAATTTCTGGGCTGTGTTGGGACTTTCCAAAAATGTCCTTCTTTCTACGATCCAAGGGAACGGGGACCGGTGGGAGCGGGGTGGGGGTGGGGGTCCAGCCCAAGCAAGTAGGGGCAGCTCAGCCACCAGCCAAGGGGTTCAGAAGAACTAAGGGATGGAGGGAAGAAAGGAAATGCTTTAAAAAGGTTCCTACTAGCTTCCCGCGAGCCAGAAAGGTGCTTCTCCACGAGTGGATTGACGGCTGCAGACACCAACAGGGAGCTTCCCGCACGGATACTTCCCCAGCATTCAACTTTGCAGGGGCCCAGGACAGTCGTCCGGAGGCAGCACTGCGCACGGTCAGGGTGGCCTGGGTGGGAGAGGCATAAAGGCGGTGCCGGTGACTGATTGGCTTAGGGACCCATGGGCGTGGCCAAGGGGCGGGAAGAGGAAAAAGGGAGGAGCCCCAGAGCTGGCGCTGAGCGCAGTCCCAGAGCGGTGGAGACTATGACCACGCTGCGAAGGCTTCGAGAGGCGCCCCGGCACTTGCTAGTCTGCGAGAGATCCAACTTCAGCCACCACAAGTCACGCCACCGGCATCTAGTGGAGGCGCACTATCACAATTACCGGGTGAGCCGGCGTCCTCCGTGCACGCTAAGGCCGCGACAGGGTTTGGGGAAACGTCTCACCACTCTTCGCGTGGCGGTAGTCTCCCTGTCGGTGAGGGGCGGGCCATCACTAGGCATCCTGGGAGTTGTAGTCTCCGCGGTGCTCTGGCCCCGTAGAGCTCTGCAGTGCAGGACTACAACTCCCAGGATGCCGTGCTGGCAGGGCTCCTTTGAGGGTAGGACCCGCAGAGTCTGGTTCTTGCTGTCCAAAGCGCGTCTTAACTTCTAACGGGTCCCAGCAGCCGGAATATTGTTTCTGAGAGCCCTGTGAGGGGCTGGGCGGGGACGGGGCAGTTGGGCAGCTGTGCCTGTCCTGAGGTGCAGCTGTCCACATGAAATCGGCTGGTGTCTCGTGCCTCCTTCCCACCGCAGTGTCCTCCCACAGCCCGATTCCCTCTGTGGCCAGCTGGTCTACCCCCGCCTCTTCCCAGCCCCTTGTCCTGCCCTGGCTCAAGAAGCCACCTGCTTTGCTAACCCGTTGATGGGAGCCGATTTGATAATCGAGAAATTCCCCAAACCTAACTAAGATGGCACGAGTTTAAGCATTTTATATTTGAAATTGGTTAGTTTGATATGTCCCAGACATTAAGTAACCCGCTCCCTCAGAAACACATTGGTGTTGGTGATGGAGCTTTAAGGCTGGGCCTCAGTGTGAGCACTTGAGCAACAGCTGGAATCTGCTGGTATTTCACGTTGTTGGTTTGCTTGTAAAGCTCATCTCAGTCAGTAGGTCAAGTTGTTTTGCCCTGAAAGGTCTGGGCTGACCTGTGGCATCTCTAGAACATTGAACCCTGCAGGAGCCCTTTGCTCTCTGAGGAGCGTATTAATAATTGAGAGTTCCTAAATTCCCTGTGCTCCTTGGATTCCAAGGTAAACCTGGCAATAAATAGCCTCTCCAATTGCATTTCTTTGAAAACAAAGTAGCAAGAGAAACAGAACCTGAAGTATATTGCTCATATGCAAAAGGTAAAATGCAAGCAAGATCTTCCAATTAAAATGTTTTTGCTTAAACCGGAAGTGGCACTGTGGCTCAAGTGGTAGAGCACTCTCCTTGAGGTGAAGAGCCGAGGGACAGCGCCCAGGCCTAGGGTTCAAGCCCCACGACCGACAAAAAAAAAGTTTCTGCTTAATTTCTTTACTGTACTATTAGGTTGCCATGCAGGAGTGAACAACTTGAGTTGTTAAATTTCTCTGTTTGGTCTGTTAACTTCAGAGGTTTGTTGCCAGCAAACCTGGTGAAGAAATAGCAACACTCACTTCCAAAAATCTGAGGTTAATCTTCATGAAAATGTATTATGTATTGCAATAGGTGTCATTTCTCATTCCTGAATGTGGGATATTACCAAAAGAACTGAAAAGCCTGGTCATGGAAACTGGACCCTATTACTCTGTGAAGAATTTACCTCTTCATGAATTAATTACACATGAATTCATCAACACTTTTGTAAGGAAAGGTAAAAAACAAATAAACCATGATCCCACATAATGAACAAGGCAAGATGAGGAACTACAAGGAGACTGTAGCATGTTATTGGGACTATTTTTTTTAATTGTTCTGTTTGTTTTTTGTGCCTGTACCAGGGCTTGAACTCACCCACTGGGTGCTGTTCCTTAGCTTCTTCCACTAGCATTCTACCCTTTGAGCCAAACCCCATGTTTGGTATTTAAATGGAGATAACAGTTGCATGAACTTTCTTGCCTGGACTGGCTTTGCACTGTGATAGCAGTCTTTTGAGTAGGTAAGATAATAGTTATGAACCACCAGTGCTAACACGCTTGTTTGGAAAGGATCTGTAGTCTTGTGTGTATTACTCTGTCCTTCATTTTTCCTGTCCTACCATTTGCTGCAGTCCTGTTAAGTGGTAGTTTCTGATTACACTGTCCTGAGAATCTTCTTAGATTTTGTGTCCCTGACCTCATTCTGTTTCCCTCAGTCCCAATTTTATCTACTATAATGACTAGTTTGTTTCAGTTGTTCTCTTGGATTCATTGTTTGAAGTTGTATTTCAGAGTGTCTGTAGGGATTCCACCCTCCTCTCAGAAGCTAATCACCATGTATATATGGACATACACTGTTGTAGCTGCCTGCTTATGAAGTCTGGTTACTATATCACTGGTCACTCTGGGGGCTCCATGTGAAGCTGGACATGTCATCTGTTTACATCAGCATTTTCCGCTGTAAAGTCTGAGGTTATTTTGTTAATGGCATGGACACTTTGTGGCAGGCACTTTTCAATATCTCATATCCTACATCTAAGAGGTAGGCCCCTGATCCCTGTGTAACCCATGAAGAAAGACTGAGTAGCTTTTGATTATTAACCTAGAACTGTCTCTGAGGAGTATTTGCCTACCTGCTCTTTTTCTTGGTGCCTTTCTGCTAACACCTGTAGAGACTAAGTTCCATTCGACGTTATTTTTCTGCCTGAGGATAGAAAACTTGATGGAGGGGAGTGAGCTGGCTGGAGCTCAGCCTTCCATGTCTTCCAGCTTCCCTTGTGTGTGTTGGTCACTGAGCTACATGGGGTGTGGTGGCTGGAAGATCTGTCCTCATGAAATTAATGCATTAACTTGTGATGTCTTCTGTGTTTTAATTCTTCCTCCTAACTTTCTCTTACAGGTTCCTGCTATGCACTGACATTCAATACAAATATTGATGAAGATAATACTGTTGGTCTGCTACCCAATGGTAATTGTTTTCTTTTTCCCTTTCGTTATAAAAAAATGCATTCTGGGGCTGAGAAGGTGGCTCAGTGGTAGAGCACTTGCCTTACATGCCTGAGGCCCTGAGTTCGATTCCTCAGCACCACATAAGCAAAAAGAAAAAAGCTGGAAGTGGCGCTGTGGCTCAAGTGATAGAGCGCTAGCCTTGAGCTAAAGAGCTGAGGGACAGTGCCCAAGCCCAGAGTTCAGGCCCCATGACTGGACCCCCCCCCCAAAAAAATGCATTCTGTAATACCAACAATACCACTCAGGAATTCATCCAAAAGATTACAAATGAGAATATAGTAAAGCCACTTGCACAGTCATGTTCATTGTGGGACTATGTATCATAGCCAAGGATGGAATCAGCCACGGTGCCCCTCAGTGGATGAACTGATCCAGAAAATGTGGTCTATATACCCAGTGGAATTTTACTCATCTATTAGGAAGAATAATATTATATAACTTGCAGAGAAATGAGTAGATCTGGAAAAGAGTGAAGTATGTCAGGCCAAGGGAGACAAAGTATGCATGTTTTATCTCCTATGTAGAAGCTAGGACTAATTTAGAAATGTTACAGATTCACATAAGTGGAGTTATATACAATTATATACAAATTTATTAGCTGAAATGTGATATTTTCAGGGGAGAATTCATTCCAACATTGTACTTCTTTAAAAAAAGGAATACAAAAAAATGGGTACCAGGAAACTGGTACTTGAAAGTTGTATGTAAGAAGGTCAGGGAGGGGGAAGAATGTACATATAGTATTCAATGCATATCATATGAAAGTAATAAAACTGAAGTGAGGCATTGTGTTGATGGGGAAGGAGAGATCGATGAAAGTGGTGCTATTGATCAAGATGCATTGTACCTATGAGCTGATTTTTTGAATGATAACTCCTTTGTAGAATTACCTAAGAAAAATAAAAAATAATTTTTTAAAAAAAGATCCAACCATGTAGATCTATACAGAGTAAAGTGATGGTCTCTAGATCATCCTGACTTACTTCCATTCTTAGAATGAACAGTTTGATGTTAATTCTTCCAGCATGTTCTATGATTTTATCAACATATGTAAATGTTTTTATACTTGAATTACATTGTGCTGCATTGGTATTCAACGTTCTTTTTCCTGGAGTTACACATCATAATTGTCTTTCCATATCAGTGCATAGAATTCTCACAAATTTTTAAATTTGTTTGTTTTTGAGCAGGAAGTTACCATGTAGCCCAGGAAGGCATGGAACTTACTTCAACTGCCTTGAACTCCAGATCTTGTAGTTTAGCTGCTGTAGTGCTGGACTGATAGAAATGTACCACCACACATGATTGTAACTTACAGATTTTAATTTTTTAAAGATATTTGAGGCCCAATTATGTTAAAGCACACCTATAATCTCAGCTACCCAAGAGGTAGAGATGGAGAGGTTTAAGATTTGAGTCCAGCGTGCATAGAAGTTAGTGAGATTCTCATCTCAACCAACTGATGTGGTTCTTGTCTATAATCTCAGCTACCCAGGATTCAAATATGGAAGGATCATTGTCTAAGGCTGAGGAAAAAGAAAAATGTTATCTGAAACACAACTAAAGTAGCCTGGCGCTGGTGGCTTATGCCTGTAACCTTAGCTACTCAAGAGGCTGAGATCTGAGGATTGTAGCTCAAAGGCAGCATGGGCAGGAAAGTCCATGAGACTTTTGTTTTGTTTTGGTCAGTCATGGGGCTTGAACTCAAGGTGAGCTCTTTACCACTTGAGTCACAGCACCACTTCCTGTTTTCTGGTGATAAGAGTCTCAAACTTTCCTGCCCAGGCTGGCTTTGAACGGTGATCCTCAGATCTCAGCCTCCTGAGGAGCTAGGATTACAGCCGTGAGCCAGCGGCACCTGGCTGCAGGAGACTCTTACCTCCAATTAACCACCAGAAAACCAGAAGTAGCATTGTGGCTCATATTGGTAAGGGATAGCCTTGAATGAAATAGCTCAGGGACAGTGCCCAGGCCCTGAGTTCAAGCCTCAAGACTCACCATAAAAAAGAAAGAAAGAAAACTAAAGCAAAAAAGAGTCTGCTCTATGATTCAGGTGATACAAGGTTTGTGATCAAACCCCAGTACTTCCAAAGCACAAGGAAATATTTGAAATAGTATGTATGTTATGATTTTTTAAAAATAATTTCTTAATAGAAATTTAGATAATTTCTATACTGCTGTTAATAGTACTGATGAATATACACAAGTTAATACCTATGTATCTACCTGCATATTCATGTGGCTGTGTGTTATAAATCAGGTCTTGATAGTTGGATAGTTATGCTGGTAGCAGGGAAATTTTTGCATCTCTCTTATGGGAACTACTCTTTGTTTTATAGGGAAGTTGATTTTATCCCTGGATAAAGACACTTATGAAGAAACTGGACTTCAAGGTCATCCCTCTCAGTATTCTGGCAGAAAAATTAGGAAGTTCAGTGAGTATTCTCCCCAGTCTGGCAGTGCTCCCAAACTGTCATCCTCCCATAGCAGGACAGTCGGGGTTAGGACCCCTCTGACCTTGGTTCAGAAAACATGGCTTGTGTTTCTTGCCAGTGAAAGTGGGACTTGAGCTGTTATGGATTGAACTTCACAGAGGGAAAAAGAGACTGCTGTGGAATTGACTTCTCTTCAGCTTCAGCTGCTATGTTTTGTGTTTTTTTTCAAACCTCAGTAATTTGAATTAAAGACCTAGGCACTGTGTTTAGCTTTTTTTCTCAAGGCTGGTGCTGTATCACTTGAGCCAAAGCTCCACTTTAACGTTTTTTGGTAGATTATTGGAGATAAGAGGCTCACAGACTTTCCAACCTGAGCCAGCTTTCAACTGATTTTCAAATCCCCAGCCTCCTGAGTAGCTAGATTTTGAGCCACTGACAACCTGGCTTCACAATTGATTCTTAATAAAGAATTCCTTTAGTTTTCCTAAGTCTTTTGGTCAGCTGACTATCCAGTGTGGATAGCAGTGGTTAAAGCTGCCGCATCCACAGTGGATTCAGGGGACCCCTGTTCTAGTTTGTTGATCTGAGAAAGATAATACTTGTTGTTGACAGCTCTTATTCTAGAAATACCCACTGCAAAGATAGTTTAGACTTGATGAACTGAAGGAGTGAAGAAGAGCAACATCATTTTCAGTATAATAAACTTTGTAAAAATGTGCACACTATGTATATCAGAATGAAATATCTGTTCTTTTTTCTACTTTTAAGTTGTTTCCATTGATTTGATGGATTCATCCTTTATGTTGGAGTCTAAGAAGTATAAAAGAATATGTTGGTCCTTCAAAGAAAAGAAGCCTTTGAAGTTTGATTTCCTTTTGGCTTGGCATTCTACAGGTATGAAGAACAAATATTTGTAATGGTATAATGATTTTTGTATGTGTGTATGTTCCAATCTAGAGCTTAAACTCAGGGCTTCATGATCTCAGTGAATGGTTTTTTTGCTCAAGATTGTCACAGCTCCATTTCTGGCTTATTGTTAGTTAGCTGGAGATAAGAGTCTCATGGACTTTTCTGTCTGGATGGGTTTGAAACCTCAATCCTCAAATCTTAGCATTCTGAATGCTAAACTTACAGGCATGAGCCTATGGCTCCAGGCTCTTAACACAATGATGATTTTGAAAGCTAATAACTGTTGATTTTTTTTATTCATCACTTTAGTGAAGGGTATTTTGTTCAAACATTATTTAAAAAGCTGCTTGTCTTGGTCTGAGAACCATAGTTCAGAATAAGCTAGGTCTGAAAACATTTGCCTAAATCTTCGTGGATTCTCTGTAGATTCAGACATCCTAAAACTGAGTTCAAAGAAGGCAGCTTTCCCCTGTTTCTCCGCTTCCTTTCCTCCAGCTCACCTTGTAGTCTTGGCTACAGTGTTTCACGAGACCCCTAGTTATACAGACCTATGTGATCTGTTTGCTCATTGCTAGTGGCACTAACAGAGGTATACCATTAAGTGTCATTTCAAACTTGTAACTTGTAGTTGACTACAACACTAAATTTAGTTTAAATTTTGATGTTCATTAGGTTTGTTTATTAAGTTTGTTAATCTGCTTACCATTGCTCCTATTCAAGCATTATGTCTTTGGCCAACTATATATGATCCACTCATGAGGAAGTATGATGGTATAGTGCTCTTGTTTGGGAGGTTGGGGAAGCATGTGGGTCCATTTTGGAAATGTTCATGTTCTTCTGCTCCTTGTGGGAGACTTCTGGTCACAGCCAAGCAAGGTTGCTTCCCTAGATCCTAGTTCTGTGAAGATCCATGTCACTTAGTGAAGCATGTGGTAGGCAGAAGGGGGAGAGATTTACAGAAGTCACCATCTCTTGAAGTCTTCTCTGCAGTGGAGTTTATGTGGCTTTCTGCTTCTAAGCCTTCTGACTGCTTTCAGAGCTTTTCAGGAACTGTGGATTCTGAGATTCAGTCTGCCAGCTAATAAAGTAGCAACTCCTGTCCAAGACAAAGGATTTCATTTGTATAGCAGTCATCCTAGGAAAGAGAGACAGGCAGACAGTGACCAACTCAATAGAAGAAACTGTTTATACCATGTGGAGGACAAGAAGTCTGTCACAGCCATCTGTAAGCTAGAGACTAGAAATGCCCACCCAAGTCTGGAAGCCTCAGAAGCAGACAAGCTGTTGGCCTTCCTCAGTCCAAGGCCACAGGTCTGAGAACTTAGGGGACCATGTGTACAAGTCCTGGAGTCCCAAGGACAGAGAAGTTGGAGGCATGTCTGGAGTTATATCAAGGTTATATTCATGATTTTTCCACCTTTCTTAATAAATTGTAGAAGGGCTTTATGTTCTCCAGAACGTACCATCTCCAGAAGAGAGATCAAATTTCCCTTTCCACTGTCCCTTTGCTTGTCCTGGGCTCCCAGCCAGCCAGATGATGCACACCTCCATCAAGGGCAGTCCCTTCACTGCCATGGCAGTGTGTGGATACCCTCACACACACCCAAAGACAGTGCTTTACCTGCTCTCCACTTAACATGACACCTGAAATTCACCATCTTGTGAGAGTTGGCACTTGCAGCAGTTCACCTAGTCCCAGGTCCCAGAATGACACAAAATTGGCCAATGATGCTCGCACACACAGAAGGTTCCATCTTGGAATGGAATAAAAAACCCAAGATGATTTCTACTGGGCAGAGAGCGTGCTTCTGTGTGGGAGGAGACAGAAGGTGTGACACTGGGCAGTAAGCAGGCTGCCCTGTCCTGTGGAGGGCCTTCTATTCTTACCTCCCAAGGTTGTTGCCTACATTAACTATTTTTCTGTGGGAAGTTGTCATTGGTTGTCTCTTAGGTTTACTGTATAGATTATACTGTAGTTCAGTAATATTCATACACTTGGGTTTTGTGTATAGAGTTGAAATGTTCTTCTTGGAGCAAATGAAAGTAATTTAGAGCAGGTCCGAAAGCACTGTGTATTTCCTGGAAAAGCATGAAAGAATCTAAGTGTTTACGGAAGTGTGGTATGAGCAACAGTTAGCAGATTTAATGATCTAAGCTGAACCCCGTTTTGCACATCTGCCATGTTAATTCTACCAGTCTCCCATGGTGCTGAAAGGGAACGAATTACTTCTGGGGATTCACTAGAGTTGTTTGTGATTTTCACACAGTCTTATATGTGTGTGTTTGAAGGTGCAACAGATTCAACAATGATGTCATACTTTTCCAAATACCAAATTCAGAAGCATCAACCTAAAGTAGAGCTGAGCACAGTGAATGATTTGCAGTGCCCGGTGCTGCAGAGCAGTGAGCTTAAAGGAGAGCCAGAGTCATCCTGCGGTGCCCCAGAGCTCTTTGAGTGGCTGGGCGCAGTCTTCTGTAATGCAGACCTGTAGGTATCTACACTTGGGAATTGGGCAGGGCTGTGCCCTGCTGTTTTATTTTGTTAGACATGTACTCCTTAGGATGTGATTCCACAGTAGTTCTGAATATCTCCTCTTTTTTTCCATGATAGAAATAATGAGCCTAATAATTTTGTGTCAACCTACTGCTGTCCCCAGCCAAGCACAGTGGTGGCCAGGGCTTGCTTGTGTACAATCACTGGCCTCATCCTTCCAGAGAAGATCTGTGTCCTGCTGGAACGGCTGTGGTAAGCACCTTTTTTACATTTTTTTTTTTTTTTGTGCCCTAGTGGCCTACTGAGCATACGGCATGCCCCTTTTCTTGGCCTGGGATCTAGTGTAGAAATGTTATGTTTCATCTGGGTTAGTCATCTTTGCTGAGAAATGTGCTAGAGTCAGTCACCTGTTCTAATGAAAAGGTAGGCAGAGGTTTGGAGCAGACAAGCTACTCTTTCTCCTGCTTCTCTACTCTGAGCCATTTTGATGCAATCAGTTAGAACATCACTCAAAAAAAACAAACCCCCCAAAAATGAATGTGGGATGAATTACATTTAACTTTTAGTACTAGAGATGTACAAAATGTTTAATCTGAAATGGTGTGGACAGAAATAGGGTAGAAGAGAGTTGATCAGCCCAAACATACCTAAGATTTGTCCAGCATTGGAGTTCTTTGACTCACTAAGCACTAACAGTATGCTAAGTGTTGAATAGAGTGGTAGGGTTTTTATTTTTTGTTTTTTTTTTTGTCATGTGGGGAGGTCATATATAACTATAAATACAATGTGTGCGTTGGATCTAATGTGAGGACAGAGAATTATCCTGTTTAGTGTTTTCTCTGTCCTTTTAAAATACCTTCATATTAAAGTCTTCAGTGTTCTCCCCATCCCTGTCTTAGTCACCAGTGCGGTTTGAACTCATGTTCTTCAGCTTGCCACTTTACCACTTGTACCATTCCTCCAGCCCAAATTTTGGTTTGTTCATTGGAATGGAGGCTTGTCAGCTTTTCTGCCCAGGCTGGCTTCAAACTTCTCTAACTACTCAGCCTCCTGAGTAGCTAGTATTGCAAATTTGAGGCACTTGTGACTGGGTTTTCTCTTTTGAACCCAGTATCTTTTTTTTTTCTATTTATTAGCTTAGTACTTTCGTTTTCTACAATAAAAGGGACAGTTTTTGATGAATTTGGTGAATTACTCTGTGACATTCTACAAACATCCTTATATACTGTGTGGGGTTTTGTGGTTTGGGTTTTTTTTTGTCATTGTTGGTTTGTTTTGTGGCACTGAGCATCAAGTCCAGGCCTTGCACACACTAGACAAGTGTTCTACCCTTAGCTGAACCCCTAACATGGTTCTTTGAGTCTTCAGCAATGTTCCAGAAGTAGGGGGAGAACTGTGACTTTTGTTTTGTGTGTAGTGTGTTGATCTTTATGGAACTTACAATATAGCATTAGGAACTTACTCTGCACCTGCTAGTTTGTATAAGTTAAAGCCAGACTCTAAGATCATTAGAACATCCTGAATAGATTCTTTTTTTTTAATTGTAAAGATACTGTACGGAGGGGTTACAGTTATATGAGTAAGGTAATGAGTACATTTCCTATCAAGCATTGTTAGCCACACCTTTGTTTTTCCCCTACTATCCCTTCCCTCCATACCTCCCAAACTCCTCCCTCTACATCCCCCCTCCCCACCAAGTGATAAAGTTCGTTTTCAACAGTGAATGTATTTTTAAAAAGTAAGTATGGACATTCCTCCATCTCCCATTTTGTTAAGGATGATCTGTCTTTTTCAGTCATTACTTTGATGAACCAAAGCTGGCTCCGTGGATTACCTTGTCAGTTCAAGGCTTTGCAGACAGCCCTGTTTCCTGGAGAGAGAATGAGCATGATTTTCACAAAGGAGGTGAACATATGTACAACTTTGTGATTTTTAATAACCAGGACTACTGGCTTCAGATGGCTGTTGGAACACTCGATGACTGTCCTCCCTAAGCAATACTGAATTTTAAAATCTGTTTATTTGTAGTCACTTGTTTTCTGATTTCTTCATTTGTGTATGTGTGGGTCTGTGCACTGATGATGTTCCTCAGCTCACCATTTGCTGGCATTCTGGCCTGCACAGCCTATCTACGTGGCAGCGGGTGCATGCTCAGTGACTGGCTTGTTCTCTCCGTCAGTGCAAGCACAGGTTGTGTTCACTGCACTGTCATGACAGCTGGAATGAGGGGACCATTGAGTAAGGGCTGCTGTTGCTCATTGCAGCTTTCATCAAGCAATGAGAAGACCTGTATCACCCTTCCCAAGACCTGTCCTTGTGGTAAGGCTCTTCATTGATTCCCTCCTCAATTTCTCCTCACCCCTATGAGGAAACTGAAGCACAGGATGGTCAGGAAGCTGTTGAGTTCTCTCTGCTAGTAGATGAGCCTGGATGTCAGGCCAGCCTGAGTCCTCATCAGCTGTTCTCACTGTGTTTATTGCTTCTGGATCAGGGAGGGACCTGTGGGAACTTGGAACTGTTAACCAACAAGTTCCATTTTATTTCTAGCAATGTGTCTGGTGTGGACCCAACAAAAAAACAGCTTTCACAATATACAGGGAAAAAATATACTATAATTGTATTCAGAAATTGAAATTTGAGTTTTAAAAAGGAAAAGCAAAAAATTCAATGGAAGCCAAAATCCAGAGTAACTAGAAGAATGTGAATTTTCTTTTGACAGCCTCAGGTGAGGGAGGAGCAGCAGAGAAGCCAAGAAAACTTAGGTCCTGACAGGGTAGAAGAACCAGGAGGGAGACATAAAGTTGAGACTCCCCAAAAGCATAGACTTAGCACCAGGCAAACTGTGACTGGAGCTGTCTGTTCCCTCACATCCTCATCCCCTCAGCTTCTGGAGCAGCAGGGAAGACTGCCTGTGCTAAAGGAAACTATTGCTCTGAAGTTGGGCAGAAATGTAAGTGTGCATGTGTACAAGTTCCTCTTGTTTTGAGGGAACTCAAAAGGTTCCACAATCTAGGTTCATAGTTTTAAAAATTACTACAAAGCACGTAAATTAGGCAAGAGATGTCAGAAACAGTGGACAGAAAACATTGAAGATGTTTGCCTTTATAGTCAACTAGTGAAAAACCAAACTTCAAAACACATGAAGCAAAAACAACTGAGGAGAAATGCACAATTGCACATTATCAAATTTAATGTCTCTCTGTATGGGTAAATAGGCAGAAAATCAGCAACAATATAGCAGATATGAGCAACACTATCAACCAACAGAAACTGATAATTATAGAATATTCTACCCTGCAACAGCAGACACCCATCTTTCTCAAGTGCATATGGAATTTGTGTGGAGGCAGAACATGCCTATTCAATAATTTCAGATTTAAAAAGATAGATTTATATTATCTCTGTTACTAATAGGATTAAAAAATCAAGGGCTGGGAATGTGGCTTAGTGGTAGAGTGCTTGCCTCACATGCATGAAGCCCTGGGTTTGATACCTCATTACTACATATACAAAAAAAGCCAGAAATGGTGCTGTGGCTCAAGTGATACAGTGCTAGTCTTGAGCAAAACAAGCTCAGGGACAGTGCCCAGGCCCAGAGTCCAAGCTCCAGGACTGGCAAAAAAAATAAAATAAAATAAATTAAAAATCAGTAACATTCTTAAAAATTCCTGAAATATTTGATAACTGTGTAACTCAGAGATCAAAGAAAAGGTCTAAAAAGAAACAGGAAGGTAACCTGAGTAAAAGGTTTAAAATAATATACCACTGTAATAATACATACAATAATAGTAACCACTAAAGCAGTTAGGGTATGTGTGTGTGTGTGTGCATGCGCGCGTGTGCGTGTTTGCGTGGGTGTGTGCGTGCGTGCATGCGTGCATGCTGGTCCTAAGGGTTGAACTAGGGTGTGTGTGTGTGTGTGTGTGTGCATGCGTGTTTGCGTGTGTGCGTGCGTGCGTGCATGCATGCATGCTGGTCCTAAGGGTTGAACTAGGGTGTGTGTGTGTGTGTGTGTGTGTGTGTGTGCGTGCGTGCGTGCGTGCATGCA
>NW_012267248.1:3197096-3207285 GCF_000151885.1 Dipodomys ordii
AAAAAAGAAATATGATTAAAGCACAAAAGCAAGTATGGAATTATCACAACAAAGATATACAGTTAATAAAGTGTGCTAATAGAAAAAAATGTGCTCTCTAGGAATACATATAGATAAATAACAAGAAGGAGATAGAGGTATTGGGGAGTTAGTTCAGTGGAAAAGCACTTGTCTACCAAGTCAAGGACCTGAGTTACAGACTCAGCTCTAGAAAGAAAAGAAAAAAAAGGAAATATAAGACAAACACAAATTTGAGGACCATGTAGATGAATGTCACTTACAATCTTCCTTGGTAAATGGATACTGCCTGGAAGTCTGCTACATTGAAAGAAAGAAATGGCCATGAGAATGGAATCAGTGATTGTGGACATTTTGATTCTGTACACTTGAAACTGGGAGTGGAGTGGGTTGGACATCGTCATGTGGGAAGCAAGGTATTTCCAGTGTCAGAAGACGAATAAACACACAGGAGATATAGGAGAGTTCATTAAGGCATTTTACTTGTGTACAGAAGGACATTCTGCCATTCTCCCCAGAGCTAGACAGGCATACCAGGTTGGGTAGTCTCGGTTTTTATCTAAACCTAAGGGATGAACAAGTTGTCCATTCTTGTTGCTAAGGAGTTAGACTCATATTTTCTTTTCTTCTTAAGATTCCATATATATACACACACATATATACATATATGTGTGTATGTATATATATATATCTCCAATCCTGGGGCTTGAACTCAGGGTCTGGGCACTATCCCTGAGCATCTTTTGCTCAAAGCCAGCATTCTTGTCCCAGTGTCCTACCACATCTCACACTGTCACTTCTGGCTTCTTTTTTACTTTTTTCTTTTTAATGTGGTACCTATGAATCTAATGCAGGGCTTCACACATGCTAAGCAAGCACTCTACCACTAAGCCACAGTCCTAACCAAGACTCCTATTTTCTTTTGCAGTTGGTTACTGGAATGAGGAAATACTAGGAAGTTTAAAAGCACTCTGTTAGTGAAAGGTTGATACTTGGCAGGGGGCGGGGTGTGGGGAGCATCAGTGGGGCACTGTCCTTTTAGAGTCAAAGGCATTATGGGTTCTGATCACATCTGGCTGGGTACCGCTGAGAATAGTTACAGTTGGAGGAGGTTAGTGAAGTCAGTGAAAAATTCCCACTCAAGTTCCCACTCTAGGTCTATTATTTAACTTCATTAATAAAGATTTCTTCACCAGATCTGACTGGCTGGTCACAGGCAACACAGATGAAAGTTACAATTACAGTATCAAAACAACTAGTTTCAGGAAATGTCATTACTACCAAATATCAGTATACAGTGGTGAGTGGCTACAAGATGGAGACATTTTAGTTTGAAAAGAAAGATTGGTTCATCACACAGTCAATAGACCAGGAGGCGCAAAGGTGGGAAGCCATTGCACTGGTTTGTGCCTGGATGGTGCACAGCGGGCCCTGCCTTTTGCACCTTAGCTGTGTTGGCTGTCCCTGGAGTGGCCGAGAGCTCGCCCTGGTGGAGATGGCAGTGAACATCTCAGGTAGCAGAAGTAGCATAGCCCAGGCATTCACTGCCAGCAGGCTCTGGTGTAAAGCAGTTGTGCCCCAGCCCTTCAGGAAGAATGTCTAGATCAGCAGAGGGCTGTGGAGGGTCAGGGTGTTAGGAATGAATGGAGGATCCTAAGCTCAGTCTCTGGAAACGCCCTCAGTGAATCTTCTGGGCTGAATGTAAGGGCCCTCCAGTGGCTGTTTGCCTGGCCTAAGCCACTCTCCAACTCTCAGGAGGGCGGGCTCTGGGCATTTTATGGAAACCATGTGAAAAGGCTTATGATCAGAAATACCTTCCAACATCTGCATGAAGACAGAAGGACATGAGCAAGTTGTTTACAAGAGGATCTAGGTAAATAGCAGAGGCTTCCAGATGAGCTTGGGAAGGATTTGGGGGAGGGAGACAAGACCAAGCTTCCCAGGGCAGTGTCAGACCCAGTGGATGGGGCCCTGGTCCCTCTTAATAAAATGTTCCTCACTTGATACGTGCCAGTTTTGCAACACAATTGTCTTAGAGAAGTCACAACATCCGCTCAAATGAGTGACCAATAGAGTACATGTGGCTGGGGCCTGATGTCACCAAACACATGTTTGATGCACATTTGTGTATTTACCAGTGAAGACAGAACAAAAAACCTAAGTAATGAATTGAAAAACATTTTCAAATGTATTAACAAATATTAGTTTCATTTAATCAGTTTTCACAGCTGAATATTTATTCTATAAAAACTTTACAGATTAGTTTATATATAGTTCAAACTACTGAACAAAAAAGTAGGTCTCACAGACGCAAAAGTACTGTACCAATTCGTCCTAGCTAAAGGACTATACAGTTCTCCATGTGGCCAGGGAGGTGGTCTAAGTACAAATTTCAAAACTGTATAAAAATAAGGTCTGGTTTTATTTCATTCCTCATGCATTCAATCTGATTGCAAACCCAGAAGCTTAACTATAGAAGAGGCTTCTATAGTGAGGAATCAGCCGCTGCTCTTGAAGAAGGCACAGTCCATCCACATGGGCGCGCTTTGGACACTGCACAGTACTCAGTATGTGGTAGAGAAGAGCAAGGACCAAAACAGTAAATGGAACTGTCCTATAGAAGGTAATTCTCTTGCTTTGAAATGAGTTTTTGTATTTACTAGTGTGCCAGAAGGATTTTAACATTAAATAAAGCATATTCTAAGTGAATGTAAATAATTACATTTACATTTGATAATTTTGGTGTAATACATCAATCATACCTGCAGACAGAAAACCAAACTGTATACAAAAGTATTTCTCACCCAGCAACAAGAAGCACATATCTAGTTATTTTTCAAAAGGGTCACAAAGGGCTGGGAAGGTGGCTCAGTGGTAGTGCTTGCCTTGCATGCATGAGGCCCTGGGTTTGATTCCTCAGCACCACATAAGCAGAAAAAGCCAGAAGTGGTGCTGTGGCTTAAGTGGTGGAGTGCTAGACTTGGGCTGAAGAGCTGAGGGACGGTGCCCAGGCCCAGAGTTCAAGCCCCACAACCTGCAAAAAAGGGTGGTTGGTCAGAGAACTACTTAAAACCCACTAAGACTAGCATATAACTTAGCTACTTAATCTATTCAGTGACTCACTAATACTGAAAAGTAAGTTCTTATCCAGAAAGTATTTCTTCATGTTAACTGGGTAAGACCTGGACATATTTTAATCAGGAAGAATTGGCTGACATCTTGGCATGAACCCTAAGTGTGTGTTGGGATTTCTCATAGAACATCTGACTTAGAATTTGCATTGCTGAACTGAGCCCCAGATCTTCTTCGGCACCTCACACTCCCTCTTGTTGGCCTGCTCCAGTTCTATCTTCATGTTGCAGTGCAGCAGGATCTTGGATTCCTCCAGGACCTGTGGCCAACAATGAAGGGTCAGCTACACTCATTGTCCATGACACATGGTATTCCTATACTCCCCGCACTAATGTGTACAAAGACAGCAGTGTGCTAATTGGCCAAGGTAAATTTTGGGTGCTGAGTTTTGGAAGTGGAGGATTTGCACAATAGGTTGACTTGTTGCCCTGTGCAATCTGACTTCCAGGCCATCACTTCAGCAGGGCTCAACAAAGAGGATTCTTCTCTGGGCCACACTCTCTCAGTCAATCTCTAGAACTGAGGAACAAGGTACGTGTGATTGAGAAAACACAAACACAAGCTCTTATCATGGATGGACTAAATAGTTACAAAAAGAACCACAAAATTATACTAAACCCCACCCCCTACTTCCTTTTCCTATGCAATTTTGCTCCCTTATTGGTTTTGTGTGTGTGTGTGTGTGTGTGTGTGTGTGTGTGTATTTGCGTGTGTGACTACTATGGCCTGAACTCAGGGCCTTTGGCTCTCTACCTGGCTTTTTGGGTTCAAGGCTGGCACTCAAGCATTTGAGCAACAGCTCCACTTGTGGCTTTTTCCTGGCTAACTGTGATAAGAATCTCTTGGATTTCTCTTCCTACACTGTCTTCAAACTGCTATTCAGGTATCTGCCTCCCAAGTGGCTAGTATTACAGGTGTGTGTTAGCAACTGGTGCATGGCTTCTCACTGCCACTGTAAAAGGGCAGCTTTTAGATTGTGAACTAAAAGAACCACTCTTATTTGAAAACTGGGTATCAGTGTGATTTATGCAGATCTGGAGGCTCCTCACAGGAGGAATGGCCTCCTCCTCTGGGGAAGGATCACAGTGCTCCATGAACCAAGTAGATTTGATGGAATGTCCCCAGAGAACATAGCAGATACACTGAGTAGAACAACAGCCAAACCACAGTTCCTTAGGACATTGTCTAAAATAATTTTTTAACCAAGGTACTCACTGACGTGCTACCACAATCTTGGGAGACATAACAGTAGAGCAGCTATCTGGAGCCTGTCTGAAGGGGGTAGAGGCTGTTTGGAAGCAAGCCTTTTTGATAGCCCAAACCACATCACAAAGAGGCAAAATAGACACTCCTGGTCAAATGGCTAGAACTTTTACAGCTATAATAATAGACTTCTGGGACTGGGAAGGTGGCTCAGTGGTAGAGTGCTTGCCTTGTATGCATGAGGCCCTGAGTTCAATTCCTTAGCACCACATAAGCAGTAAAAGCTGGAAGTGGCACTATGGCTCAAGTAGTAGAACACTAGCCAAGAGCTGAGGGACAGTGCCCAAGCCCAGAGTTTAGGCCCTATGACTGACAAAAATAAAAAATAGCCGGGCGCCGGTGGCTCACGCCTGAAATCCTAGCTACTCAGGAGGCTGAGATCTGAGGATAGGAGTTCAAAGCCAGCCCAGGCAAGAAAATCCGTGAGACTCTTATCTCCAATAAACCACTAGAAAACTGGAAGTGGTGCTGTGGCTCAAGTGGTAGAGCGCTCGCCTTGAGCTGAAAAGTGCAGGGACAGCACCCAAGCCGAGAGTTCAAACCCCACGACCAACCAAAATAAATAAATAAATAAACAAACAGACTTCTTAAACTGAATGAAAGTATTCAGCAAGTTTCTAAAATAAAATAAACAGGGAATTAGTAAAAACACTGCACTGCATGTGTGAGCAGATGAAAAAATTTCTATAAACTGCAATTTTCCAAAAAGAAAACTGTGCAAACCACAAAAGCCAAGATTTGTTAAAAAATCCTCCTACCAGAAGCTGTAGACTGTGGATCTACCTACTGCAAGTTGCAAAGGCTTAACAACAGCCTGGATATCATGCAGGGCTGGCTGCTGCCCCCGGTTCTAGGTGACATCGCCAGAACTGCTTTGGTATTTGACTATTTTGGCTCTTGGGCATTCTGACCATTACATGCAACATTTCCACCTTTCTCTCTTTGAAGACCCAACAATCCTTCTGACTTTATGGACTTCTTGTATCCAAGCAAAGAGAAAACTCAGGAGTGAACTTGGTGCCAAGATTGCCTGGTGCTGACTGAAGAGTAATGGACTAAGGGTTCTGACCTGACCTGATAGGAGGCTTTATACATTGAATCTGGAAACAACAGGTATTTCCTAAAGTCATATAAACTGGACTAAATCTCCTCAGGGAGAATGGAGCTAGGCTAATTTAAGACATGAGGTTGGAAAGAAAGATCAGCAAGCACCCCAATGCCTGTATCCCATTATGTGTTGGTGCATGCTACTGCACAGGAGCTTGGAGAGCAAAGCAGGCAAGGGGAAGGTGGCCTTCACAGAAGACAAGAACTTCCCATTAAACACAGTCAGTGCTGTGCTGGAGTTGTTTTACAGGCTTTGCAGTTCCAGAGAGGTTGATGCTATACTATATTGAGAATCTGCTTCTTCATCCCCACCCCAGAGCTGACTGAGTTCAGAGGTGGTTTCTTGTTCTGATTTAACACAGTGGAGCAAAGCATAAACTTACACCTACATAAATATAAGGTGATTCTTTCTAGGTAGTTTGAGTCTGACCATTACAGAATAACTACAGCTTTTCACATGCAGAGTTATTAGCCTGGGCTTGACTGACAACAGCCATTGAGATACTAACTACTAATTCCCCATCCTCTGAACACTATCAAGATGGGATACAGTTCTGCATCTCCTTGTCTCCCTCTCCCCTGCCCTTGGTGTGCCCCCCACAAATACTGGGGGTTGAACTCAGGGCCTTCTGCTTAGTTTGCTGGCACTTGACTACTTGAATCACACTTTCAGTCCTGTTGTCACTAGTTATTTGGGAGGCTGAATTTTTTTTTTTAGCCTCTCTTTTTTTTATTGTAAAGATACTATACAGAGGGTTACAGTTACATGAGTGAGGTAATGAGTACACTTCCTCTTGAACATTGTTACCCCCTCCATTGTTTTCCCCTACCATCCCTCCTTCCCTCCCTTCCCTGAGGTTCTTTTTTTTTTATTGTGATTAAGTGATTACATAATTTCCGGAAATTCACAGTATTGTGGAATAATGATGCTCATTTAAAGTCACAAGTTCATTTTAACTTTCCTGGAGCAAATTGTTATCACAGTCTGTAACATATAACGGTGTTCACATGTTATACACCATATATGTGAGCAGCAGCATGGGGATATTTAGTAGTGGTTCAACCAGATGAGTGGGAGTTCTTTGTTTCTTTTTTTTTTTGTCGGTCGTGGGGCTTGAACTCTGGGCCTGGGCGCTGTCCCTCAGCTCTTCAGCTCAAGGCGAGCGCTCTACCACTTGAGCTACAGCGCCACTTCCGGTTTTCTGGTGGTTTATTGGAGATAGGAGTCTCACGGTCTCTCCTGCCCGGGCTGGCTTTGAACCGTGATCCTCAGATCTCAGCCTCCTGAGTAGCTAGGATTATAGGCGTGAGCCACCAGCGCCCGGCGAGTTCTTTGTTTCTTAAGTCCTGTTAGTTTTGTCGTATCACCTAACATTTTGGATTTAGCATCCACTTATCAGGGAGACCATATACCGTTTGTCTCTTCGTTCTTGGCTTACCTCGCTCAACATGATTCCTTCTAGCTCCATCCATTTCCCTGCAAATGCCATTATTTTGTCATTTCTAGTGGCTGCATAATATTCCATTGTGTATAGATACCACAATTTTTGGATCCATTCATCTGTGGTGGGGCATCTGGGTTGTTTCCATATCCTAGCTATTGTGAACAGTGCTGCAATAAACATGGAGGTGCACGTGTCCTTGTATATTGGTTCCTAGAAGTGATATGACTGGGTCGTAAGGGAGGTCAATCTTTAGCTTTCTAAGGACCCTCCAGACTGCTTTGGGAGGCTGAATTTTAACAGACTTGTCTGCTTGAGCTGTCTTCAACCAAGATCCTCTGGATGAATCTCAGTCTTCTAAGTAGCTAGGATTACAGATGTGAGCCACCTGCAGCCAACTAGATTATATCATAAGGAGGGAGGCTGAGAAGTGCATAAGGATCACAGGAGAGCAGGACTGGTGTGAGGTGCAGTCTGTGAGGTGAGGCCACCCTCACCTCAGCCTTGTCATATGCCCCCAAGGTTGGTAAGGTTTTGCACTAGGCAAGAATTAATTCCTTTAAATGAACCAGCTACACTAATATCTAAGATTTCTAAATGAGAAGGCCCAAGGCATTGTTAGAAAGATCACACTGGGGTTTAATGATAAAGCTGTGGTACATGAACACAAAAGAATTGAAACTGTCCTTGATACCATGCTTCTCCTATGATATATTTGTACATATAAAAAAATAATCTAGAAGGGCACTGGTGGCTTGCACCTGTAATCCTAGCTACTTGGGAGGCTGAGATCTGAGGATCACAGTTGGAAGGTAGCCTGTGCAGGAAGTTGATGAGACTCTAATCTCTAAGGAATCAAAGAAAAGCCAAAAGTGGCACTGTGGCTCAAGTGGTAGAATGCTAGCCTTGAGCAAATGGGGCTCAGGGACTGCGTCCAGGCCCAGAATTCAAGCCCAAGGACTGGCAAAATAAAATTAAAAAAAAAAATCTGCTCTCAAAGTCTAGGAGGAAAATCAACACCAAGACTTCAACAGTATGGATGCATTGTTTTATAACTGGAATTTCTATTTTTTCCTGGAATGCAAATGAAATTATGTCTCTAGCTCAGAGATCCATGCTAAATTAACCAGCTCCCCTGCTCAGAGGAAGGGGCCATATGATGTGTGAAACACAAGGTGAACAGAAAGTCAGTTTGTTAAACACAGCCCCCTCCAAAGCTTTGTAGAAATGACGTGTCAGGAGAAACCTTCCAAGGCCACAAAGGTGTAGTATCATGAGCTACAAAAGTTCTGCTACCGTGTGTTCAGAGGTAGGAGACCATGATGGCCTAAAGAGGGAAATGTGTGCACAGCTTTTGTTAGGTATATGTGTTTTGTTTTATGGTGATGGAGGTTGAATATATGGTGTGAGCACTGTCCCTGAGCCGCTTTGTGCTTAAGGCTAGTGTTCCACCAAATGAGTCACAGCACCACTTGGGGCTTTTTCCGAGTAGTTTATTAAGGATAAAAGCCTCATGGACTTTCTTGCCTGGGTAGCTTGAAACTGCAATCCTCAGATCTCAGCCTCCTGAGTAGCTAGGATTATAAGCATGAACCATGCCGGTCATGGGGCCTGAACTCTGGGCCTGGGCGCTGTCCCTCAGCTCTTCAGCTCAAGGCTAGAGCTCTACCACTGGAGCCACAGTGCCACTTCTGGCTTTTTCTGCTTATGTGGTGCTGGGGAATTGAACCCAGGGCCTCCTGCATGCAAGGCAAGCACTCTACCACTGAGCCACCTTCCCAGCCTGTGGTACCTGGTTTTTATATGCATATTTTATAACTTAAAGTTAAAGCTCACAAACGTTAAAGCATGTACAATGCATCATACTCAATTTGTCTGTGAACTGAAGTAAAGGCTGTGTTAGGTATGGTAGGGAAGGAAAGATGTGCCACAGAGTTAGTTTTTGAAGACATTATTATTCAATAGAATTCCTTCTGAGAAGAACATTTACAAGGTCAGGTATCAAGTCAGACCCTTATGGAAGAGTGTAGGAAATGTCTGGGGAAGTCAGGCAACAAGGCCCAAATTAGGAGTTAGTTTGCTGCCTTCCTCAGCTTACTCAGCTTTAAATTTGAAGAAGGAAGGATCAAGTGGGAAGAGGTCAGGATCTAAGAGCTATTTGCTGGTCTGTTTTGCTTTCTCTCCAAATCCTCTAATGTAGGCCTGAGTATTAGCCCTTTCCTTTGGAAACTCCTTACTTCTGTGGAGAGAGCTTGCTCTTGGGTGCTTAAGACACTTAGTATGCAGATATCAAAAGCCCAACGCTATAAATGGATTCCCAGCCACTCCGTTTTTTATCGTTGATGTAATGGCCATTTCATGACAATGAATCTGCAAACTAGCCATCATCAATTCCAATAGTGGAAACAGCAGCCCTAGCGAGTGGACAATGTCAGGTGTTAGTTGGCCTCCATTTTCACTTTGCTTCCCTTCCCTTCTGGCTATTTGCTACATGAGGATCTTTGCCTCAAAAGGTTTAAGGAATCTGAGACATGACACCACAGAAACAAGCAAAAAATGTATGCAGAGAAAGATTTTTGTGTGTGTGTAAAGTCCATCTTATCCATATAAAATTAATTTAAATAAACAGTAAAAGAAAGCTTAAGTGAATCTACGCTAATTATTTTTCTGATTCTTCCCTATTACATTAAGAAAAACTCTCACTGACAAAAATACATTTCCTCTAAGCAGCAGCTACGCAGGTTTCACAGAAACAGGATGTGTCTGTTTCCTATAATATCAGCTGAGCTTTCTGTGCAGTGTAGAGAGCTGCGTGCAGCCACACCTTAAAGATGGCGCCGGCTTCCGCCCTCCGCCTTCCCGATGGTGAGCGGTCTCTGTGGTAAACAACTCCTTATTTGGCTAAGGCATAGAATCTGGCTTGCTTCCGCGTACCTGGACCTATTGATGGCTCCCACGTGGCATATCAGGGTTGGTTACCCAGCGGGTACTTAAGGTTGTGTGGGATTCTCCACAGGGTCAGAAGAATGCTCAAAGGTCCTGAATAAACTGCTGAGAGAAGAGCTTGGTGTTGCATCTTTCTTGCTGGTCGAGACGGACGCGACAAGTGGTGGCCCGTACGGGGAACCTCAGCCATAACCTCAATGAGGACTCATAACTCTCTGCGGTCAGGGTGGTGCACCGGTAAGTTCCCAGGTAAAGTGGGAATCCGCGACAAGAGCGGGGGG
>NW_012267248.1:3207335-3255451 GCF_000151885.1 Dipodomys ordii
ATATCAGGGTTGGTTACCCAGCGGGTACTTAAGGTTGTGTGGGATTCTCCACGGGGTCAGAAGAATGCTCAAAGGTCCTGAATAAACTGCTGAGAAAAGAGCTCGGTGTTGCGTCTTTCTTGCTGGTCGAGACGGACACGACAAGTGGTGGCCCGTATGGGGAACCTCAGCCATAACCTCAACAAGGACTCAGAACTCTCTGCGGTCAGGGTGGTGCACCGGTAAGTTCCCAGGTAAAGTGAGAATCCTCGACAAGAGCGGGGGGATTTTTGCTCTTCTCTGTAGATAAAGAGAGAGCAGGAACCCGGGGCTAGTCAATAGAGTAGCCAAAAGTGAAAGTAAAAGATTGTTTGCCAGTTTTAAAAATTTTAAGACATGGGCGCTTCTTCTTTGCACCCAATTTTTTTGGCTCTCAATGAGCTGCTGCACTCAAAGAAGTTAAAAATAAAAAGGAGTACTTTAGAAAGATTTTTGGATGAATGTGACATCGTTGCCCCGTGGTTCGCTGTCTCCGGAAGCCTCACGGTGGCCTCTTGGGAGAAACTAGGGAGGGACCTAGATTTTGCCTCTGAACAAGGAATGCTTAAGAGCGGAGTGAGACCAATATGGAAACTGATAAGAGGCTGTCTTGAGGACCAGCGCTGTAGTGAGGTGGTACAGAATGGTCAGGCTGCCCTAGAGATGCTGCAGGAAGAAAGATCAGAACAGGCAGGCAGTGAAAAGGGGAAGAGCAGGGGGAGATTATACCCCGATCTTGCTGAACTAGAGACCTCTGAGTCTACCGACTCAGAGGAACTACAATCAATCATAGAACAAATAGAGAAAACAAAAATAAGAAAGAGGAGGAAAGGGAAGGAGAGAGAGAACCCAGATAAAGATGAATGCACACCATCCATGCGCCGCACCGCCCCCTCGGCCCCTCTGCCCTATGCAGAGGGCCCCAGAAGTAGCAGCTCTGGCTGTTCCTTCAGCCCAGACGAGTGGAAAGCAGTCAGAACCGAGTTACATCTAGCCTGTCCAATATTTCAGGATCCACAGGGATAGCGGTATCATGAACCTTTAGATTTTAAGGTGATAAAATCTTTAGCTGAGTCTGTGTGGACCTACAGGATCACAGCCTCCTTTACTGTAGCCCAGGTAGAGGCTCTAAGCAGGCACTGCATGATGCCCAATGATTGGAGTGGGCTTGCACGAGCTTGTTTGAGCCCAGGTCAGTATCTAGATTGGAGGGCTTTTTTGATTGAATTTGCTAGTGAGGAGGCTGCAGCCAATCAAGCTGTGGGAAACCCAGCTTGGGACAGAGATATGCTGCTTGGACAGGGGAGATTCGCCAATCAGCAGACAGGCTACCCGGTTCAAGTTTATGAACAAATCAATAAAATTGGCATTAAGGCATGGAAGGCCCTACCAAACAAAGGCGAGGTGAGTGGCAATCTCACCAAAATCTTGCAGGGCTCTACGGAGCCGTTTTCGGACTTTGTTGCCCGTATGGTTGAGGCCGCTGGCAGAATTTTTGGTGACCCAGACACAGCCATGCCATTAATTAAACAGCTTGTTTATGAGCAATGCACTAAGGAATGCAAGGCCGCTATTACCCCATATAAAAATAAGGGATTAGAAGCATGGATGAAAGTTTGCAGAGAGCTGGGTGGACCACTAACTAATGCTGGATTAGCTGCTGCTGTGGTGCAATTAACCCAGAAGAAAGGGGGAGGCTCAGGTGCATGCTTTAGATGCGGCAAGATGGGACACATAAAGTGTAATTGCCCTGAAAAGGGAAAAGTGATAGAAACAGGAAAGGGACAACAGCCGCCATTGTTACTGCCATCTCCTTGGCGGCGGTCGGAGCGACCACCGCGGCCGTTGCCCTGAGTCACACTGTACAGACGGCTCAAACCCTAAACAACCTTTCTGCTAATGTGGCACAGGCCTTAGATGTACAAAAGGGCATTAATGCTCAGTTAAAAGGAGGTTTAATGGTAGTCAACCAGAGGATTGATCTGGTTCAAGAACAAATTGATATTCTCTGGCAAATTGCCCAGCTTGGCTGTCAATGGAAATATGCTGGTTTATGTGTGACCAGCATTCAATACGAAAATTACACTTATGCTGCAAATTTGTCTAAACAGTTGTCTAGTTAGCTTTTAGGTAATTGAACTGGGGAGTTCGACAGCCTGATGGAACAGCTCAGGGTTGCCATCGTCACGGTGAACTCGACCTGAGTGGATGCCGGATTGGCGGAGGGGTTATCTTCATGGATCTCCGCTGCCATGAATCATCTTAAGGAGTGGGTGGGTTTGGGAGCCCTGACAGGCCTCCTGGTATTAGCCTCCTTGGTATGTCTGTGGTGCATTTGCCAAATTAGAGGTTCTCAGCATCGCAGTGCAGCCATGATTATCCAAGCCTTTACAGCCATTGAAGCAGGACAGTCCCCCCCATGCATGGCTTGCCACTCTGAAAGACTAGCCCTTTTTGAGCACAGGATGCGAGGCTCGAGCACTGCACTTGAGGTCCACCGAGGTCGTGGGCCCCAAGAAGAGCATGTCTGATTGCATGTGGGTTGATGCTCTAAGTCCCACCTCTGTGAAAAAGGGTATCAAGACGGGTCTGGTAATCATTGGGTAGATAACACCTGAGTGAGGATCAGTACAATGTCCCAAATTTCTTCAACAGAGATCAGACCTCTACTCTTGCCTGTTGCAATATAAAAAAGGGGGAACTGTAGAGAGCTGCGTGCAGCCGCACCTTAAAGATGGCGCCGGCTTCCGCCCTCTGCCTTCCTGATGGTGAGCGGTCTCTGTGGTAAACAACTCCTTATTTGGCTAAGGCATAGAATCTGGCTTGCTTCCACGTACCTGGACCTATTGATGGCTCCCACGTGGCATATCAGGGTTGGTTACCCAGCGGGTACTTAAGGTTGTGTGGGATTCTCCACAGGGTCAGAAGAATGCTCAAAGGTCCCGAATAAACTGCTGAGAGAAGAGCTCGGTGTTGCGTCTTTCTTGCTGGTCGAGACGGACGTGACAGTGCAGAACCAGAAGAGCAGGAAAGTGGGAGGCTGGGAGGAGAAACAGGAGTGAGGAGCTGATGAAAACAAGCATCTATAAAGTCAGCTCAAAGTGCACGAGATGAGCTCTCTACTTCAATGTCTGGATCTATCTTTTCTCTTTTTCTTATCCCAGTCGGACAAGCCTCAGCACTGTCCAGGTCAGTGACTGGACACTGGAGGGAGGAGCAGGCTGAAGAGCAGCAAGATTGGTGAGAGAAGCTCCAAGAGGCTCAGGAGAGGACTCAGGTGGTCTCACGGAAGATGTACAACGTCACCACAGAAGACAATGGTGTGTGTGAGTGTGTGTGTGTGTGTGTGTGTGTAAAACATGAGGCTTAAATTCATGTAATTCATCCTGGTTTAACAATGAGCAGTTCCACACAGACACACACACACACACATACACACACAGAGACATGATTTTCTAATTGTCTACAGCAAAATTCTGTCCACTGATCAAGGCTTTTATTTCAAGTCAAGGAAGAAGGCAGTTCCTTCTAGTACCACACCACAAAACTGAAATTAGAGACCCCAGAATAATATTGGAATTATAACATTTCAAACCATAGGCATGCTATTCTGGAAGCAGAGATGGGGAAGACTGAGGTCCAAGGCTAGTCTAGGCAAAGTGTTAGCAAGAAGACCTTATCTCAACAAAGACTTCTGGCTTGGTGGTTCATGCTTATAATCCCAGCTATGTGAGAGGTATAGGTGAGGGAACAGGAAAGCTCAAAAAGTATTTAAGTATTCATACTTAAATACTGGAAATGTGGATCAAGTGATAGCTTGCTTAGCCATTATGAGGCTTTGAGTACACTCAAATCCTAGTACTATCAAAAACAAACAAAAACAGATATGTGTTCATTTGCTTGATTTAGATAACTATACAATATATACAGCTCTTGAAACAGATTGTATATATGTGGTAAGTGTATGGATTCTTTCCTGTCTTATAAAAAATACTTAGGGGCTGGGAAGGTGGCACAGTGGTAGAGTGCTTGACTTGCATGAATGAGGCCCTGGGTTTGATTTCTTAGCACCACATAAGCAGAGAAAGCTGGAAGGGAGCTGTGGCTCAAGTGGTAGCTTGAGCTGAAGAGCTGAGGGACAGTGCCCAGGCCCAGAGTTTAGGCCCCAAGACTGACATCATCATCATGATTATCCTCCTCCTCCTCCTGCTCTTCCTCCTCCTCCTCATCATCATCATAAAGAAATACTTAGAACTTGGGGAAGATAGGAGAAGTGAACACTAGGTTCACTGGCTGATGAATAAGAGTAGGGGGATGTTCATTCGTTTTCTATTGCATATCTTCAAGTTCTCTCTGTAGTTGCTAGGCTGAACTTGAAGAAATTGTACTGGATGTAATAAAAAATAAAAATTTCTCACGTGATCTAGAGTAATTATCACAAAGTCTACCCAGTTTATTTTAGAGCTCAGCAATAGCAATTACTATTTGGTAGGGAATGCATTTCTACTTCAGGATTGAGGTCAGCAGGTACAGCACAAGTACCAGACAGCTGTACATTATCTGTAGAGCACTCTTAGCCAACATGCCTGAGCATGTGCTGGGTGTCAGCTTTAAAATCAGTTATTTGCCTCTGAAAAGGAGTCATTTATGTCAGACCTATAGAAAAGGCAGATGAGTTCATTAACTCTGCTACCAGTGCCTTTCAGAGGAAAATGACAGTCCGTGAAGCCTTGCAGGACTGTCCTGTTCAGAGCTAGTACTTGGAAAACCAACCCTAGCCCTGACACAAACACTGGCTCTGCATACCTGATTGCATCTGACATCTTGGTCCTTTCTCTCTTCCTGTCATCCGTGAGACACCCTATGAAGTAAATGAAGTCCTGGCCACAACAGAAGAGCTGTCCATTGCGTTGAGCAGCACCAGCTTGCTGTCTGTAGTGGTCATGTTCAGGGCACTCTGGACTTCTTTCATCACCTGGAAGTCATTACAAGTTCCAGTGAGAAGGAGCACTTTGGGAACAGACTACTATAACCGTTTTACTATTCGACAACCAAGACTATAGAAAATGCATCCCTAGTCTGATGTGCTTTGCTTTGCCCAGTCTGCACATTGCTTATTTTCTGGAAGCAGAGGTGCTGGGCACAGAATACCCTGTAACTATGTAGCATCAAGAACAGCATAGAAAAGAAAGATCCATGCATCTCCATTACTGGAAAGCCTTTTTGACTCTTTAGGTTACCAGGACTGGGTATTTCTACAGTTTGAACAGCAGGTGGCATATTCAACCACTTTTAAAAAAGTGAGTCCAGTCACATCTTTTTTTTTTTTTTTTTAACTTTGGACAGATACCTAAATGAAAGTGAAAACCCATGATGGAAAAGTGTGAGAGGGCACTAAATCATTTAAAATGATCTTGGAAACATGAAAAAAATCACAAGTAAAGGGACAGAAGTCTAGAAATGTATCAAGAATCAAGCCCTGAACTGCTTGCTCTGGGTGAGCAAGGCTAACACACAGACCTTCTGTCCGTTGCTTTCCTTTTCTGGAAAACAATCTGCTCCAGCTGTGTACAAAGGAAAATAAACAACATTAGAACTTAAAACTTTGGTGAGTCCCAGTGCAAGTCCCAGTGCACTGGCTTTTGAACAACAATCTCCTAAACAACAACCTCCCTGGCCTTTGCAAGCTGCCTTTTGAGGTACTAGACAATGAGTATGCGTAGAAAGCCCCTTGCCGTGTGCCCTGCCACAACCCTAAGACCATCAGTGTTCTAAGATGGCAGGGAAACTCCTCACAGGACAGAACCCAGTCATTGTTATTTTGTACAAACAAGAAACCTGTCAAGGTGAGAGCTATGGCAAAGCCGCAGCCCCTGCAGATGAAGAGCTCCAACCTGGGAGGTGGCCTGAGCACAGAGGCACTGCTGCTTCCTCCTGGTAAGAGCCAAAGTTCCCACTGGAGCCCACACCAGTAGAATGGAGCAGATGCCCAGCACATGCCTACTGCCCCATGTCAGTGCAGCCAGAGTGATTAGCTGCCAAGCTGCCAAGTCCCCTCTGCTTCCCACCTCCTGGGGACATTGTGGACCAGCCCAGGAGGTTTCAGAAGAGTATAAAGACCCATTAAGCAGAGCAGGCATGGAGAAGCACAAAGTACACAGCAAGGCGCATCTCTCACTTCTGGGTTTAGAGTTATTCTCAGATGATTCTGTGGATAACAAGATGTGGGTGAAGCCATCTTGCTTCCTGACAACAATATCTCTGTATCTTTTCCCAGCCGTCACTCCTGTAACAGACGTCTGTATGTTGGTTATTCCATTGGCTGTTAGTGCATCCATGAACGGAGATGTACCTGCCAAGAGTTTGAAATCACAGTGAGACCACTGTGATGTCCTATCACCAGTTCTCTCCCAGTGTCACCTCAGAATTAGACCAGAATGCTGGTCACAGACCCAGGACTTATCAACACCAGACTGTCCAAATCAGAACCTTGTCAAAGGCTACTTCAAAGATATCTTTCAGTTTCAATCTATGTCTGACAGAAAATCCACCCCCTACTTATTTGGTCTAATATGTACAGTTATAAACTTGGAGAGTTTTAGAGGATGAGATTAGAGAATGGGTTTCTTGTAGAGGATCTGCTGTAGGTCTGACAAGCTGGAAGGAATAAGGAAACAGCCTAAAGAAATATGAATACTTAGGCCAAAGTAGTCAAAAAACTTCTCTAATGCAAGAAGGTCCTGTGACAAACCTGTCCTTGCTGGGCCATGTCCTGGTGTGGTGGGGCCACGTTAGACTCTGGTCTCTGTAGAGCAACACACGTCAGGGCTTCTTCCACGGCCTAGGAGGTGACTTAAAAAGGCTACATACATCAAGGGACTCTCTTCCTCCCCCCGGTCCCATTCTACCAGTGTTCCCTCATGACACAATTCCTCAATGCCAAACTGGGTGCTTTTCCCATTGGGTTCAGAAAATGCCTAGACAGCCCTGCCCTCTGGACAGTTGGAGAGTGGCTTGGCCAGGCAGTCACTGGAGGATCCTCACAGGCAGCCCAAAACTTAAGAGCAGAGTGGATCTCTGACATTGCATGCATCTTCACTCACCCAGGAAGAAAGTGCCTTTCACACTACCACCTGCATCCACCTGCCACACAAGATGAAAATCGATCCTGCTCATGAGTGGGGTGGGGGCATCAATCTCTGTTCGGAATTAGAATCCCCTGAATGTCCTGGCCAAGTGAGACCAAGGAAATAGACTCTTTAAGGATCTGGGCAAGTACCTAGACTTCTGGTAGCCCTGCCTGAGGACCAATGAGGCAGTGTAGGTGGAAGAGATGGAGCGGTGGACAGAGTGTGTAGTTAGAGGCTCAGGATATCAGGGAGATGGAGAAGAAATTCTGGAAATGAAAAGGTCAACAAACACCTCATGGGATGCATCAACAATAGCATATCAAGCAGAAACAAATATATTGTTTAAAGACCAGGTTGAAGAATTATGATCAGATAGCAATAAAATTAAGCAATTCTGACCACAATGTTCAAGGCTTCTGAAATAAGACAAAACCACAAAACTGGTGAAGAAAAGGGAAACAAGATATGGAACTAAGGCATAGAAAATGGTCAAACTTACATATGTCATTGAGGATCTGTGTCTAGAATATTTAAAGAACTGGGGTTTGTGAGTCTTTTTCTAGTGGTTTATTGGAGATAAGAGTCTCACAGAATTTCCTGCCCCGGCTGGCTTTGAACCGTGATCCTCAGATCTCAGCCTCCTGAGTAGCTAGGATTACAGCCATGAGCCACCAGCACCCGGCTAATTTTGAGCTCTTCTAAGATAGACATTTAATGCTATAAATTTCCCTCAGAATTACTTTAGTAGCTCATGCTTGTAATCCTAGGTACTCAGGAGGATGAGATCTGAGGATCACAGTTCAAAGACAGCCCTAGAAAGAAAGTCTGTGAGATTATTTCCAATGAACCACCAAAAGGCAGGAAGTAGAGCTGTGGCTCAAGTTTTAGTGTACTAGACTTGAGCACAAAGATCCAGGAGAGTGCCCAGGCCCTGAGTTCAAGTCTCAGGACCAGCATGCACATAGGCATGTACACACACATGCACACATGCAAACATGCACCCACACTCACACGCACACACATATACATACACACATACACACAAACACACCAATTGATTTAGTGCTGATTATTACGGTGCATATTATTATTACAATGGCATGTTATTTTAAAACTTTTACTCAGGTTACCTTCCTAATTCTTTTTAGCTGCTTCTTTAATCTATGAATTATCAAGGTACAGACTTACCAAATATTTTGGAAATTTTCAAGGATGTTACTGATTTTTAATATAGTTCTACTCTTATCAAGAGATCTCATACATGGTTTCCATTATTTGCAATAACTAGTATATGTCTGAGACAAGTGGAAAAGGCCAATTAAGTTGATGTTGGGTGTAATGAACCCCAAGTAAGTATTCAAATGTTTTTTCTTTCTTGCGATCGTTTCTAACATACTTATAAGATTATTTCTTTGCTGCTTTGTATGTCCCTCCCCTACGGTATAACCCCTACTTTCACTGTATTTGATGTTGGTATAATTTGTGGAAGGGAAGGGAAAAAACAAATTGCTTAAATAGGGATACAGGTGGACCCATTGCAACAATGAGATGTACAAGATGTTATGTCAAAAAATGAACTTTACAACTTTGGCAGGGGCGGGACAGGGGTGGGTCTGGGGGCTGAGAGAGGAGAAAGGAAGGGTTGGGAAGGGGAAACAAAGGAGGAGGCAATAATGCTTGATAAGAAATGTACTCATTACCTTGTCCATGTAATTGTAACCACTCTGTACAGTATTTTGACAATAATAATTCTATATATAATTCTATGTAATTCTATATATATAATTCTATATGTATATATTTCTATATATAATCTATTATATATAATTACATATCTATAATCTATATAATTATATATAATCACATATATTATATATAATTATACAAATAATTATATATATTATATAAATATATGTGTGTATATATGTATAAATGTGTGTGTGTGTATATATGTATAAATGTGTGTGTGTGTATATATATATATATATATATATATATATGTGTGTGAGATCAAATACAATGAATCTTAAATCTGAAATTATTGAATAGACCTGTTTGACCTAATCACATGTTCCACATGCACTTGAGAAAGATGGGTGTCTGCTGTTGTAGGGTAGAATATTCTATAATTATCAGTTTATGTTGGTTGATAGTGTTGCTCACGTCTGCTATATTTTTGCTGATTTTCTGCCTATCTACCATTACAGAGAGAGACATTAAATCTGATACTGTGCAACTGTGTACTTCTCCTTAGAGTTGTTTTGTTTCATGTGTTTTGAAATTGATTTTCACTAGTTGACTAGAAGGACGAACTTCCTCAATGATTTGTGTCTACCGTTTCTGACATCTCTTACCCTAACAGCTCCATTCACAGTTTGCCCTGGTGCTAAGCCTTTGCTTTTGGGGAGTCTCAACTTTATGTTTCCTTTCTGGTTCTTCTACCTTATCAGGACCTAAGTTTTCTTGGCTTCTCTGCTGCTCCTCCCTCACCCAAGGCTGTGAAAAGCAAAGCCCAAATTCACATTCTTCTAGTTACTCTGGTTTTTGGCTTCCATTGATTTTTTTTCCTTTTGAAAACTCAACTTTCAGTTTCTGAATACATTTAAAATATCTTTTTTCCCTGTGTATTGGGAAAGCTGTTTTTCATGGGCTTCCTATCAGCCACATTGCTAGAAATAAAATGGAACTTGTTGGTTAACAATTCAAAGTTCCTACAGGTCCCTCCCTGGTCCAGAGGCAATAAACACAGTGAGCACAGCTGATGAGGACCCATGCTGGCCTGACATCCAGGCTCTTCTACTAGCAGGGAGAACTCAGCAGCTTCCTTACTATGCTGTGCCTCAGTTTCCTCATAGTGAAGAGCCTTACCACAGAGACAGGCCTTGAGAATAGTGATACAGGTCTTCTTCTCATTGCTTGATGAAAGCTGCAATGAGCAACAGCAGCCCTTACTCAATGGTCCCCTCATTCCAGCTGCCATGACAGCGCAGTGAACACAGCCTGTGCTTGCAGTGACGGAGAGGATGAGTGACGAGCCAGTCACTGAGCATGCACCTGATGCCATGTGGATAAGCTGAGCAGGCCAGAATGCAAGCAAATGCTGAGCTGAGGAGCATCGTCAGTACACAGGCCCATGCACACACAATGAAGAAACCAGAAAACAAGAGTGAGTATAAACAACAGATTTTAAAATTTTATAAGGCTCAGGGAGGACAGTTATCGAGTGTCTGAACAGCCATCTGAAGACAATAGTCCTGGTTATTAAAAATCACAAAGTTGTACACATGTTCACCTCCTTTGTGAAAATCATGCTTATTCTCTCTCCAGGAAACAGGGCTGTCTGCAAAGCCTTGAACTGACAAGGTAACCCATGGGTCCAGGTTTGCCTCATAGAAGTAATGACTGAAAAAGACAGATCATCCTTAACAAAACAGAAGATAGAGGAATTTCCACACTTAAATTTTTAAAAAATCTATTCAGGATATTCTAATGATCTTACAGTTTGGCTTTAACTTATACAAACTAGCAGATGCAGAGTAGGTTCCTGATGCTATATTGTAAGTTCCATAAAGATCAACACACTACACACAAAACAAAAGCTACAGCTCTCCCCTAATTCTGGAACATCACTGAAGACTCAAAGAACCATGTTAGGAGTACAGCTAACACTTGTCTAGTGTGTGCAAGGTCTATGCTTGAGGCTCAGTGCCACAAAACAAACCAACAATGACAAAAGAACCCAAATCACAAAATTCCATACACTGTATAAAAGGATGGTTCCCTCCCAGGAAAAGTAATGTTTTCAGTCTGATTAGTGAAATGTCAAAGAGTAATTCACCAAGTTTGTCAAAAATTGTCCTTCTTGTAGAAAACCAAAGTACTAAGCTAATAAATAGTAAAAAAAAAAAAAAAAAGAAAGAAAAAAAAGAACAACAACAACAAAAAAACCCCAGATTATTGGGTTCAAAAGAGTAAAACCCCCAGGGGGCTGGGAAGTTGGCCAGTGTTAGAGTACTTGCCTTGCATGCATGAGGCAGAAAAAGGTGGAAATGGCGCTGTGGCTCAAGTGGTAGAGTGCTAGCCTGAGCTGAAGAGCTGAGGGACCCAGGCCCAGAGTTCAGACCCCACCACTGAACCCCCCCCAAAAAAAACAACAAAAAAACAGTAAAACCCTCCCAGGTACAAGTGTCTCAAATTTGTAATACTGGCTACTCAGAAGGCTAAGATCTGAAGGAATGAAGTTTGAAGCCAGCCTTGGCAGAAAAGTTGACAAAACTCCATTCACACGAACAAGCCAAAATTAGGGCTGGAAGCAGAGCAAAAATGGTAAAGTGGCAAGCTGAAGAAAATGACTTCAAACCGCACTGGTGACTAAGACGGGGGGGGGGGGGAGAACACTGAAGACTTTAATATGAAGGTATTTTAAAAGTAAGACCACAGAAAACACTAGACAGGATAATTCTGTCCTCACATTAGATCCAATGCACACATTATTTATACACAACCTCCCACAATGACAAAAAAAACCCACAAAAACCCACAAAAAAAAAACCCCTACCACTCTATTCAACCCTTAGCATACTGTTAGAGCTTAGTGAGTCAAAGATTTTCAGTGCTGGAACAAATCTTAGGTACGTTTCGGCTGATCAACTCTCTTCTACCCTATTTCTGTCCACACCATTTCAAATTAAACATTTTGTACAACTCCAGTACTAAAAGTTAAATGTAATTCAACCTACAGAATTCTGCTCTGTGAATGATGTTCTAACTTTGATTGCATCAAAATGGCTCAGGTTGGAGAAGCAGGAGAAAGAGGCTTGTCTGCTCTGAGCCTCTGCCTCCTCATTAGGAAATGTGACTTGCTCTAGCACATTCCTCAGCAAAGATGACTAATCCAAATGAAACATAACATTTCGATGCTTGATCCCAAATTAAGAAAAGGGGCCTGCCTTGTGCTCAGCATGCCACCATGGCACCAAAACAAAGTAAAAAAAGGTGCTTACCACAGCTGTTCCAGTGGGACACAGATCTTCTCTGGAAGGATGAGGCCAGTGATTGTACACAAGCAAGCCCTGGCCACCACTGAGTTTGGCTGGTAAAAGCAGAAAGTTGATACGAAATTATGAGGCTCGTTATTTCTACCACAAAGCAAACACAGAGAAGATATTCGGAACTACCGTGAACTCACATCCTAGGGAATGCATATCTAACAAAATAAAACAGCAGGCCAGAGCCCTGCCTGATTCCCAAATGTACATACCTATAGGTCTGCGTTATAGAAGGCTGTGCCCAGCCAGTCAAAGAGCTCTGGACACCGCAGGATGACTCTGGCTCTCTCTCCCTTGAGCTCACTGCTCTGCAGCACCAGACACTGCAAACCATTCACTGTGCTCTGCTCTACTTTAGGATGATGCTTCTGAATTTGGTGTTTGGAAAAAAATGACATCACTGTTGGCTCCTCTGCTCCTTCAAACATATACTAGACTATATGAACATATATGAACATCACAAACAACTCTAGTGAATCCCCGGCAGTAACTCCATTCCTTTCAGAACCATGGGAAACTGGTAGAATTAACACAGCAGCTGTGCAAAACTGTGTTCAACTTAGATGATTAAATCTGCTATCTGCTGCTTGTGCCACAATTTTGTAAACACTCACCTTCTTTGATGCTTTCCTGGCAACACACAGTGCTTTCAGACCTGCTCTGTATTCCTTTCACTTGCTCCAAGAAGAACATTTCAACTCTAAACATGAAACCCAGGTGTATGAACATTAGTGAACTACAGTATGATCTATACAGGAAACACAAGAAGCATGAATGGCAGCTTCCCATTGAAAGACCAGGAAAACCTGTTACTTTTCAGTGATGGCTGTGAAGGCAGCAACCTTAGGAGGTAAGAATAGGGCCCTCCACAGGACAGGGCAGGCCTGCTTACTGCCAAGTGCCACAACTTCAGTCTTCCTCCCACACAAGACAGGCTCCCAGCCCAGTAGAAAGCTTCTTGGCTATTGGGTTCCATTCCATGATGGAACCTTCTGCAAGTGCCAACTCTCATGTGATGGTGAATTTCAGGTGTCATGTTAAGTGGAGAGCAGGTAAAGCACTGTCTTTGGGTGTGTGTGAGGGTATCCACACACTGCCATGGCAGTGGAGGGACTGCCCTAGATGGAGGTGTGCATCATCTGGCTGGCTGGGGGCCCAGGACAAGCAAAGGGAGCAGAGGAAAAGGAAACTTGATCTCTCTTCTGTAGATGGTACGTTCTGGAGTACACACATCCCTTCTACAATTAATTAAGAATATAACCATGATATAACTCCAAATAGAATTCGAACTTCTGTGTCCTTGGGACTCTAGGACTTG
The DNA here is from genome assembly GCF_000151885.1 of Dipodomys ordii. NCBI lineage: Eukaryota > Metazoa > Chordata > Mammalia > Rodentia > Heteromyidae > Dipodomys > Dipodomys ordii. The sequence continues at coordinate 3,220,850 of NW_012267248.1, forward strand.
TACACATGGTCCCCTAAGTTCTCAGACCTGTGGCCTTGGATTGAGGAACACCAACAGCTTGCCTGGTTCTGAGGCTTCCAGACTTGGGTGGGCATTTCTAGTCTCTAGCTTACAGATGGCTGTGATCGACTTCTTGTCCTCTACATGGTATAAACAGTTTCTCCTGGCCTGTCTCTCTTCTCTAGGATGATAACTACCATACACTATGGGCAACTGTTCCTACTGTTAGGAATGAAATCCCTTGTCTTGGACAGGAGTTGCTACTTTATTAGCTGGCAGACTGAATCTCAGAATCCACACAGATCCTGAAAAGCTCTGAAAGCAGTCAGCAGGCTTAGGAGCAGAAAGCCACATACACCCCATTGCAGGGAAGACTTCAAGTGACGGTGCCTTCTGTAAACCTCTCCCCCTTCTGCCTCCCTCAACTTCACCAAAAGACACGGATCTTCACTGAACTAGGATCTAGGGAAGCAACCTTGCTTGGCTGTGACCAAAAGTTTCCCACAAGGAGCAGAAGGATGTGAACATCTCCACAGTAGAGCCACATGCTTCCCCACCCCCCAAACAAGAGCACTGCACCATTATACTTCCTCATGACTGGGCCATTAGAATTGTGTAGCTGCCCAAAGACACAATGTTTAGATAGGAGCAATGGGAAGCAGATTAACAAATGTAATGAACAAACCTAATGGACATCAAAATTTGAACTAAATTGTAGTCAACCACAAGTTACAAGTTTGAAATGAAACTTAATGTACAGCTGTGTTACTGCCTACTAGCAATGAGCAAACAGATCACACATGCCTCCATAACTAGTGGTCATGTGAAACATTCTGGCCACGAATTGAAGGTGAAACAGAGGAAAAGAAGGGAAGAAATGGGGGAAAGCTGCCTGCTCTAAACTTCGTCACAGGATCTCTGTCTGAATCTACAGGGAAGCCACAAAGTTTTAGGCAAATGGTTTCAGACCTAGCTTATTCTCAACCATGGTTCTAAGCCCAAGAGAAGAGCTGAAGCAGCTTTTTAAATAATGTTTGAACAAAATGCCCTTCAGTAAAGTGATGAATCAAAAATCAACATTTAGGGCTGGGAAGGTGGCTTAGTGGTAGAGCGCTTGCCTTGCATGCATGAGGCCCTGGGTTCGATTCCTCAGCACCACATAAGCAAAAAGAAAAAAGCCAGAAGTGGCGCTGTGGCTCAAGTGGTAGAGCGCTAGCCTTGAGCTGAGGGACAGTGCCCAGGCCCAGAGTTCAAGCCCCACAACCGACAAAAAAAAAAATCAACATTTAGTAATTAGCCTTTAAAATCATCATTATATCGAGAGCCAGAAGACATAGGCTCATGCCTGAAATTTTAGCTATTCAGGAGGCTAAGATTTGAAGACTGAGGTTTCAAACCTGCCTAGACAGAAAAGTCTATGAAACTCTTATCTTCAATTAACTATCAATAAGCCAGAAATGGAGCTGTGACTCAAGAGGCAGAGCACCAGTCTTGAGCAAAAAATGGTTCAGTGAGATCATGAGTCCCTGAGTACAAGCTCTGCTATTGGCACGCAGGCAAGCACACGTGCACACACACACACACACACACATCAATGTATCAGGGCTGGGAAGGTGGCTCAGTAGTAGAGTGCTTGCCTTGCATGCATGAGGCCCTGGGTTTGCCTCCTCAGCTACATAAGCAGAAAAATAAAGCCAGGTGCTGTGCCTCAAGAGGTAGGGCTCTGGCCTTAAGCTAGAGGGCTGAGGAACACTGCCAAGGCCCAGGGCTCAGCCCCCATGAGTGACAAAAAAAAAAAAGATATAACATTACAAATAGTTATTCTTCATACCTGCACAATGCCAAGCCAAAAGGAAATCAAACGTCAAAGCCTTTTCTTTGAAGGACCAACATGTTCTTTTATACTTCATAGACTCTAATATAAAAGATGAATCCATCAAATCATTGGAAACAACTTAAAAACAGAAAAAAATGGATACTTAATTCCAGTACAAATACTGTGCAAATTTTTTTTTTTTTTTGCCCGTAGTGGGACCTGAACTCAGCTCTCTAGCTCAAGGCTAGGACTCTACTACTTGAGCCACAGCACCACTTCTGGCTTCTTCTGCTTATGAGGTACTAAGGAATCAAACCCAGGGCCTCATGCCTGCAAGGCAAGCACTCTACCGTTGAGCCACCTTCCCAGCCTATGTCCACATTTTTACAAAGTTTATTATACTGAAAATGATGTTGCTCTTCGGTTAATCAAGTCAAAACTATCTTTGCAGTGGGTATATCTAGAATAAGAGCTGTCAACAAGTATTTTAAGATTATCTTTCCCAGGTCAAAGAACTAGAACAGGGGTCCCCTGAATCCACTGTGGATGCAGCAGCTTTAACCACTGCTATCCACACTGGGTAGTCAGCTGACCCAAAGACTTAGGAAAACTAAAGGAATTCTTTATAAACAACCAATTGTTAGGTTGGACTGTCAGTGGCTCACAATCTAGCTACTCAAGAAGCTGAGATCTGAAAATCAGTTGAAAGCTGGCTCAGGTTAAAAAGTTTGTGAGAATCTTATCTCCAATAATCTACCAAAAAATGTGAAAGTGGAGCTTTGGCTCAAGTGATACAGCACCAGCCTTGAGAAAAAAAACTAAACACAGTGCCTAGGTCCTTAGTTCAAATTACTGAGGTTTGAAAAAAAAACACAAAACATAGCAGCTGAAGCTGAAGAGAAGTTGATTCCACAGCAGTCTCTGTTTCCCTCTGTGAAGTCCAATCTGCAGCAGCTCAAGTCCCACTTTCACTGGCAAGAACTAAGGTCAGAGGGGTCCTAACCCCGACTGTCCTGCTATGGGAGGATGACAGCTTGGGAGCACTGCCAGACTGGGGAGAATACTCACTGAACTTCCTGATTTTTCTGCCAGAATACTGAGAGGGATGACCTTGAAGTCCAGTTTCTTCATAAGTGTCTTTATCCAGGGATAAAATCAACTTTCCTATAAAACAAAGAGAAGTTCCCATAAGAGAGATGTGAAAACTTCCCTGCTATCAGCATAACTATCCAAATGTGAGGAACTGATTTATAACACACAGAACATTTATATGTAGGTACATACATAGGTATTTACTTATATACATGCATCAGTATTATTAAGAGCAGTATAATTAGAAATTATCTAAATTTCTATTAAAGAAGAAATTATTTGAAATATTGTTTGTCCTTTGCCAGTACTGGGGTTTGAGCACAAACCTTCTATCACCTAAAACATGGACCAGACCCTTTTTTGCTTTAATTTTCCTTCCTTCCTACCTTCCTTCCTTTTTCATTCTTTCTTTCTTGCCTTCCTTCCTTCCTTTCTTTTTAATTTTTTGGTGGTCGTGGGGCTTGAACTCTGGGCTTGGGCGCTGCCCCTGCACTCTTCAGCTCAAGGCAAGCCCTCTACCTCTTGAGCCACAGCACCACTTTTGGATTTCTAGCAGTTTATTAGAGGTAAGAGTCTCACGAACTTTCCTGCCTGGGCTGGCTTTGAACCGAGATCCTCAGATCTCAGCCTCCTGAGTAGCTAGGATTATAGGCGTGAATCACCAGCGCCCGGCTTCTTTTTTTCTTCCTGTCATGGGGCTTTGAACTCAGGGCACGGCACTGTTCCTGAGCTCTTCCACTCAAGGCTATCATTCTACTTCTTTCAGTGACAATGCCACTTCTGGTTTTCTGATGGTTAAGTGGAGAACAGAGTTTCCTGAAATCAGATGCCAGTGGCTCATGCCTCTAATCCTAGCTACTAAGGAGGCTGAGATCTGAGGATCACAATTCAAAGCCTGCCTGGACACAAAAGTCTGAGATTCTTATCTCCAATTAACCACCAGAAAACCAGAAGTGGCATCATAGCTCAAGTGAGAAAGTGCTCACCTTGGTCTAAAGATCTCAGGGACAGCACCTAGGCCCAGAGTTCAAGCCCCTCGACTGACCAAAAAAATAGAATCTAATGCACTTTCCTGCCCACGATGCCTTTCAGCCACAATACTCAGATCTCAGCCTCTTGAGAAGTTAAGATTACAGGCATGAGCCACCAGCACCTGGCTGCTTGAGAGATATTCCAAATAAGATCTTGCTTTTTGTTCAGCCTTGGACAATGATCCTTCTATGTTTGAATCCTGGGCAGTTGAGTTTATTGACATGAACCACATCAGTTTGTTGAGATGAGACTAACTTCTATGCATGCTAGACTCAAATCTTAAAGCTCTCCATCTCTACCTCCTGGGTAGCTGAGATTATAGGTATGCTCTAACATAACTGGCCCTCAAATATCTTTAAAACACTAAACACTATAAGTTACAATCATGTGTGGTGACACATGACTATTGGTCCAGCACTACAGAAGCTAAGCCAAGAGATCTGGAGTTCAAGGCAGTTGAGGTAAGTTCCAGGCCCGCCTGGGCTACATGGTAACATCCTGCCTCAAAAAACAAAGCAAAAAAATTGTGAGAACTCCATGTATTGATATGGAAAGATACCTATGATGTGTAACTCAGGAAAAAAGAACAATGAAAAACAGTGTAGCACAATGTACTTTATGTATAAAAAGATTTCTACATGTTGATAAAGTCATAGAACATGCTGGGAGAATTAACATCAAACTGTTCATTCTAAGAATAGAATGAGTTAGGAGGAACTAGAGACCATCACTTTACTCTGTATAGATCTATATTGTTGGATCTTTTTAAACAAATATTTTGTGTTTTCACTAGGTAATTCTACAAAGGAGTTATCATTCAACAAATTAGCTCATAAGTACAATTCATCTTGATCAATATCTCCCCTTTCATCATTCTCTTCTTCCCTCTCAACTCAACTCCTGGCTTCTTTCTTAATTTCATATGATATGCATTGAATAAGTACACTGTCCTCCTCCTTCTGACCTTCTTACATATAGCTTTCAATTTCTTGGTATGCATTTGGCTGGATTTGTTTTTCTAAGGAATTATACTGGTGAAATGAATTCTCCCTTGCAAATAGCACACTTCAGCTAATAAATTTGTGTACACTTGCATACATCTCCACTTGTGTATATTTGTAACATTTCTAAATTAGTCCTAGCTTCCACAGAGGAGAGAAAACATGCATACTTTGTCTCTCTGCTTCTGACTTACTTCACTTAATTCCTTCCCAGGTCTATCCATTTCTCCTTCAAGTGATATAATACATTCTTCCTAATAGATGAGTAAAATTCCACTGTGTATATAGACCACATTTTCTGGATCCGTTCATCCACTGAGGGGCACCGTGGCTGATTCCATCCTTGGCTATGGTACATAGTCCAACAATGAACATGACTGTGCAAGTGGCTTTACTATATTCTCATTTGTAATCTTTTGGATGAATTCGTGAGTGGTATTGTTGGTATTACAGAATGCATTTTTTTATAACCAAAGGGAAAAAGAAAACAATTACCATTGAGTAGCAGATCAACAGTATTATCTTCATCAATATTTGTATTGAGCATCAGGCATTGCAGGAACCTGTAAGAGAAAGTTAGGAGGAACAATTAAAACACAGAAGACATCACAAGTTAAGTCATTAATTTCATGAGGACAGATCTTCCAGCCACCACACCCCACATAACTCAGTGACCAACACACACAAGGGAAGCTGGAAGACATGGAAGGCTGAGCTCCAGCCAGCTCACTCCCCTCCATCAAGGTTTCTAATTTCAGGCAGAAAAATAACATAGAATGGAACTTAGTCTCCACGGGGGGTTAGCAGAAAGACACCAAGAAAAAGAGCAGGCACTCCTCAGAACAGTTCTAGGCTAATAATCAAAAGCTATTCAACTTTTCTTCCAGATGTTATACAGGGACCATGGGCTTACCATTCAGATATAGGATGTGAGATGTTGAAAAAGGCCTGCCACAAAGTGTCCATGCCATGAACAAAATAACCTCAGACTTTACAGGGAAAAATGCTGATGCAAACAGATGACATGTCCAGCTTCACATGTAGCCCCAGAGAGAGCAGTGATATAGTAACCAGACTTCACAAACAGGAAGCTACAACAGTGTAGCTCCATAGTGAATGGCTTCTGAGGGGAGGGTAGAATCCCTACAGACACTCTGAAATACAACTTCAAACGATGACTCCAAGAAAACAACTGCAACTAGTCGGTACAGCAGATACAATTGGGACTGAGGGAAACAGAACAAGGTCAGGAACACAAAATCTAAGGACATTCTCAGGACATTGAAATAATAAACTACCACTTAACGAGACTGAAGCAAATGGCAGGACTGAGAAAATGAAGGACACAGAGTGATATACACAGGACTACAGATCCTTTCCAAACAAGGGTGTTAGCACTGGTGGTTCATGACTATTATCCTACCTACTCAAAAGACTGCTATCACAGTTCAAAGGATCACAGTGCAAAGCCAGTCCAGGCAAGAAAGTTCATATGACTGTTAATCTCCATTTAAACACCAAACATGGAGGTTTGGCTCAAGTGGTACATTTATTAATACAATAGGTCTTATTTTCATAAAGATTAGCATCGGATTTATGGGAGTGAATGGTGCACTATTTCTTCACAAGTATTGCTGGACACACAGAGGCAACACACCTCTTAACAGATCAATCTCAGGCAAAGAGAAATTGAACAACTCAAGCAGTTCACTTCTTCATGGCAACCTAGGGTACAAAGAAGAAACATTTTAATGGAAAGATCATGCTTGCATTTTACCTTTTGCACATGAGCAATATACTTCAGGTTCTGTTTCTCTTGCTACTTTGTTTTCAAAGAAATACAATGGAAGAGATTATTGCAGGTTTACCCTGGAGTCCAAGGAGCACAGGGAATTTAGGAACTCTCAATTATTAATACGCTCCTCAGAGAGCAAAGGGCTCCTGCAGGGTTCAATGTTCTAGAGATGCCACAGGCCAGTCCAGACCTTTTAGGGCAAAACAACTCGACCTACTGACTGAGATGAGCTTTACAAGCAAACCAACAACCTGAAATAGCAGCAGATTCCAGCTGTTGCTCAAGTGCTCACACTGAGGCCCAGCCTTAAAGCTCCAACACCAACACCAATGTGTTTCTGAGGGAGCGGGTTACTTAATGTCTGGGACATATCAAACTAACCAACTTCAAATATAAAATGCTTAAACTCGTGCCATCTTAGTTAGGTTTGGGGAATTTCTCGATTATCAAATCGGCTCCCATCAACGGGTTAGCAAAGCAGGTGGCTTCTTGAGCCAGGGCAGGACGAGGGGCTGGGAAGAGGCGGGGGTAGACCAGCTGGCCACAGAGGGAACCGGGCTGTGGGAGGACACTGAGGCGGGAAGGGGGCGCGAGACACCAGCCGATTTCATGTGGACAGCTGCACCTCAGGACAGGCACAGCTGCCCAACTGCCCCGTCCCCGTCCAGCCCCTCGCAGGGCTCTCAGAAACAATATTCCGGCTGCTGGGACCCGTTAGAAGTTAAGCCGCGCTTTGGACAACAACCACCAGGCTCTGCGCGGTCTTATCTCAAAGGAGTCCTGCAGCAGGGCATCCTGGGAGTTGTAGTCCTGCACTGCAGAGCTCTACGGGGCCAGAGCACCGCGGAGACTACAACTCCCAGGATGCCTAGTGATGGCCCGCCCCTCACCGACAGGGAGACTACCGCCACGCGAAGCGTGGTGAGACGTTTCCCCAAACCCTGTCGCGGCCTTAGCGTGCACGGAGGACGCCGGCTCACCCGGTAATTGTGATAGTGCGCCTCCACTAGATGCCGGTGGCGTGACTTGTGGTGGCTGAAGTTGGATCTCTCGCAGACTAGCAAGTGCCGGGGCGCCTCTCGAAGCCTTCGCAGCGTGGTCATAGTCTCCACCACTCCTGGACTGCGCTCAGCGCCAGCTCTTGCGCTCCTCCCTTTTTCCTCTTCCCGCCCCTTGGCCACGCCCATGGGTCCCTAAGCCAATCAGTCACCGGCACCGCCTTTATGCCTCTCCCACCCAGGCCACCCTGACCGGTGCGCAGTGCTGCCTCCGGACGACTGTCCTGGGCCCCTGCAAAGTTGAATGCTGGGGAAGCATCCGTGCAGGAAGCTCCCTGTTGGTGTCTGCAGCCGTATATCCACTCGTGGAGAAGCACCTTTCTGGCTCGCGCCACCTCCTGTGGGGTGCAGGTTATATCCTCTGATTTTCTACATTTTTGAAGTGCATGGTTTGGCATACATCAAACTCGATGCTTTGAGGGTACTCCCTTATAGTAACATGAATGACCAATGGGACTTGAACCCTTGCCTTTTCTTTTTTTTAATCAGTCGTGGGGCCTGAACTCTGGGCCTGGGCGCTGTCCTTCAGCTCTTCAGCTCAAGGCTAGCGCTCCACTACTTGAGCCACAGTGCCACTTCCGGTTTTCTAAGTGGATTATTAGACATAAGAGTCTCACGGACTTTCATGCCAGAGCTGGCTGTGAATTGGGCTCCTCAGATCTCAGCCGACTGTTAACTAGGATTACAAAGCGTGAGCCACCTGCGCCCCCTGAACCTGTGACTTTCCTAGGCACCTCCCAAAGGGTTACCAAAGATATGATCTGGGGAATCAGACAGAATACATTACCGCTTTTATACTTAACTTGGTCCTTCCTGGGGTGTGCGATGACATTTCATTGTTCTCCTGGTAAGGAGTTAGAATCGAGTTTCCTTTACTTTAATATAGTCAGTCCAACTCTTTTCAGTAGTCCAAACAGCAGTTTCTGTGGTCAAGGAAACCAGAAAGGGTCCCTCCCAGGCCATCCCCTGGATTTCCAGATAGAGCTGGCTTTGAACAGCAATCTCCATTTCTCAGATTCCCATGAGACACTGTTCTCCAAGGCTCCTCTCATTCCTGTTATGATGACTGCTATAGCGGCCCTACTCCCAGTTTTTGGATAGTTATTTGGAGATAAAAGTCTCACAGACTTTTCTGCCTCAATTGGCCTTAAACCGCAAACCTCAGATTTCAGCTTCCTGAGTCTGGCTGATCTCTGTATAATACTTTTATCTCCAATTAATCACCAAAAAGAAAGAAAGAAGCTGGAAATGGAGCTATGACAGAGTTTTAAGTGAATCAATCTCAGTGGTGGCTCACACATGCTCAAGTAGCTATTCAGGAGGCTGAATAGCTTCTAGCTCATGCTTAAGGGCCAACCCAGACAGCAGAGTCCATGGGACTCTTAAAATCTCTAATTAACCACCTACACACAAAAAGCCACAAGTTATGGTATGTCTCATGTAACAGAGCACTAGTCTTGAACTAAAAGCTGGGACAGCACCTGAGCCCCACTTTGTAGTCCAGTACCAGTGTACACACGCAAAAAAAGCAAAAAGTCAACAAAAGAAAGTGGAAGGAAGCACATATTACAGTTTTAAAATGAGGCAAGTGTTGTTGGTCATGTGTATAATCCTACTTACAACAAAAGGCTGACATCTGAGGATTGCAGTTTGAAGTCCTGTGGTTAGGCAAGCGCATGAGACTCAGACTATAAAGCACAAAGCTGGAAATGGAGCTGTGGCTGAGGAGGTTAAGTACCAGCCTTGAGTGAAAAAGCTAAGAAATGGTCAGAGGTCAAGCCACAGGACCACTAAAAATCACAAACAGTAAAGAAATACAAAGAAGAATGGGAGAGAAGGGACTGAAATCTGAGGATCATGGTTCAAAGCTAACCCAACAAGAAAGTCTATAAGACTGTGTGGGTGCATCCTGGGGCTTGAACTTGTGCCACTTTGTTCAAGAATAGAGTTCTGTTACGCATAGCTTTTCAGTGGTTACTTACTGCTAAGAGTCTCATAGACTTTCCTGCCTGGACTGGCTTTGAACCATGATCCTTGCATTTCAGCCTGTTGAGTCATGGTGGGCTTTGCATGAGATTCTTATCTCCAATTAACCACCCAAAAAAAAAAAAAAGCGGAAAATTGAGCTGTGGCTCAAGCTGAAAATTGTGCAATCAGTAGGATAGCACCTAAGCCCTGAGTTCAAGCCTGAGGACCAGCACAAAAGAAATAAAGAAGTGTAGAAGAAGAGAAGGAGTTGCCACTGACAGAGTTTTAAATGAATCAACCATTGGTGGCTTACACATGTTGAATTAGCTCTACAGGAGGCTGAAGTCAGAAAGTACCAGTTAAAGGCCAGCCCAAGCAGGGAAGTCCAGGAGGTTTTTTTTTTCTGTGTGTGCCAGTCATGGGGTTTGAATTTGTTCTACTTTGCTCAAGGCTGGAGTTCGATCACTAGCAGCTTTTTGGCAGGATCACTCCCAGCTAATTGGATAAGACTATCATGCAATTTCTTGTACAGGCCGGCTTCAAACTGTAATCCTCAGATTTCAGCTTCCTGAGTCATTCTGGGCTTTGCATAAGTCTCTTTTCTTCAATTAACCACCAAAACGAAAACAAAAACAGCTGGAGGTTGAGCTGTGGCTCCAATGACAGAAATGAGAAAAGAATTTCTGCGACAGCACTCCACCTTGAGATCAAGCTCCAGTACCAGCACACACAACAAGAATCAAATTAATAAAGGAGCCAATTTCAGAGGTTAAAATGAGCAAAGCATAGGTAGCACACACCTGTGATTGCAGTTACTCAGGAGTCGCACATCTGAGGATCACAGTTCAAGGCCAGCGCAGGCAGGAGAGTCCATGGACTCATCTCTAATTAGCCAACAACAGTAAAAAAAAAAAAAAAAAAATTGTGCTATGGCTCATATATTAGAGTGCTGCTCCAAAACAAAACAAAACAAAAAAAACCTCTGGGAGAGTACCTAGGCTCTGATTTAAAGTCCCAGGACCAGCATACCTAAGGAAATTTAAATAGAAATTTAAAAATTGTGTAAGAAAATTTTGAAAATGAGCCATGTGTTTTTAGTTCGCGTGTATAATCCTAGCTACTAAGATAGAAGCAATCTGAGGTTTGTGTACTCTCATCTCCAAATAACCAGCAAAACAAACAAACAAGAAAACAGAAGTGAAGCTGTGATTGAAGTTGTAAATCACCAGCCTTGAGTGAGAAAGCTATGAAACCATGCCCTGGCTCAGAGATTCAGCCTCAGGATCACAATAAAAGGTTAGGAGAAGAGACCCTGGGGTGATGACTCATGCCTGTAATTCTACAAACTTGGGAGGCAGAAATATGAGGATCCAGTGTAAAGGCCAACCCTAGCAGGGAAGTCCAGAAATCAGCCTCCTGAATCAGGCCAGGCCTTGCATGAACTCTAGCTCCAGGACAAGCATACACAAAAAGAATAAAGTAAATAAATGCAAAGGAGGGTACAAGAAGAGAGGAATAACAGAGGTTTCAATAAGCCAACCATGGATGGTTCATATCTGTAATTCTAACTACTCAGGAGGCAAAATCTGAGGATAGTGTTTAAAGGCCAGACCCAGTAGGAAAGTCCATAATGTGTGTGTGTCTGTGTATGTGTTTGTGTGTGTCTCTCTGTGAGTCCTGTTGCTTGAACTTGAACTTTGCTCAAGGCTCTACTAATTTCAGCTTTTTAGTGGTTAATTGGAGATATCATCTACTTTCCTGCCCAGGCTGACTACAAACCTTGATCTTCAGATTTCAGCCTCATGAATCTACTCTGGCTCTGCATGATATTCTTATCTCCAATTAACCTCCCAAAACAAAACAAAACAAAAAAACTTGGGGTTGAGCTGTGGTTCAAGTGGCAGAACTGGGAAAAAATTTCTGGGACAACACCCAGGCCCTGAGTTCAAGCTGCAGGACAAGTACAGAAGAAATAAAAGAAAAAGAGGGTAGAAAGACAAAAGGAAAAATCAGTGACAGAGGTTGAAATGAATCAAACATTGATGGCTCACATATGTTATACCAGTTACTCAGGAGGATGAAATCTAAGGATCATGGTTCAGGGTCAGCCCAGGAAGGAGAGTCCGTGAGACTTGTATGTCTAATTTGTCACCAAAAATAAACTACAAGCTGTACTCTGGCTTATGCGGTTGAGTGCTAGTCTTAAACAGAAAGCTTGGGACAGTACCTACACCCTAAGTTGAAGTACTAGGACCAGCAAACACATTTCAAATAAACACAAAAAAAAAGATGAGAAAAAGAGAAAACTAAAGTTTCAAAATGAGCTATGGGTGTATTTCTAGTTAGTCATGTTCAAAGCAAGACTGGGCAGGAAAGTACATGAAACTCTTATCCCCAATACCCAGCAAAAAGCTGGAAGTGTAAATATGATTACAGTTGTAAAGCACTGTATCTGGTGATAAAGCTAAAAATAACTGTTTGCTGACTCAGAGATCAATGCCGAGTGCTACCAAAACAAAACAAAACACACACACACACACACACACACACACACACACAAACTGTAGGTGAAGAAAGGTCAACTGCAAATTTAAACATAAGCCTGGTACTTGTTGATCATGGCTGTAGTCCTACTCAGGATACTGAAATCTGAGGATCAAGTTTCAAGGCCAGCACAAGAAGGAAAGCCCAGGAGACTTTGTGTGTATGTGTGTTTATGTGTGTATGTTTGTGTGTGGGTATGTGTTTGTATGTATGATGTGTGTGCTTGTGTACCATCATTTGCCTAGAGCTCTAGCATTCCCAGCTTTGGGGTAGTGAACTAGAGATAAAGAGTCTCATGGACTTTCCTGCCCAGGCTGGCTTTGAATCACGGTCCTCAGATTTCAGCCACCTGATTCAGTTGGAAGTTGAGCTGTGGCTCAAGTAGCAGAACTGGGCAAATATTTTCTGGGACTGCACCCAGACCCTGAGTTCAAGCCCTAGGACACACACAGAAGAAATAAAGAAGAATAGAAGTAACTAACAAAGAGCAAGTGACCGAGGTTTAAATGACTCAAACATTGGTGGCTCACACATACTCTACTGGTTATTCAGGAGGCTGAAATCTGAGGATGATGCTTCATGGACAGCCTAGGCAGGAGAGTCCATGAAACTCATCTCTAATTAATCACTCTCCCAAAAGGCCAAAAAGTATGATATATCTCATGTAATAGAGGATACCCTTGAATAAAAACTTCTGGGACAACATTTGAGCCCCAATTTGTAGACCCAGGAACCATGTACACATGCAAAAAATGAAAAAGCAAGCAAAAGAAGGTGGTAGCAAGCACATAGTAAAGTTTTAAAATGACACAAGGGTTGGTGGTCGTGTGTATAAGCCTAACTACACAAGATGCTGACATCTGAGGTTTGTGGTATCAAGTCAGCCTGGGCAGAAACGTGATTGAAACTCTTATGCCAGTTACCTAGCACAAAGCCTTGAACTGTGGCTGAGGTGGTAAAGCACCACCCTTGAGTGAAAAAGCTAAGAAACATCTACGTGAGCCAGAGGTCAAGCTGCAGAACCACTAGAAATTACAAATAAAAAACAATAAATACAAAAGAGAGTGGAAGAAGAGAGACTGAAATCTGAGGATCACAGTTCAAAGCTAACCCTAGAAAAGCTAACCCACAGAAAGTCTCATGGACTATCTGTGTGTGTGTGTGTGTGTGTGTGTGTGTGTGTGTGTGTGTTTGTGTGCCATTCTGCAGCTTTTGTGTGCCATCCTTGAACTTGTGCTGCTTTGTTCAAGGTTAGAGCTCTACCACTCGCAGCTTTTCAGTGGTTAATTGGAGGTCCAAGTCTCATGGACTGTCCTGCCCAGGCTGGCTCTGAACCGTGATCCTCAGATTTCAGCCACCTGATTCATGCTAGGCTTTGCCTCAGACTCTTATCTCCAATTAATCATCAAAAGAAAAGAAAAGCTGGGAATTGAGCTGTGGCTCAAGTGACAGAATTAGGCAATCACTTTCTGGGACAGCACCCAGTTCCTGAGTTGAAGCCCCAGGACAATCACAAAAGAATTAAAATAAAGAAAAGGAGGGTAGAAGTACAAAAGGAAGAGCCAATGATAGAGGTTTAAATAAATCAAGCATTGGTGGCTCACCAATGTTCAGTCAGCTACTCAGGAGGATGAAATCTGAGGATCACGGTTGGAGGCCAGCCCAGGTCAGAGAATCCATGAGACTCTTTTTTATTTTGCCCAGATACTCTTATGTCTCATTTGTCACAAAAAAATATGCCACTAGCTGTGCTCTGGCACATGTGGTAGAGTGCTACTCTTAAATAGAATGGAATTGCTGGGTCATGTGGTAATGGTATGTTATGTTAGAAGAATGTGTCAAATTCTACCATAATAGCTATATCATTTTCCATCAGCACAGAAATGTACAAATGGTCAATAAAATGTACAAGAGTATTCCAAATCTTCCACATCTGTGCTCTAATGGATCGTATTTTACTTGTTACTTGTTTTTATTTAGGCCGTGCAGGCCTGGAACTACGTAGCATTAGCTAGAGCTGAACAGAGAACAATACCCTGTGCCACTTCTCCAGCCTCCAAAATCATTTCTTCTGGTAGTCTTTTTTCTCTAGGGATAAATTTTAGAGATTATATGCATTTTCACTCTTTTAAAATAAGGGTTTGAACTATCTTAGGTAGGTGCCAGCTTCCTAGCAGGAAGTCTGATGATGACCCAAACAAAATGAAACAATAAGACCTCATCTAAAGTATAATGAAGAGCAAGGGCTGGGGGCATGGGTCAATGGGTAGAGCACTTGCTTGTCCAGCACCAGGCTCTGAATCAAAACCCCAGGACTTCCAAGAGATAAAATACTTTAAAGCATTAAAATTTAAGTAAAAGTGCAGATAATAGTATGATGGACCACATGGAGGTGCACATCTTAATCCCACACTTGGGAGACTAGAAGTAGAATTCTGTAATTAAGATCAGTATTGGCTCCATAATGAGACTGCATCTTAAACAATATCAAAGACTAGAATAAAATAAATCAAACTACATTTTTAAAGACTAGGGTGTAGTTCAAGTGTAATTCAAGTAGTTTTGCATATGCAAGAAACCAATACGATGCACAAAAATTAGATGCTTTAATAACTACAATGTTCAGGGGCTGTGAAGGTGGCTCAGTGGTAGAGCGCTTGCCTTGCATGCCTGAGGTCCTGGGTTCGATTCTTCAGCACCACATAAGCAAAAAGATAAAAGCCGGAAGTAGGGCTGTGGCTCAAGTGGTAAAGCTCTAGCCTTAAGCTGAAGAGCTAAGGAACAGTGCCCAGTTCCAGAGTTCAGACCCCGTGACTGGACCCCCCCAAAAAAACAAACAAAAACAAAAAAAAAGTACAATGTTCAGTTTATCAGCACTGTACTAGGTGCCCCTTGGCTGGAATCCCTCCTGGGGAAACCTAGAGCATTTGATGCACCTGTCTTCTGGGCTGGACTAAGGGCACTTCTGGGCATACAGTGTTTTGCTCTCCATTCATTGTTCCCACTTACAACCCATTTTTAGTAGACCCCTTAAAAATCTCTCCCATCCCAATAACAGGGCCTTCTGGCTTTCAAGTGAGGTTGTCTTTCTTGGCTCTTAGGGCTCTCCACTCCTTTGTCTGGAACTGCTCTGTTCCTAGGCCCACATTCAGCAGCTTATTCTGAGAAGAGTGGTAGCTATTTTGCTAGCCACCCTATGCTCCCCCATCTCCTCCTCAAACTAGTCATTGGTATCATTATGAGTCTGCTCAGAGGGTAGAGCATTTTCTTCTAGTGGACAGCTCTCTATTTGATCACTCTCTTGGAAGAAAGAGCATCCACAGGCCTTTGATGGGTGTGCTAAGAATACATCAGTATAAACTTACTGCATAATTTCCTCCTGCAGCTGTTTACACCCCACATCCCAGTATAGATTCTGTCCAGTTTGTCTCTAGTTACAGAGAAAGAACCAGAAGTAAACCTGAAAATCAGTAAGAGCCAGAAACATTCCTCCCACCATTCTTCCTTTCTTTAACTAAATGGGTTGCAATCTCCCAAGATGCATAGTCTGAGAAAGTAAATCCTTGATCGGAAAGGAATACACTAAATGTTACACCATCTTTTCTTTTTTGTTTGGGTCCGGTCCTGGGGTCTGAACTCTTGGCCTGGGCACTGTCCCTCAGCGCTTCAGCTCAAGGTTAGAGCTCTACCACTTGAGCCATAGTGCCACTTTTGGCTTTTTTCTTCTTGCTTATGTGGTGTTGAAGAATCAAACCCAGGGCCTCATGCATGCAAGGCAAGCACTGTACCACAGAGTCACCTTCCCAGCCCTACACCACCTTTTGAATAATACTAAGACTCACCTTAAGTATGTTGATTCCAATATTTAGAGTAATGCAGCACTTAACTAAAACCACTGTCCATGCTTGAGACAGTGAAATGAGACAGGGAAAATTATTAAGGGTTGTTAAGTGGTGTTGTGTGTAAGTAGGAGTTCAAGCTGGAATCCCCAACTCAGAAGGTAAAGGCAGCTTCAGGCCTCCTTTCAGCTGACCTTTTAGCTTTGGAAATTCACTGTCAGAAATCCTTTGACTGGAATTTCACCCTGAGAGTCCCAAAGCACATGCAAACTACCCAGCTGTGCTAGCCTGAAGCCTCTGCAGTGTGAACTTCCTGCATGACTCCCTCCTGCAGCTCTTTGTATCCAAGCCTCTGCCTCCTGATCTTCCACACCCAATGAGAGTCTCCATGAAGCCCTGAGTCCCATGGCTTTCAATTGTTCCCTGGTAGAACTTTGTTCCTAAGCTGTGGACATTACTTTGGGGCCCGCATACAGAAGCATATTCTGTGAAAAATTGTGGCTATCCTGCTAGCTACCCTCCTCCAGCGTGATCTCTTCTTCACCTTAGAGGTTATGGTCTCATCATGTGGCTGTTCAGGGGGAAATCTTTCACTGCTGCTTATGAAGAAAGAGCAGCCAAGGGAAACCACAGAATCCTGGCCTGGGTCTATGCTGGCACTGTGGTCCCTCTGCAGGAAGCAGAGGGGAATGGCAGGAAGAGTGGCACTTAGGCCTCTCTTGTGAGGCAACTGTTTGTCAACAGAAAGTGATTGAAATTCCGGTGACAAGGTGGAAGTAAGCCTGGCAGGTAAACTGGCTCTCCTCTTTATAGGGACACGGAAGTTGGAAAGTTCTGCAGGAGTTGGGCATGGAGGCACAGTTGGGGGCACTTTTTTCAAGTTGATACTGCTGTCAGTCTGATTTTGCTTTTCTTTCACTAAAAGGTACGTGCCCATGGCCTCATTGAATGTTCTATCCTTTATAGATCGCTGGATATCACAGGGGTGGTATCCCATGTCACACATTACTCTAAGAATGATGGGGTCCAGCTTGTTAGGCCATGGCTCATTTGCACACACTAAACATTCCTTAAAGGGTGTGAGCCATGGGTGCTCCATTATTTGTTCAGTGTTGGGCCTCTGGTTCGGGTCCACACTTAACAGTTGGCATAATAGATTTTGTCCTTTTGCAGACAGGTGATATGGAATCCCATACCTGCCCTTCAGGACTTGTGACCGTACCTGGATCGCATCCCTACCCTCAAAAGGGAACTTTCCCGTTATAATAAAATATAAAAGGATACCTAAGCTCCAGACATCCACCTTGCAGCCATCGTGACATTTTAGCAAGAACATTTCAGGGGGGCGGAATAGTACAGCACCACATGCATGTGTCACCAACTGCCCCCAGGTGACCCGGGTGCTCAGACCAAAATCACTGACTTTGATATTGCCCTCGTTGTCCAACAGGATGTTGTTGGGCTTAAGATCTCGGTGTGCAATTTTATTCTGGTGTAGGTAGTGAACAGCACTTACAGTTTGTGTGAAGAGCCTCCTGGCTTCATCCTCACATAGGCGGCTGGATTTTCGGATCCACGCCAGGAGGTGTCCTCTAGTGGCCAGTTCCATGATGAGATACACAGACTCCTCCTTCTCTATCACCTGGTACAACCTGATGATGTGTTTGTGCCTTACCGTCTTAAAAATGTCCACCTCATTCTTTATCCGAAGTTCGGAGGACTTAACCTTCCGGAGTATTTTAACTGCCACCTTGGTGTCTGTGAGGCGGTGATAGGCCTGCTTCACTTGTCCATAGGTACCATGGCCGATGAGCGCTTTCATCTGGTATTGTTCAATGATCTCCTCCTTCACGGAGCTTACGGATGAATCTTTGTATTGTGCCATCCTTCTGCTACGATATCGGGTAGCAAGTCTACCTAAAATTAACTAAATAAAAGAAGGGAACACCTAGAGAAAGGGAAAAGAAAGACCCAAATCCAAACAACAACCCACCCCCACCCCCAACCAAGAAAATCGTCAATTTAGCTTAGAGTCAGTCCAGTGGGCACCAAGCACCCACCCCCACCCCCAACCAAGAAAATCGTCAATTTAGCTTAGAGTCAGTCCAGTGGGCACCAAGCAAGAGCTCCTGGCACTGTTAACTGACAAACGTTGGAGCACAGTGGCTTCCTATACACCTTGCGGGACCTCTCACACTGGACCAATCACAGACAGGCCTAGTGACATCATGGAGAAAAATGAACCAATCAGAGTCAGGCCCAGTGACGCCAGAGGAAAAACTAGACCAATCACAGCCTACTACCATTGATTGACACTCTATCTCTTAGGCCTCAAAGACTGTTGCTAAGGACTTCAGGTGGGCTTGAGGTTGCTATGGTCATTATCATGGCATTTCTGAAACCACTAAGACAGTGAAATGTCCTCTGACTTTCTAGAGGACTCTTGCATCTTATAAATTGCTTCTGTGGAGACACTAGGCAATAGCCTCCGGTTGCTACCTTATCCTTTATCTTGTTTCAGCAATGACATGGCACAAAGGCCTCTGCCTTTCTCAAGGACAGCTTTGTCCTACAACTTGCTCCTGAGGGGACAAGTCCATGCTGGCTTTGAACCACAATCCTCACAATTCACCTTCCTGAGTAGTGAGGATAATAGGCTGGAGCCATAGGTAGGTACTTAGCTCATCTCTCACTTTTGGAGGAAATATATATGTATGTATATTTTAGAAAGATTGGTTGTAGATACATCCTTTTAGCTCTTTAAATTTGTTTCCCTTGCTGTCTAATAGTTAATCTAGTTTCTGATGAAAAATTTGTCATAATATCATTGAAGATCATTTTTGTGTGATGGGTTTGTGTCTCTGTGGTTTGGGAGGTTTTCTGTCTTTGTTTAATTAGAATGTGTCAGTGTGGACGTGTATAATTATGTTGATTGACTTTTTTGAGCTGGTAGATTCCTGCATAGAAGGGTTCATGCTTTCAATCAAAATTGGGAAGATTTTGATCATTATTCCTTCAAATACTATGTATTTTTTCTCCCTGTACATTATACATATATACATTATGCATACGTACATTACATATTCACATTGTATATGTGAATATACTACTATAAACATATATAAGCCTACATACTCATATATATATATATACACAGTTACATGCATATATTTATTTTTCACATAGCTTCCATTTTTGTGATTGTTTATGGGAGGAAGTCTAGATTGATCCCAACTACACCATTAGAGTTAGAGTTAGAAGTTTTCCTCTTTATTTCTTGATGAAAATAAGCATTTCTTGGCAAGGATATTGAAATAGGTACAAAGCAAAGCTAGCCACTCTGTCTCTGTCTCTGTCTCTCTCTGATTTCCTGCCTCTGTCAGGTTTGTGAGCACAGGACCATTGCTTGTCAGGTTCTTCTAGTGTGTTCTGTGATCTTTTACATGGTCATGTTCTGCTTCAGTGGCCACCAGGTTTGCACCTGGAAGAGGAGCTGCTCCAAAGTCAGCCTGCATGTGGGTGCACCTGCCTCTGTATTGATGGCAGAACCCCAGCAGCTGCTGCAGTGGCCTTAACTGCTGACTGCTGACTGTGGGTGGCACAAGCACAGCCTCTTTTTTTACCCAAGTCAGAGGTCCATGGTGAGCCTGGGGTCACTGCCCATTGGTGACGGCGCTAGGAGCAAGGCTGGGGGCTACAGATGCCTCACTGTTGCTTGACTTCTGGGGTGCAACAGATGCCAAGGGTTTCTCTGGGCTCTTTCCAGAATATTAGAGCAGGTTCAGGGAGCAGACACTGAGCTCAGGGGGACCTAAACACAGAGTGGCAATGGAGCTGGGAGGGGCAGGGCTGTCCAGATTGGCAGGGGGACAGAACGTGAGCCTCTATTAGTAGTCTGGTGGCTTCCAAATGAAAAGCTAAACTTGCTTGCTACCCAGAAATGTCCCCCTAAAACTGGTTGCACCAGAGGGTAGCATGCTGGGGAGGGGCAAACTGCCAAAGATTGCAGTAGATGGACCAGGTGCACTTGGTGCTGTTTATGGGCAATTCAATGCTGGCTCTGGCAGGGGGATCTGTGGGTTCCCTAACACTGCAGATCCAGGGAAGCCAGAGCCCAAGCTGTGCACTAGACAGGCTGGTAGGTGAAACCTTGCTGGATGGCTTTGTAAAGTCTTCAACCTGGCCCACCTGCAGGCACAAGAAGCTGCCTGGCATCTCCTCAGCCAAAGACCTTGGGGACAGCAGCTCTCCCAACTTGGACATGCAGTGGGCCAGCTGGCTAGAGGCTGCTGTGGTCAGTGTGGTCCTGGAAGGTGTAGCAGGCCTGCTGCTGGAGTGAGCAGATGCCCCTTCCAAGGCTTTTGAGGGAAGGGGAGCCCCTGGAAATGGGCTCATGAATGGCTGATCTGTCCTCCCCAAAGAGGACACCACCAGCTTGTTTGACTGTTTGGTAGGGTTGGGGGTCACCCCTTGGGGGGCAGTGGTATTAGGAGATAGTGTTGGTGAGATTATCCCAAAATTAAAGCCAACTCCTGAGGGATCAAAAGGGAAAGGCTTGCTGAACTGCCCATGGCAGGTGGAGTTGAGGTGATGGCTGCTTCTGTCTTGAATGATCCTGAGGCATTATCACCAGAGGACAAGTGACCGGATGATGGCATGGAGCCTGATGATTTAGGGAATTTATCAGAAAGCCCTACTTGGCTTTCATGTCACTCAACAGGGCTAACACTGGGTGGGGAGTTTGGGCTGTAGAGATGGGTATCATAGCTTGATCTTTTTGAAGGGCTGGGGACAGCTTCTGGCAGCTGTTAGACCCTTAGGAGGTCTTAGTACATTAAGTGATTAGGTCTGGTCCTCTGAGCTTCATCCTGGGGTTGCTACAGGGCTGAGCACTCCCTCCCTGCTGCCCTGGTGCCCTCGGGACATGGGCTGGTGTCTGGCAGGTAGAAAAGGGTAGTGTGTTTACAGTTCCCTGAGCCTCACTCTGAAGGGCTGTTGTTGGCAGGAAGGATTGTGTCATTGGGAGGTCTGTGTGTTCTTTGAGAAGGGAATCTACACACTTCAGAGCCCATCTTGGCTTTCTTTCTGAACATTTAGTTTCTGTTGAAAACTGTTCTCTGAAAGGCCTAAGAGTTCTAAGGCTCCAGAGGCTTTTTAGGTCTCCAGACATGCCCAGGGCTTGTTCTTTTTCATCTTACAAATACATCTCTGACTTCCTCCTTTAGTCATGGTCTACTGAGCCCTTTGGCTCTGGCATAAATGAGGAAAGACTGGCAGGGCTGTCTTGTTGCTAAGGAAAAGCAGTCAGGCCTGTCTTGTTACATAATTTCATTTTATTTCCCAATGTTGGTAAATAAAGCTTCCAGATTGGACTTCAGGAGCTGCCCAGGGTCATTGCTCCATCCCTTTTTCCTGTTCTTATCATACTGTCATACTGTCTTTCCATTTAAATTTATTTTTACTTTTAATATTTGTATTGGTGATTTAATCTAGGGCTTCAATATGCTGAGCATAGTGATGCGCACCTATAAATTTAGCTTTTTGGGAGGCTGAGGCTGGGGAAATTGTATTTTCAGCTAAACCCAGGCAGACCTCATCTCAACAGAAGAAGCAGTGCATAGTGGTGTGTACCTTTTATACCAGGAGTGATAAGAGAGGAAAATAGGAAGACTGAAATGCAGTTGCACACCTGAGCAAGAAATGAGACACTGACTCAAAAACAGTGCAAAATTGATAAGCTGTGGCTCAATATTAGAGTGAATATCTCAAAATATGAGGTCCTGAGTTCAAACCTCAGTACCATAAAAAAGAAGAGAACCAGATATGTCTGGAGCTTATTAGAAACAGTCTTTAAAAAAAATGTTCTGATGTTCAAGCTTGAACTCTGGGCCTTGTCATTGTCTCTTAGCAATTTTTTAAAATATGTCTTCGCCCTTCTCTTTTATTTATGTATTTTATTTTATTTGGGGGGGCAGTCGTGGTGCCTGAACTCTGGGCCTGGGCGCTGTCTTTCAGCTCTTCAGCTCAAGGCTAGCACTCTACCACTTGTGCCACAGCGCTACTTCTGGCTTTTCTGCTAATGTGGTGCTGAGGAATTGAACCCAGGGACTCATGCTTTCAAGGCAAGTGCTCTACCATTGAGCCACCTTCCCAGCCCTCTTAGCAAATTTTTTGACATAAGTCTAGACTTATACCATTGAGCCACAGCCCCACTTCTAACTTTTCTGTGTGTGTGTGTGTACATGCAAGCATGTGCACACACATGCCAGTATTAGTGCTTGAACTCCAGGCCTGGGCACTATCTTTGAGCTCTTTTGCTCAAGGGTAGTACTGTACCACTTGGGCCACCACTCTCCTACTAGCTTTTGTGGTGAATAAAAGTTTCATGGACAGTTCTTGCCCCAGCAAGCTTTGAACGGAGATCCTCTGCTCTCAGACTCCTGAATGGCTAGGGTTATGGGTGTGAATCATCAGTATATGTCTAGGAGAAGTGTTCTTAAGCAGAAATAATGTAGATGAGTTGGCCTGCTGCAATTTAGGGGCATACTCTTTTTTTCTTAGAAAGAAATTCCTTTACTGGGAGACCAGAGCTTACCCTGGAAGCTAGGCAGGCAGAGGAAATACAATCCTATACCTCCAGAAGCAGGACCTTTTGCATGATGGTTGTAAGACCATCATCTTTGTTTATCAGAGCAGGTGTCCATGCTAGCCTGAAGGTAGCACTGTTTCCTTCATCAGATTTGTCTTGGTTGCATTAAATAAGAAAATTACTTGATAACACTCACCAAAGTTCACTAGAGAGAGGGGGTAATGAAGCTTTAAAGTGAGAATTTAGACACTACAGGGATATACCAGGAGCAAGGAGAAATGAGAGTTCCTAAATACTGATTTTTATGTAAACAAAATAGGGAGAATACATGAAGATATGTCAGTACTGTCTAAGTGTATCCAAGCTTTCTAATAAACTAGCATTTAAAGGAAGCATTTTCATGATACAGGACTGCTCCAATTAGATTGTAAAGCCTTGAATCCCTTCACTGTCCTCCCAAGAGAAGACAGTGTACCTCCAGCTCAGAGCAGAGAATCTGAGATACCATCCATCTACTACTGGGCAGTGGAAGACCAGTCAGACAGCTGGAGAAGTATGGACAAGCTGCTCTGCTCCTGTTTCCCACCCAGTTCTAGCCTTTGCTGTACAGAGTTCACAGCTCAGGGGAGATACTTGAGAATACTGTTCCACACTCAAGTGTGTGTGTGTGTGTGTGCTTGTGTGCATGATAGTACTCATATGCTAGCATGTGGCTTGTTTTGTACCTTACAAGTGGAGTTAACCCATTCTTTGCGAAGTCTGTTGAAAAAATTTGTCTTTCAGTGCCTGAGATGCAGCAAAGGAGGAAATGCCAGAATCCTCACCTCATAGATGAGATGGGGGCTTCTATGTCCTTTGATTTATACTAATGTCAGTGCTATACTAATCCATGACTGGTGCTGATAACAACTGGCACTTTTTGTGTACTTTGGCACTAGCTAGGTTTTTTCACATGGGTTAAGCAAATTCTATCCTCATAATAACATTATGATATAGTGTTAAGATGATACAATATATCTAACATGCTACACACACACACACACACATACACACACACACACAAACACATATTTGGCAGCAGTCATCCTTATGTAAGGTGAATCATGAACCATGGAGAAGTTCAGTGGAAGCCTCTCAGGGACCGGATCCTACAGTCAGCACCTTGGAGGAGGGACTGACAGGAGTTTGGCCAACAAGTTGGAAACAAGATGAAGTAGATCCCATGCCAGTGTCGGCCACCTGCTTGCGATGGTGAGACCCAGGATTTACTATCATAGCAGTGTCCACTGTGGCCTGGCCTGGCCTGTGCCCCCCCCAACCCCGCCTAATCTTTGGCACAGGGAAGAGCAGCTTTGTCCTTTTGGCCACATGTTGGTCTGACACATAAGGTTGGCTCCATAGAATTTCCAGAGGACAGCAGGAAGATATCTAGAAGATATGTTAACTGAGGCCAGAAAGTGCAAGGACTTACTGTAGGTCTCATAACTGATGGATAATGGGCTTTATTGACTCCCTGATCTTTCCCCAAGGCAGTGTAGCCTCTGAGCTAGGATTTCTCAATCCTACCATAGAAAAATAATCTAGTAGTGTCAGAAGCAAAGAGGCAATTAAAGTCTTTATGTAATGTTAATTTTTATTCTTGAACTACTAAAATACATGCAGAATATGTCAATTCAAGCGGCATAAAATGAGAGGTGGCATGAGCTTGACCTCTGTCCCTCTACTGTGGCTCTCTCGCTCCACCCTGGGGTGACCACTGCTGCTAGTTACTTATGTATCCATGCATCTAAACAAATTGTGCACAAAGGACAGGCTATTCAAAAGAGACTTGTTGTCTTCAGCTACTCAAGGTCCCCCAAACTGCTAGCTTAGTAGTTCATACTAAGTAGATTCACACTATGGAGATTCAAACTTCTACACACAGTTTCATGGACCTGAGCCAAGTCTGTGCTGCAAGCATATGATGAAGGTGGTAGCTCATTGTTCACCAAGGAAGAAGTCTGCAATAGCTGGAAATCTGCCCTCTGCCTTCCCCATTAGGTCACAATATCAGGTGTGAGGACTAAGGAGTTACACAGTCCTTTTAGAGGTTACTAGTCATTGGTTTGTAACCTTTGTAATTCCAAGTTTTGCTTCAGATCAAATAAATACTGGGCCTGCACAGCAGCAGCTCAAGTGGAAGTGGTATCCAGAACTTGTGTAAGTGACTCAGACCACATGGAACTGCTAAGCACTGTAAATTGTGGCTTGTTATATTGGTTTTGCACCGTGGAGTTGGAACACTACATACAAAACAATGCAGGGACCTACTTTGTTTGTTTTGGCAGTCCTAGGGCTTAAACTCAGGGCTTGGGTGCTGTCCCTGAGGTTATTTTGATCAAGGATAGATAGCACTCTATCACTGAACCACAGCACTACTTCCAGCTTTTTCTGTTTATGTGGCAGTGAGGGATCAAACTCAGGCCTTCATGCATGCTAGGCAAGCACACTACCACTAGACCTATTCCCAGCCCTTGGGTTATTTTTTTGCTCTTGGGTTATTTTTTAAATGCTGATTTTATCACGACTTTCCCACTTTCTTGCCCAGGCTGGCTTTCAACTGTGATCCTCAATCTCAACTTCCTGAGCATGAGCTACTGGTATCTGGCAAGTGGTGATTTTTAGCCTACTTTTAATTTTCCTCATTGATGGAACAGCTGAGTAGATAATATGAAGAAAGGAGAAAGAGGCAAAAAGCAAAACACGTGGATACTGGAAAAGGAAAGAAAAGTAGTACAAAAATTGGCAAAATGAAGTAAAGGTTGCAATTTAGTTAATAATAATAGACCAATGAGTCATTATGTCGAAAACAAACTTTACAACTTTGTTTCGGGGTGGAGGGGTGAGGGGTCGGCGGGGAGGATTGGTTGGGGGGGCGGGGTAGAATGGGAAGGGATGGGAAGGGGAAACAAAGGAGGAGGCTACAATGCTTGATAAGAAATGTACTCATTATCTTGCCCATGTAATTGTAACCCCTGTGTACAGTATTTTTACAATAAAAATAATAAAATAAATAAATAAAAAATAATAGACCAAGGGTGCTTTAATATTTTACAAACATACAGTGTTTCCATACCGGTACATTCCATTAACAGTAGGAGAATGAGCAGATATACAAACTGTTTACTACTTTTAAACTTTTCTGTAAATTAAACTTAAGCCAACACAATTTAAATGCTAATAAAGCCAGGTGTGATAACATATGTTTGTAATCTTAACTCTTAGGAGGCTAAATTGGGAGGACTGAAAGTTGTTATATAGGTTATAGGAAAACTATGTCTCCAAAATAAAAGAAAAAGAAAAAAGGAAAAAGGAAAAAATACTCTAACCAAAGATTTCCTTTTTTTTCTTTTCTTTTTTTCCCATTTTTTCTTTTTCTCTAACCAAATATTTCATGGATGATTTTTTTTCAAAGAAAATACCTTCCTTTTTTCCTTATTGTTAGGCATCAAGCCCAGAAAAATTGCCTATCCTTAAAACAAGTCCTTTACTACATGAGTAATTCCCTAAGCCTTTTCATTTCCATGGTGTTTTTTAGTTTGGTTGATTAGGATTTTCTTTCTTTCTTTTTTTTCTTTTTTCTTTTTCCTTGCATCTCTGTGGAAACCTTGGCATCAGACCTCAAGTTGCGATTGGTCCCCTGCAGCCATTGTGAGTGGTCCTGCAGTTCATTACAGTGCTGGGAGTTTCTGGTGACCTGCTGGACTCAGTGCTATTTTGACAATATTGTGGCAGGCAGTCGCGGCGGGGGGGAGGGCGCGGGGGGGGGGGGGGATTTTGTGTTGTTTGTGTATTTCCTTTTGGTTATTGCTCTGGGGTTTTTATTTTCTTAGCTAAGTTTAGGTAGATTTACTCCTTGCCATTCTAGCAGAAAGATGGCAGAACACAGTAAATTATCCTCAAGCTCTTCAGAGGAGGAGACCTTCACTGAACAACACAGTATGAAGGAGGTCATTGGCTATGGCAGGAGGAGATTTTCACTGAACAATATACTATGAAAAAGATCATTGGGTATGGTAGCTATGGATATGTAAAGTTGGCCTAGCACCACTTCATAGAAACCAAGGTGGTAGTGAAAAAACTCCGGAAGGAAGAGTTCAACAATTGTCAGATCAAAAATGAGATGGAGATTATTAATTAAGATTTTCCATTACTCACACATGATCAGGTCGTACCAGGTGAGGGAGAAGGATGAACACCGATACCTGGTAATGGAACTGGCCACCCAAAGGCCTCCTGAGATAAATGTGAAAATCATACAGCCTATTCAAGAACGAAGTCAGGAGATTATTCAAACAGACTGTGAGTACTGTGCATTGCTTTAACGAAAATAGAAATGCATACTGAGACCTTAAACCCAATAACATCCTGTTGGATGACAAAGGCAATGCGAAGGTCAATGACTCTGGCATGAGCATAAGGATTACCCAAGGGTAGTTGCTGAAGGACATATTTGGTGCCTTGATTTTGTCCCTGTACAGTATTCCTTCATGAAAATGACAACAGTTGCAAAGTAGACATCTGGCACTTGGGAGTCCTCTTTTGTATTTTGTGCGGATGACAAATTTTCCATTTGAATATATGAATTTTAGCCAGATACAGGTAATTGTCTTGGAGGTAACATACATTGCTCCATTCACCTGTCTCCAAAAGGACAAAATATCATCTTGAAACTGTAAACTGCAGACCTAAAGCAGAGGCACAGTTGAGGAATGTTTCCTATGTCCTGATGAGCCACTGTGTAATGAACTGAACCCTATTATTCTTGCACTCATGTGTGATATGGGGTACAGCCTGCCTGATAGCCACAAATCAATATTAGACAGGACATTCAATGAAATCATGACTATCTCTTTTTTTGATGACTTAAAATAGAATGGCAGCAATGAAAGTAAATCAGTGCCTTCACCTGTTGAAGTGTGGCCATCTCCTGCAGAACTTTCCATCTTTCCTGTCACTCTACAAAGGGGAACCCATTTTCCTGCCTGGCTTAATTCCTATGCATTGTCATCTGAATTTCAATTGTCCTATGATGACAAGCCATCAATACTGAAGAGAAGTGCCACTCTTCCATTCTCCTCTGCTTTCTGCAGAAACCCCCAGTCCCAGCATGATTACACACCATGAGTCTATGGTTTTCATTGCTCTTGAGGAGCAATGAGAGATGCTAGTAAGAGAACAAAGTCTTTCCCTCTGGGTAGCTGAACAATGAGATCATAAACTCTAGCTCAAATAAGAGACACGACTGGAGGAGGTAGCTAGCAGGATAGCTACCACTATTTGCAGAATATGATGCTGTGTGCAGACCTAAAAATAACACCCACAGGTTACAAAGAAAGTTTCTCCAGAGAAAGGGTGCAGAGCCCTCCACCATAACAAAACAACAGTTTCAATTTCAGGCTGGGGAATTCCAGCAAGAAACCTTACCTTCAGACTTGGACATTTCACCTAACAACCCTTCATCATTTTGTACCCAATGTCCAGGTAGGTGTTTTAGTACTCTAAATCTTGGAGACAAAAGGTGTAGGATGGGTCAAAACATTTAGAGTTTTCCTTTTTGGTCAAGGATTTACCTTTTCAGATGAGAACTCTCTTAGTATTTAAAGAAAGGATGGATATGGGAGGAAATCTTACAGTTCTTAGTGTTTTCAGGTTTTCTTATTGAATCCTTCAGTTTCTGAACCTGGCTTAATTTGTGATATATATATATATATATATATATATAATAGGATAATACATAGTATGCATATATCTCACAATATTAAATATATATAACTGTATATGTATAAATGTACATAATTTTGGAGATGGAGTTTCATAGAATTCTCTGCCTCTGCTTCAAGCCAACATTCTCCTCATCTCAGCCTACTTAGAAGCTAGGATTATAGACTGGAGTCAGGCAAAAGATTTCCTTTTAAATTCTAAATTCCTGTCTTTAACTTCCAAGAAACACTAGAAACTTTAAGACAATAGAATGACGAAGACAGCATAGAACACTTCACCCAGTGGAAAACTTCCAAAACTTATTTTAGACAAAAGTTAGGTGACAATGTTATTTGATCTATCCTTGAAAAAAAAGATTAATAAAGTTAAAGACAGTGTGTAAGTAAGTGGAAGGCCCATAAGTTCAAGGCTTAGTACTGGCCCATAACCATACATTAAATGAAAATTAATTTTGTAGGCCAGACCTTGCTTTCTTATCTTTTGTGTTCATAGGAGTATCTGTATTATGTGTAAACAGACTGCTCTACCAGGTATCTTTCTGGGTCACACAGTAGTTATTACATGGCTTTATGTAAGTATTGATTATAATGACATAGAGCCTTCTAATGACTTACCTACATAAACCAATTAATGTTAATTAAGCACCATGAAGAATGCCAAACCTCCATTTTTGTGCCCATCTCCATCCTTGTTCTCCCTATGGTCTCGCAGTTTATATGACAGTCAGCATAACTGAAGCTAGCACCCAGACATGGACTCGATGGCTCTGGCTGTGAGATGGCCCCAAATACAGCGAATATCAGAATTAATCAGAATTCATCAGCAGTTGTCCAAGGTGCCTAGTTGTATTAACGTCCTTGGCTTCCAATGGTCTCACCTGCCTCTGCCAGAAGCCTGTTGATGGTCTGTCACCATCCAAGCTCACATGAAGCTAAATTTCTCAATGTAGCAGCGTCAGGAGGTGGAATCTTTAAGAGAGGATTGGGTCCTAAAGGGATTCATGCCATCCATTAACTCTCAAGGGACTAAGATTACCACTGTTACAGTTGTTAAAAGCAACCTAGGCCCCTTCTGCCCTTTCATTCTAGCACATGCCTTGATGCCGAGACCCTCTGTGATGGGCTGCACCTAGGGGGCCGTGTCCCATGTGCTACCATGCTATTTAGACTTTCCAGCCACCACTATTGTGAGTAACATAGACCTCTTATTTCTTATGACGTATACAGCTTCAAGGATTTTGTTACACCATGACAAAATGGATGGAGATGCTATCCTTTTTGTCTTTTTCATTAAACAAAGGATTAAACTGAGGGCCTTACACTTACTAGGCAGATACTTTACCACTTGAGTCCTGCATGCCTCCAACCCTTCTTTCTTTTTCAGTTTGCTGAAAAAGAGTCTTGTGCTAACTTCACCCAAGCCAGCCTCAGACCCCAATCCCCCTATACCTCTGCCTCTCAGTAGCTGGGATTACAGGCCTGTGCCACTACACTTTTCCCCATAGAAGGCACTATTCTTTTGGGGAAAGATAATACAGATCACTGAGATGTGTGTGTGTGTTGTAGAACCTATGTGTTTATTACACATGGCTCCATGACTTGACCATGACAGTAAAGGAACACTGTTGCATCACCATAAACATCCCATTCTCCTTGGTAACCTTACCCACCTCCCACAACAGCTTTGTCTTCTGACCCTTGAACGTGACACATCTTACTAAGTCTTCCTTATCATTGCAAATTTTGTAATTTCATTGTACAGGTCTTTCTCATTTTTGTCAGATCAACTCCTAAATTCCTTATGGCTTTTGCTGTTTGAATATCATTTCCATTTCTTGTCTGCAGCTTAGAACTTCCAGTATGAGGCAGTAAGAGCACATATTCTTAAATTTTTGTATGATTATTTTGCACTATGTAGCTTAGGCCTGACTTACAAGCCTTCCCCAGGCCTAGCCCCTGATTCTGTATTCTGTTTGTGTGTGTGTGTGTGTGTGTGTGTGTGTGTGTGTGTGTGTGTGTGTGTGTGTGTGTGTGGTGTTGGGGATGGAACTCAGGGCCTCACACATACTTGACAAGCATCCTATCACTGGTCTACCCCTTTAATCCTACAGATATTTTAAACTACAATTTTAATTTCTTAAATACAAGGTTAGAATATTACCCATTTCTTCTTGAGAGAGTGAGATAACATGCACATTTCAAGAATTAGTCAGATTCTTCCATGTTATTGACTTTATGAATATAAATGTATTTCTAAGTCATTTAAATCCTTTTATATCTGTAGGATCCTTAGCTATGTCACCTTCCTCATGCCTTCTGCCTTAGTTTGTGTTCTTTTTTCCCTTGATAAATCTGGCTGAAGGGTTTACTTATCCATACATTCATACATCCATATAAACATACATACATACACTCACTTTTTCCAAAACCAAGCTTGTGCATCTAATGGGCTTCTTAATTTTTTTTGAATCTCATTTGACTTTCATTATTCCTTTTCTTTGATTTTCTTCTAATTTAATTTTCTTTCCCATTCTTACTGGAGAATGAAATGAAATAGCTACTTTTGAGATCATCTAAAACAGTCATTTAATGCTATAAATTTAGCTCTAAGAATTACTTTAGTAACTGGGTGCAGGTAGCTCATGCTTGTAATCCTAGGTACTCAGGAGGATGAGATCTGAGGATCATAGTACAGAGCCAGCCCCAGAAAGAAAGTCTGTGAGATTATCTGCAGTTAACCATCAAAAAGCAGGAAGTAGAGCTATGGCTCAAGTGATAGTGCACTAGCCTTGAGCACAAAAGCTCAGGGATTTCAAGCCCTGATTTCAAGCCTCAGAACCAGCATGCACTTAGGCAGGCATGCACACATGCACGCATGCACCCACGCTTACACACACACACACATACACACACATACCAACTGATTTAGGAGTGATTATTACTGTATGTATTATTACAGTGGCATGTTATTATAAAACTTTTACTCAGGTTACATACCTGATTCTCTTTAGATGATTCTTTAACCTATGAATTATCAAGTTACATAGTTACCAAATATTTCAGGAATTTTCAAGGATGTTATTGATTTTTAGTGTAGTTCTATTACTACCAGAGATCACATACAATGAATCTTCTCGGCTTGTTCTGCCTATACACACATTCCATGTGCACTTGAGAAAGATGGGTGTTTGCTGTTGTAGGGTAGAATATTCTATAATTATCAGTTTTTGTTGGTTGATAGTGTTGTTCATGTCGGCTATATATTTGCTGATTTTCTGCCTATTTATCCATACAGAGAGAGACATTAAATCTGATACTGTGCAATTGTCTACCTCTCCTTAAAGTTGTTTTGTTTCATGTGCTTTGAAGTTTGTTTTTTTCACTAGTTGAATATAAACACAAATTTCTTCAATGTCGTCTGTCCACTGTTTCTGACATCCCTTGACTACTTTACACGCTTTTTAATATTTTTGAAAACTATGACCTTAGATTCTGAGCCTTCTGAGTTCCCTCAAAACAAGAGGAACACTTACATTTCTGCCAACTTCAGAGCAATAGTTTCCTTTAGCACAGGCAGTCTTCCCTGCTGCTCCAGAAGCTGAGGGGATGAGGATGTGAGGGAACAGACAGCTCCAGTCACAGTTTGCCTGGTGCTAAGTCAATGCTTTGGGGGAGTCTCAACTTTATGTCTCCCTCCTGGTTCTTCTACCCTGTCAGGACCTAAGTTTTCTTGGCTTCTCTGCTGCTCCCCCCTCACCCGAGGCTGTCAAAAGAAAACCCCAATTTCATATTCTTTTGGATTTTGGCTTCATTGACTTTTTTTTGCTTCTCTTTTTGAAAACAACTTTCAGTTTCTTTATACATTTAAAATATCTTCTTGTCCCTGTGTATTGTGACAGCTGTTTTTTCATGGGCTTCTATCAGCCACATTGCTAGAAATAAAATGGAACTTGTTGGTTAACAATTCCAAGTTCCCACAGGTCCCTCCCTGGTCCAGAGGCAATAAACACAGTGAGCACAGCTGATGAGAACTCAGGCTGGCTTGACATCCAGGCTCTTTTACTAACAGGGAGAACTCAGCAGCTTCCTTACCATCCTGTGCCTCAGTTTCCTCATAGGGTTGAGGAGAAATTGAGGAGGGAATCAATGAAGAGCCTTACCACAAGGACAGGTCCTGGGCAGGATCATAAAGGTCTTCTCATTGCTTGATGAAAGCTGCAGTGAGCAACAGCAGCCCTTACTCAATGGTCCCCTCATTATTAGCTGGCAGACTGAATCTCAGACTCCACACAGATCCTGAAAAGCTCTGAAAGCAGTCAGCAGGTTTAGGAGCAGAAAGCCACATAAACCCCATTGCAGGGAAGACTTGAAGTGAATGTGATTTCTGTAAATCTCTCCCCCTTCTGCCTCCCTCAACTTCACCAAAAGACACGGATCTTTACAGAACTAGGATCCAGGGAAGCAACCTTGCTTGGCTGTGACCAGAAGTCTCCAAAAGGAAAAGATGGATGTGCACATCTCCACAGTGGACCCACCTGCTTCCCCACCCCCAAAGAAGAACACTGCAACATCATACTTCCTCATGACTGGGCCAATAAAATTGTGTAACTGGCCAGAGACACAATGCTTGGATAGGAGCAATGGTAAGCAAATCAACAAACTTAATGAACAAACTCAATGAACATCATCTTCTGAACTAAATTTAGTGTTGTAATCAAGTACAAGTTAAAAATTTGAAATGACACGTAATAGTACACCTATGTTACTGTACAGTAGCAATGAGCTAACAGATTACATATGCCTGCCTAACTAGGGGTCATATGACCCATAGTTACATTCTAGCCAAGACTACAAGGTGAGCTGGAGGAAAGGAAGGGAAGAAACAGGGGAAAGCTGCCTGCTCTGAACCCACTCCCAGAATATCTGAATCTATAGAGAACCCACAAAGATTTAGGCAAATGTTTTCAGACCTAGCTTATTCTGAACCAGGGTTCTCAGCTGAAGAGAAGGGCTGAAGCAGCTTTTTAAATAATATTTGAACAAAATAATCTTCAGCAAAGTGATGAATCAGAAATCATCATTGAATAATTAGCTTTCAAAATCCTCCTTGTACTGAGCCCAGCATCGAAGGCCTGTAATTTCAGCTATTCAGTAGACTAAGATTTGAGGATTGAGGTTTCAAACCCACCCAGACAGAAAAGTCCATGAGACTTTTATCTCCAATTAACTAACAATAAGCCAGAAATGGAGTTGTGGCTGAAGTGGCAGAGCACCAGCTTTGAGCAAAAAATAATGTTCACTGATACCATGAAGTCCTGAGTTCAAGCTCTACTATTGGCACATAAACACACACAAATCATTATATCATTACAAATATTTATTCTTCATACCTGCATAATCTCAAGTCAAAAGGAAATCAAACGTCAAAGGACCATCATGTTCTTTTATACTGCTTAGACTCCAACATAAAGGATGAGTCCATCAAATCAATGGAAACAACTTAAAAAGAGATTAAAGAATAGATACTTCATCCCAATACACATAGTGTGCACATTTTTACAAAGTTTATTATACTGAAAATGATGTTGCTCTTCTTCAAGCCTTGGGTTCATCAAGTGAAACTATCTTTGCAGTGAGTATTTCTAGAATAAGAGCTGTCAATAAGTATTTTAAGATTATCTTTCTCAGGTCAAAGAACTAGAACAGGGGTCCCCTGAATCCACTGTGGATGCGGCAGCTTTAACCACTGCTATCCACACTGGATAGTCAGCTGACCCAAAGACTTAGGAAAACTAAAGGAATTCTTTGTTAAGAATCAATTGTTAGGTTGGACTGTCAGTGGCTCACAATCTAGCTACTCAGGAGGCTGAGATCTGAAAATCAGTTGAAAGCTGGCTCAGGTTGGAAAGTCTGTGAGACTCTTATCTCCAATAATCTACCAACAAATGTGAAAGTAGAGCTTTGGCTCAAGTGATACAGCACCAGCCTTGAGAAAAAAAACACAGTGCCTAGGTCCTTAGTTCAAATTACTGAGGTTTGAAAAAAAACACAAAACATAGCAGCTGGGCTGGGAAGGTGGCTCAGTGGTAGAGCGCTTGCCTTGCAT
>NW_012267248.1:3256266-3263257 GCF_000151885.1 Dipodomys ordii
CTTCCTTCTTTCTTTCTTTCTTTCTTTCTTTCTTTCTTTCTTTCTTTCTTTCTTTCTTTCTTTCTTTCTTTCTTTCTTTCTTTCTTTCTTTCTTTCTTTTCAGTCCACAAGGCTTGAACTCAGGGCCCAGACACTCTTCCCGAGCCCTTTCACTCAAGGCTACCCTTACCACTTTGAGTCACAATGGTACTTCTGGTTTTTTGGAGGTTAATTGGAGATAAGAGCTGGTTCCTGTGGCTCTTGCCTATAATCTAGCTACTCTGGAGACTCAGATATGAGGATTTCTATTCAATGCCAGTCCAGGAAGGAAAGTTTGAGACTCTTCTCCAATTAACCACCAGAAAACAGGAAGTGGTGCTGTGGCGCAAGTGGAAGAGCACTCACCTTGAGGTAAGAGCTCAGGGACAGCACCCAGGCCCAGAGTTCAAGCCCCACAACTGACCAAAAAAAAAAAAGTATCATGGACTTTCCAGCCCATGCTGCCTTTGAACTACAATCCTCAGATCACAGCCTCTTAAGTAGCTAAGATTATAGGCATGAGCCACCAGAACCTGGCTGCTTTCGTTATTTTTTAGATAAGATCTTGCATCTTGTTCAGCCTTGGACAATCATCTTTCTATGTCTGAATCCTGGGTAGTTGAGTTTATAGAGATGAATAACATCAGTGTGTTGAGATGAGATTCTCACTAACTTCTATGCACACTGGACTCAAATCTTAAACCTCTCCATCTCTACCTCCTGGGTAGCTGAGATTATAGTTGTGCTCTAACATAACTGGTCCCTCAAATAGATTTAAACATTCAAAGCTGTAAGTTACAATCAGGTGTGGTGGCACATGTCTATTAGTCCATCACTATGGAAGTTAAGCCATGAAATCTGGAATTCAAGGCAGTTGAAGTCAGTTCCAGACTTGCCTGGGCTACATGGTAAGACCCTGTCTCAAAAACAAAAAAAAAAAAAAGAAGAAGAAAGAAATTCTGAGAACTGATATGGAAAGACAGCTATGATATGTAACTCAGGGAAAAAGAACATTGAAAACCAATATGGCACAATGTAATTCATGTATAAAAACATTTAAAGATGTTGATAAAATCATAGAACATGCTGGAAGAATTAATGTCAAACTGTTCCTTCTAAGAATGCAAGTAAGTCAGGAGGAACTAAAGATCATCCACCACTGTACTCTGTATAGATCTATATGGTTGGATCTTCTTTAAAGAATTATTTTTATTTTTGTTAGATAATTCTGCAAAGGAGTTATCATTCAAGACACCAGCTCATAAGTGTAATGCACCCCATTCATCATTCTCTCCTTCCCTCTCAACCCAACTTCTCGCTTCAGTTTTCTTAATTTCATATGATACGCATTGAATACAACACCACATAAGAAGAAAAAGCCAGAAGTGGTGCTGTGGCTTAAGTGGTAGAGCACTAGTCTTGAGCTGAAGAGCTGAGGGACAGCGCCCAGACCCAGAGGTCAGGCCCCATGACCGATTAAAAAAAAAAGAAGAAGAATTGAAGGAAGGAGTGAGCTTGGGAGGGATAGGGGAGAAGGATGAGAGGTGACATTGGTCAAGATGCATGGTGCGCACAGACAGCTTTGTGGAGTGGCTCCGGAATTTTGGAGAGGTTAGTTTCAACATTATGCCCCCAAATTTTACAGTATTTGTACCTCAGGTCATAATTTAGAGTAAAATACATGCTAATTTTTTGTTTCCTTCTAGAATGTGTCACATTCATTTTTGTTACAAATGCTCCTCTGGGTCTTTAAAAATAGAAGATGCCATTCCTAGTCAGATGTCAAATTCATATTTAGCTGTACCCACTAACATATCAAGGTAAACACACAAATTCTAAATGCATTGAATTCTATAGACATGTTTCCATGGGTGATACTAAAAAGCTTAGAAAGTCCTAAAGATCAGGAGTGTATCTCTCTACTGTTCCATTAAATGGACTTTGTTCAAAGCTGAGAGGGTTGACTTTGAACCACGAGCTTCAGATCTTAACCTCCTGTAGCTAGGATTACAAGCATGAGTCACCAGTGTCCGGCTTAATATGCAATGTTTTGTTAGCTTTCAAATAAAAGTATTTTCTAAGTCTGGGCATGGTGGCTCATGCCTAAAATCCAATCTAATCAGGAGGTAGAGACCAGGGTTACAGTTTTTTAGGAAAAAAATTCTTAACAAAACCCCACCTCAACCAAGAACATGGTCTGGGGGCATACGTTTGTCATCCTAAGCTGTATGAGAAGCATAAATAGGATTGTGGTACAGGCCAACCTTGGTAAAGATGTGAGACACTATGACATGGAGGAGCTAACTTTTCTAGAGAGCATGAATGAGGTTCCTGAATGACTATTCCCATCTGTCTATTGCTCCTTTATACTTCTTACTCAAAGTTAGCTTAACATTTGTTCTGTTGTATGTCAGCAGATAAAATTGTTTTCTGATTTTTCTCTTCAGTACTAGGAATCAAACCTAAGGCTTTATACATGCTACTACCCATAGCCTGTCCCTTTCTGTTTCAGAGTTTTATTGTAAAAAATTTTTATTGTAAAAAATACTGTACAGAGGGGTTACAGTTACACGAGCAAGGTAATGAGTATATTTCCTATCTGTGTTTTGGTTTTATATGACCACATATATATTTTCATTTCTTATATTTTGATGGTAAATGAGTTGAGTTTGCCAATGTGATAGTATTCGCACACAATTGCTGAATTGGTTTTATGTGTTCACCAATCATTTTTTTCAGAAAAAAATTTATTATGTTTCTTTTACAAGTCACTAAATATGTGGGTGGAAACTTCTATGAATGTCTTTTTTCACATATATTTTGTTGTAAATATACTGTACAAAGGGGTTACAGTTACATGAGTAAGGTAATGAGTACATTTCCTATTGCGCAGTTTCCCCCTCCTTTGTTTATCCTTATCCTCCCTTCCCTCCAACTCCTCACCTCCCACCCCCCTCTCCTCCACCCCCACACCTGAAGTTGTACAGTTCATTTTCAACATAGTGTCTTGTACATCTCATTGTTACAATGGGTTAACCTGTATCCTTATTTAAGCATTTTGTTTTTCCCTTCCCC
This sequence comes from Dipodomys ordii, assembly GCF_000151885.1. Lineage (NCBI taxonomy): Eukaryota > Metazoa > Chordata > Mammalia > Rodentia > Heteromyidae > Dipodomys > Dipodomys ordii. The sequence continues at coordinate 3,259,360 of NW_012267248.1, forward strand.
TCCCTGAATTAGAAAAAAATATATACAAGATGCAGTGCACCAGAATCATATACAGTGAAAACAGGGGTTATACCATGGGGGAAGAACATACCAAAGAAACAAAAAAAATCACATAGTATATTATAAATATGTTAAAAAAATAACAAGAATTTCTTGATCCTGTTAAGTTGGTACTTACTGTTGAGCCTTTCCTTAGAGAATTTATTGGTTATTCCATGAAACTAGAAGAAAATAGTCTGAAAATTTTCAGCATAATGAAATGTTTATGTTTTTCTGTCACAGAAACCTATGTTTAACTAATAGAGAACAGGAGACTGGAAAGTAGGGTGCAGAAAATGTGGTATATATACATAAAGGAATTCTATACCTCCATCAGAAAGAATGACATTGCCCCATTAGTTAGGAAATGGAAAGACTTGGAAAAAATTATATGAAGTGAAGTAACCAGGCCCAAAGAAACATAGGTCTCATGGTTTCCCTTATTTGCAATAACTAGTATATGTCTAGGACAAGCAGAAAAGGTCAGATAAGGTGATGTTAGGGAAATGAACCCTAAGATATGTATTCAAATGTTTTTTTCTTTCATGCAATTGTTTCTAACACATTTATAAGATTATTTCTTTGTTGCTTTGTATGTCCCTCCCTCACAGTATAACCCCTGCTTTCACTGTAATTGATGTCAGTATAATTTGTGGAGGGGAGGAGAAAAACAGATCGTTTAAATAGGGATACAGCTGGACCCATTGCAACAATGAGATGTACAAGTCATTATGTTGAACATGAACTTCACAACTTTGGTGGGGGGGGAGGGGATGGTGGCAGGGAAGGATGGGGGGGAGAAGATTGGGTGGAGGGAAGGGGGAGGATGGGAAGAGATGGGAAGGGAAACAAAGGCGAAGGCTACAATGCTTGATAAGAAATGTACACATTATCTTGTCCATGTAATTGTAACCCCTCTCTCTATACAGTATTTTCACAATTAAAAGAAAAAAGAAAAAAATAACAAGAAACAAAAAACCACTTGAGTCCCTATCTTGGGGTTCATTTCGCTTAACATCATCTTACATAGTCATATGTACATAGCTTTTGAACTTTTCTGCTTGTCCTAGACATATACTAGTTATTGCAAATAAGGGAAACCATGAGACCTATGTTTCTTTGGGCCTGGCTTACTTTACTTAATATAATTTTTTCCAAGTCTTTCCATTTCCCACAAATAGGGTGATGCCATTCTTTCTGATGGAGGCATAGACCTCCATCATATATACCACATTTTCTTGATCCATTCATCTACTGAGTGGCATCTAGGCTGGTTCCGTATCTTAGGTATGGAAAATAATGCTGTGATAAACATAGTTGTGCTGGTAGCTTTAGTATGGTCTTATTTGTGATCATTTGGGTAAATGTCCCAAAGTGGGATTTCTGGGTCATAAGGGAACTCTATGTGGAGTCTTTTGAGGAATCTCTATACTGTTTTCCAAAGTGGTTGAGCAAGTTTACACTCCCACCAACAATGTAGTAGGGTTCCCTTTTGGCCACATCCCCTCCAGCATCTGTTGTTGTTAGATTTGATTATAGCCATTCTAACTGGGGTGAGGTGGAATCTCATTGTTATTTTGATTCACATTTCTTTTATGGCTGGAGAAGTTAAGCATTTCTTCATGTGTCTATTTGCCATCCTTCTTTCCTCTTCAGAGAAGTTTATCTTTAAGTCTTTAGTCCACTTATTTATTGGGCAGTTGTTTCTTTGAGGATTTGTTGTTGGGGGATTTAATTTTTTGATACTAAATATATTTTAGATATGAGACCCTTATTCATTGTATAGCTAGTGAAGAACATCTTCCAATGTGTGTCACCAATTTTTTTGACTTCAAATCTTAGTAACAATTTGCATTGCTTTGTTTATCCCAATTGTTTATACATGCTTTGATGTGTCCATTTTTGAGCATATTACCTACTTTAAAATTTTCCATACCTGCTTCTATGTTTTCTTTCAACTGACTTACATAAAAAGATCTAAATTTTTCTTCAATATCAATGTGAGAAATTAGTCCTTAAAATTCCATATTTTGACGACAGATAAAAAATATTAGCTATCTACTTTCTTTGCCTTAACCTGTGATAAAAGCATTAAAATGAAGTTTTAAGCTCCAAAATACTGTTTCATCTAACAGGATGAAATAATAAGAGGAAAGTACAAGGGGCAGACTATCACCAGAAGTTGAGCCTCTGACCTAACAGTGTGTTCTTGGCTCTAGGTTTAGCAGCCCTAGAGATGCAGGTTCTACAGGAGAACAAGGATGAGCAAACTCCAAGTTTCTGTCCATCTGGCATCAAGTTTATCAGAGGGTTGGATATTCAAACTAAGAACTCAGAGAAATGTTACATTTGCAACCTCTAGAAGGAAAATAAAACTTCAAAAAGGTGTAGCAGATGTATTTTGCTTCTTCTTCTTGTTAAAATCGAGAAAAAATCCTAGATACTATAGATCAAACAAACTTATAGACGTTTTGTAAGCAGGAGAAAGGAAGGCAGATTAGTTGAGGCCTGAGGGTCTGAGTAAACACCAAGTAGTGAGTTCCTATATTTCTTCTTTGTCTCCTGTATCCCAGAGCTGCAGCTGAAAAGCTAGAAACTACAAACACCCAGACAACAACAATAAAGACTCTTCTTTCAAGCCATAGGATTGAGTAAGGGGCAGCCTATTAACATAGGAATCCTTTGATCCATAGTGTTTCTATTCCAGTTCCACAACATGGAAGAAAACTGTGACTCCTCCCCAGCTCACATCAGCTATGACCAGTGACCATCTTGGACCTTCCCCTCAGGACAGGCAATTAACCCCCACCAGGCTGCTGTCAGAGACTGCCAAATAGGAAGCCTGAACTTTTCAGCCTAATGGCTGAGAATGAGTCCCTCCACACCCATGGGGGTAGTAGGCCTCGAGAGCAGCCATGTGACAGGAATAGGATACTCTTTTCCATTCCCCACAAGGGAAATATTAGAGGAAGCCTCATGGAGAGCTGGATGTCCACTGCCATCTGGTAGGTGTGAGGGACCTCCACCTTGGGTATCAATGAGGATAACCAGAAAACCTGGATTTCTACCTTTACCTGGCATTTGTAAGATAATAACCACTACTCCTCCTGCCATCCAGGGCAAAACAAGTTCAGCTAAAACAGAGGAATAAGGAAGATTCAGACTCTCACCATGTAGGAAGGAAAAGTCTAAGGCACAATGGAAAACCATTCACTGTACCAACAACCAGAAGGATGCTTAACAGCATGAATAAAGGCAATAGATGCCAACACTGAGAATACAGAGATATTGGTTTTACCTCCCCCAAAGGGTAAAGTAGCCACAATAAAAAATGTTTACAAAGAAATTACAAACTTGCTTAAAATACATGGAAGAATGGAAAGTCTTAGCAAAGAAAGAGGATGGGGCTAAATACCGTGGTAGAGTGTATGCTCACCATGCTCAAAGCCTGAGTTCATGCTCAGCACTAAGAAAACCAACAAAATTCACTGAAGGATATCCATTTTAAGTATACAGAATACAATACCGAGGACAAGAAACTCAGCATATAAAAGCCAAATGGAGGAAGAGAGAACAATCAGTGAAATGTAATAGAGAATGCCAGACTGCCTGATCCAAATGAGATGGAGAAAGTTAACTGAGGAACAATATGTAGAGCCTCAGAAATCTGTGGGACCTAACCAAAGATCTAGTGTTCATGCCATCCTAGGTCCAGAAGGACAGAAGAAAGTGTGCAATGGAAATGCTAAAGATTTTCATGGCTGAGGGGCTGGGAAGGTGGCTCAGTGGTAGAGCACTTGCCTTGCATGCCTGAGGCCCTGGGTTCGATTCCTCAGCACCACATAAGCAAAAAGAAAAA
>NW_012267248.1:3268532-3270398 GCF_000151885.1 Dipodomys ordii
GGCTGTATTCACTTAAACTTCCTTTGTGTACCCAGAGATACTGCAGGCCTCAGTGAGCTTTGTAGCCTGTGGTTGGGACAAGTTTCCAATAGCTCTAGAGGGATGCCCTGCCCCTCTGATCTCTAAGGAGATCAGAGTAGAAAAAACAAATAGAGCACTGAGCAGGGTGGCAGGTGCATTCTGGTATTCTGTTGCTTATCTCAACATTCAGATCCTGCGGGAAGAGCAAGTTAGGCAAGCTAGGGAAATTGAACAATCCTCTGGTCTGGCCTGGTCTTAGAGCTCCCAGCCTCACCATGCAGCAGGAAGACAGCAACAGAAGCTGCTGCCTAGAAGCTTTTAGTCTCAGCTAGGAACACAGGCAATGGGGCTGGCCACTTGCCACTACCCACTCTGCCTTCCACAGCTAAATGTTTCAATGGGTCTACATCCAATGCTCCCCCTCTAGAGCTTCCTCATGGCAGAAGACACTGCCACACCAATTCCCACACTTGATTTAAGGCTTCTGCAAACTGGGGTCACACTGGCAATTGGGTCGGCCAGTCTGTTTTCACCAGATTGGCCTGAATTACCTTTAGCTTCCCTTCACTGCAAGAAGATAGGGTTGGAACTGGGGGCTGTTTCCTACTCTTCTATGTGGCCTTTCTGTTGTTTGATGCTTTCCCACATCCTGTCACCGTTCATGACTCCTAATGCTCTTCCTCCCTCCTCAGAACAGTCTGTCCTTTTTTCCCCTGACTCTTCTCATTCACAGGGTGTGTGAAATTTTAAATTTGACATCTTACCTCTAAATCTCTAATGTTTTAGTTCAACAAATTCTTCTTACAAAAAAAACTAGCAGAGACTGGTGCTGGTGCACCTATAATCCTAGCTGTGATCGAAGGATCACAGTTCAAAGCCAGCCTGGGTAGGAAAGTCCATGAGACTCTTACCTGCAATAAACTACCAACATAAGCAAACAAAAACACGACCAGGACTGGAGTTGTGGCTCAAGTGGTACAGCACTAGGCTTGATCAACAAGAAGCTTAGGGACAGGGCCTGAGTTCAAGCCCCAGGCTCAGCACACACACATGAGAGCGCGAGTGCACACACACACACACACACACACACACACACACCACAACAAACCAACAAAAAAATCCCTATCAGGCCAGTTGCCAGTATTTCACCTTGTAATCCTAGCTATTAAGGAGGCTGAGATGAGGATGGCAGTTCAAAGCCAGCCAGGACAGTAAACTCTGTGAGATGCTTATCTCTAACTAACCAGCAGAAAGTAGAGGTGTGCCACAGTGGTAGAGTAACAGCTTAGAGTGAGAAAACTCAGGGGCAGTACCCAGGTCTTGAGTTCAACCCAGTATGAGCAAAAAAGAAGGAAAGGAAGGAAGGAAGGAAGGGAAGCAGGGAGGGAGGGAAAGGAAAGGAATAAGAAGAAAGAAAGAAAGAAAGAAAGAAAGAAGGAAGGAAGGAAGGAAGGAAGGAAAGAAAGAAAGAAAGAAAGAAAGAAAGAGAAAAGAAAGAAAGGAAAGAAGGAAGATAGAGCAGACATCTCCTGGCCCATAGAAGTCTAGAAAGAAAGAAAGAAAAGTCAGAAGTCTTCTGACCTAGAGAAATCTGCACAACACAAGAAACTTCACCTCTCCAAAGCACGAGAAGACGTTTGTAGGACGGCAAGGTGACCTTTCCACCAATAATTCCATTCACTGACACTGACTGGACACTTATTTTTTTTTGTCTCTGATTTGTCTCTGTTCTTTGGTTTCTGGTTTGGTCCTTCACAAATGATATCTGAGACAGGAAGTTGAGGGTGGTTCAGTGCTATAACTGGAGGGCTCCCTGCCCACCCTTTCCCCTGAAGAAGCTGAAGC
>NW_012267248.1:3270448-3285282 GCF_000151885.1 Dipodomys ordii
AAAAAAAAAAAAAAGATTTTCATGGCTGAAAGGTTCTGAAACATGACACAATACATAGATCCACACATTCAAGAAACAAGCAAAACCCAAGCCAAATAAACTCCAAAAAATATGCACACCAAAACAAAGAATAAGTACATCCCTACAAAACAAGAAAAAGAAAACCCAAAACATTGAAAAGGAATTGCAAAGGAAAGTATTGCTTATGGGGAGAAAGCACACATGATTACGATGACAGATAAATTTTGAAACCGTGGTGGCTAAAGTGAAGTACTTAACAAGTGCTGGAAAAAAATAGAAATGTCAATTCAGAATCCTATACTCATTTCCTTCTGGTACATCTGGAAATATCACGACATTCTCAGAGGAAAAGTAAAAGAATTCATTAGTCTAGAAGAATGGCTAAAATATCCAATGATAAAAGAAAACACCTGGGAAAATCAGGGAGGAAGAATACATGTAGTAAACTACTAATACATATTTAGCCTCTGTCCCTGATTTGATTCCTGATATCTCCTGTAATATATCTAATAAAGATATCCTTGGGGCAATGGCTACAAGAGTAGCCACTTCATAACAGAGACTGGTGACCAGAAAGACGAAGTCCCAATTACAGAGCTAAAACCGTGGGTACCCCCCTTAAAACTGCAGGAGAGGAGACGGACTGGCGATTGATCACCAATGATCAGTGTATTTCTAAAAATTTTTATTTATTTCTTTATTTTGTTGGTCGTGGGGCTGAAACTCGGCCTGGGTGCTGTCCCTCAGCTCTTCAGCTCAAGGTAAGCATTGTACCAATTGAGCCACAGCGCTACTTCTGGTTTTCTGGTGGTTTATTGTAGATAAGAGTCTCAAACACTTTTGTGCCTGGGTTGGCTTTGAACCGTGAGCCTCAGATCTCAGCCTCCTGCGTAGCTAGGAATTAGGGAGTGAGCCACCAGCACCCAGCCAATGCTCAGTGATGTAATCAATCTTGTTGACATAATACAACCTCTATAAGAAGCCATAACCACTTGGGTTCTGACATTTTGGGGGTTGGTGCTCCAAAGGGACTGAGAAGGTGATGTGTCTAATGAAGGTGCGGAGATGTCACCCCTCACCCATACTTTGTGTTATTGATGCATCTCTTCTATCTGCTTCATTCTTATATTAATATACTATTACGATTTTTTTGGTCTAGAAATCTTTTTACCTCCTGACTTTGAAGGATATTTAGGTTGTGTTTGTGCTATTTGGGTAGTTTGTTACTCATGTACTTTCCCTGTTATTGTTCCATTTTCTTTGGTCTGTGTATACTCCCTGAAGGTGATTATGCATCTTTTCTATCTGTGGTATCTTTTGCAGGTTTTCAGCATAATAATATGTCTTGGTTGGATGTGTGTGTGTGTGTGTGTGTGTGTGTGTGTGACATGAATATGTGCACACACATCTATATTCTTTGCTATATAACATATATAACATATATTCTTTGCTTTCATAACATATGCCATAATTTATGCACTACACATGCGCCTCTGTTTTGGGCTCCAGATGCATTCAGTGATACTCTAGGCTGCTTGACTTCCGCCTACACAGCTCACTTAGGCTCTCTTCATTATTGTTTCTCTTTCTCTCGATGCAGCATTTGGAACAGTCTTTAAGCGTTCCCTTTGTACTATGAATCTATTAAGCATAGTGAGTGAAATTTTTACAGCTGAAATTCCATGAACAGCATGTTCAAGTTCACTTTGAAATCCTTGCACATTGAGGGATTTTTAAATTAAGCACCATTTCTGGGCTTGCCAGCACTGGAACTAAAAAGGACCACAGGTTTGCAGTGCAGCGTAGTTCACAATAGTGAAGTAGCCCTGACATATATGTTGCTCTACAGAGACCAGAATCTAAAGCAGCAGCACCACACCAGGCCATGGCCCAGCAAGGACAGGTTTGTCACAGGACCTTCTTGCATTAGAGAGAAGTCTTTTGACCACTTTGGTTGTACTATTCATATTTCTTAAGGCTGTTTTCTTTTTCTTTCCAACTTGTCAGGCATACAGCAGATCCTCTACAAGAGACCCATTGTCTCTAATCTCATTCTCTAAAAGTCTCCAAGTTTAGAGCTGTACATATTAGACCAAATAAATGGGGGTGGATTTTCTGTCAGACGTAGATTGAAACTGAAAGGTATCTTAGAAGTAGCCTTTGACAAGGTTCTGATTTGGACAGTCTGGTGTTGATAAGTCCTGGGTTTGTGACCAGCATTCTGGTCTAATTCTGAGGTGACACTGGGAGAGAATTGGTGATAGGACATCACAGACCACTGTGATTTCAAACTCTTGGCAGGTACATCTCCGTTCATGGATGCACTAACAGCCAATGGAACAACCAACATACAGACGTCTGTTACAGGAGTGACGGCTGGGAAAAGGAAATTTCTTGACGACAGAAGAGACCAGCCTTTTGACAAGCGGTTGCGTTTCAGTGTGAGGCAGACAGAGAATGCCTACAGATACAGAGATATTGTCGTCAGGAAGCAAGATGGCTTCACCCACATCTTGTTATCCACAAAATCATCTGAGAATAGCTCTCTAAACCCAGAAGTGAGAGATGCGCCTTGCCATGCGCTTTGTGCTTCTCCACGCCTGCTCTGCTGAATGACTCTTTATGCTCTTCTGAAACCTCCTTCTGAGCTGGCCCACAATGTGCCCAGGAGGTGGGAAGCAGAGGGAACTTGGCAGCTTGGCTGCTAATCACTCTGGCTGCACTGACATGGGGCAGTAGGCATGTGCTGGGCATCTGCTCCATTCTACTGGTGTGGGATCCAGTGGGAACTTTGGCTCTTACCAGGAGGAGGCAGCAGTGCCTCTGTGCTCAGGCCACCTCCCAGGTCAGTAGCTATTCATCTGCAGGGGTTGCAGCTCTCTAGATTATTTTGTTTGTACAAGATAACAATGACCAGGTTCTGTCCTGTGAGGAGTTTCCCTGCCATCTTAGAACACCGATGGTCTTAGGGTTGTGGCAGAGCACACAGCAAGGGGCTTTCTGAGCATGTTCATTGTCTCGTACTTGAAAAGGCAGCTTGCAAAGGCCAGGGAGACTGTTGTTGAAGAGATTGTTGTTCAAAAGCCAGTGTTGGAAAGGCTCTAGAATTAGACACACCTCAAGTTGCCCTGGGACTCACCAAAGTTTTAAGTTCTAATGTTGCTTGTTTTCCTTTGTACACAGCTGGAGTAGGTTGTTTCCAGACAAGAAAAGAAAAATACAGATGGGCTGTGGGCTAGCCACACTCACAAAAAGGAAGTTGTTCAGGACTTGGTCCTTGATACATTTTTAGACTTCAGTCCCTTCACTGCTGAGTCTTTTTAATGTTTCCAAGATAATTGTAAATGATTTAGTGCCCTCTCACATTTTCCTTTCCATGAGGGGCTTCCACTTCATGTACTTAGGCACCAAGTCATTTAGGTTTCTGTCCTAAATTTAAAAAAAAAAAAAAAAAGATTGTGACTGGACTCACTTTTTTAAAGTGGTAGAAAGTGCCATCTGCTGTTCAAACTGTAGAAATACACAGTCCTGGTAACCTGAAGAGTCAAAAAGGCTCTCCATGAAGGAGAGGCCTGGGCCTTTCCAGTCCTGTGCTGTTCTTGATGTTATGTATTTACAGTGAACTCTGTGCCCAGCACCTCAGTGTCTGCTTTCAAAAAATAAGCAATGTGCAAACTGTTTATTGTTGTGCTAGGCGAAGCAAAGAACATTTATCTGGTGGTGCATTTTTGTAGTCTAGGTTGTTGAGTAGTAAAATGTTTATACAACTCTGTACCCAAAGTGCTCCTTCTCACTGGAACTTGTGATGACTTCCAGGTGATGAAAAAAGTCCAGAGTGCCTTGAACACGGCCGCTGCTGGTGACAGCAAGCTGGTGCTGCTCAGCGCAGTGGGCAGCGTCTTCTGTTGTGACCTGGACTTCGTCTACTTCATAGGGTGTCTCACGGACAACAGGAAACACCAAGGTGGCAGATGCAATCAGGTGTGCAGAGTCAATGTGTTTGAATCAGTGCTGGCCTTGGTTTTCCAAGTACTGGCTCTGAAGAAGACAGTCCTGCACAAGCTTCAAGGACTGTCATTTAACTCAACTAACTCATCTGCCTTTTCTATGGGTCTGACATAAATGACTACTTATCAGAGGCAAATACCTCATTTTAAGGCTGACACCCAGCACATGCTCAGGCATGTTGGCTAAGAGTGCTCTACAGATAATGCACAGCTGTCTGGTACTTGTGCTGTACCTGCTGACCTCAATCCTGAAGTAGAGATGCTTTCTCTACCAAATAGTAACTGCTATTGCTGAGCTCTAAAGTAAACTTCGTAGGTTTTGTGACAATTACTCTAGAGCACATGGAGAGAATGTTATTTTTAGTACATCCAGTACAGTTTCTTCAAGTTCAGCCTAGCAACTTCGGTGAGAACTTGAAGATATGCAATAGAAATGAATGAATGTCTCTCTACTCTCCTTCATCAGCCTAGGAACCTTGTGTTCACTTCTCCCATCTTTCCTGATTTCCAAGTGTTTCCTATATGACAGGAAAGAAGCCATACACTTAATACATACACACAATTTGTTTCTTTTTTGTTTTGTTTTTTTTGTTCCAGTCGTGGGGCCTGAACTCTGGGCCTGTGCGCTGTCCCTCAGCTCCTCAGCTCAAGGCTAGCGCTCTACCACTTGAGCCATAGCGCCACTTCCGGCTTTTTTTTCTTTTTGCTTATATGGTGCTGAGGAATCGAACCCAGGGCATCAAGCATGCAAGGCAAGCACTCTACCACTGAGCCACCTTCCCAGCCCACAATTTGTTTCAAAATCTGTATATATTGTATAGGTATCTAAATCAAGCTAATGAACACATCTTATATCTGTTTTTGTGGGTTCTTATATTACTACGATTTGATTGAACTCAAAGCCTCATAATGGCTAAGCAAGCTATCACTTGATCCACATTTCCCTCCCCCTTCTAGCTTTAAGTATTTAAAGTATTTTTTGAGCTTTTGTGTTCCCTCACCTATACCTCTCACATAGCAGGGATTACAAGCATGAACCACCAAGCCAGAAGTCTTTGTTGAGATAAGGTCTTCTTGCTAACACTTTGCCTAGACTAGCCTTGGACCTCAGTCTTCCCCATCTCTGCTTCCAGAATAGCATGCCTATGGTTTGAAATGTTATAATTCCATTATTATTCTGGGGTCTCTAATTTCAGTTTTGTGGTGTGGTACTAGAAGGAACTGCCTTCTTCCTTGACTTGAAATAAAAGCCTTGATCAGTGGACAGAATTTTGCTGTAGACAATTAGAAAATCATGTCTCTGTGTGTGTATGTGTGTGTGTGTGTGTCTGTGTGGAACTGCTCATTGTTAAACCAGGATGAATTACATGAATTTAAGCCTCATGTTTTACACACACACACACACACACACACTCACACACACCATTGTCTTCTGTGGTGACGTTGTACATCTTCCGTGAGACCACCTGAGTCCTCTCCTGAGCCTCTTGGAGCTTCTCTCACCAATCTTGCTGCTCTTCAGCCTGCTCCTCCCTCCAGTGTCCAGTCACTGACCTGGACAGTGCTGAGGCTTGTCCGACTGGGATAAGAAAAAGAGAAAAGATAGATCCAGACATTGAAGTAGAGAGCTCATCTCGTGCACTTTGAGCTGACTTTATAGATGCTTGTTTTCATCAGCTCCTCACTCCTGTTTCTCCTCCCAGCCTCCCACTTTCCTGCTCTTCTCTGGGCTCAGCTGATATAGGAAACAGACACATCCTATTTCTGTGAAACCTGCGTTGCTGCTGCTTGGAGGAAATGTATTTTTGTCAGTGAGAATTTTCCTTAATGTAATAGGGAAGAATCAGAAAATAATTAGTTAGAGCAGTTTCACTTAAGCTTTCTCTTACTGTTTATTTAAATTAATTTTATATGGATAAGATGGACTTTACACACACACAAAAATCTTTCTCTGCATACAATTTTTTTGTTTCTGTGGTGTCATGTCTCAGATTCCTTAAACCTTTTGAGGCAAAGATCCTCATGTAGCAAATATCCAGAAGGGAAGAGAAGCAAAGTGAAAATGGAGGCCAACTAACACCTGACATTGTCCACTCGCTAGTGCTGCTGTTTCCACTATTGGAATTGATGATGGCTAGTTTGCAGATTCATTGTCATGAAATGGCTGTTATATCATTGATAAAAACTGAGTGGCTAGGGATCCATTTATAACATTGAGCCTTTGATGTCTGCATACTAAGTGTCTGAAGGACCCAAGAGCAAGCTCCTCTCCATGGAAGGGAGGTCTCTTCTCATAATGCAGGGAGATAAGATGGGGAGTTTCCAAAGGAAGAGGCTATTACTCAGCAGTCCTAGATTAGAGGATTTGACCTCTTCCTACTCGATCCTTCAGATACTAAAGCTCAATAAACTGAGAAAGACAGCAAAGGAACTCCTAATTTGGTTTTTCTTGTCTGGTTTCCCCAGACAATTCCTACACCCTTCCATGAGGGTCTGACTTGATATCTGACCTTGTAAATGTTCTTCTCAGAAAGAATGTGAAGAGCCTAATGCTGAAGTGATTCCATCTTTTTTTTTGGAGGGGGGTGGTCCGGTCGTGGGGCCTGAACTCTGGGCCTGGGCGCTGTCCCTCAGCTCTTCAGCTCAAGGCTAGTGCTCTATCATTTGAGCCACAGCACCATTTCTGGCTCTTTTTTTTTTTCCTGCTTATGTGTTGCTGAGGAATCAAACCCAGGGCCTCATGCATGCAAGGCAAGCGCTCTACCACTGAGCCACCTTCCCAGCCCTAAGTGATTCCATCTTTAAGCCAGTAACCATCTTGTGAGGTGTGAGTCATAGGATTGACCATGAGCCCGACCCAGGAGTAACACAAAGAGAAACAATTCTGAGGCAACTAAGGACATAAACAATCTTTGGAAAAACCACAGGAATTTCCTCCAGATGCATCAGTCAGGCACTGGGTGGCCATACAGGACACGGTGACTCAGTTGTCAGACAATTCTCATCAAGAACAGTGTTAACCAATCATGTTTGCCCAGCTTGGCTTGCTTTAAATGTCAACCAATCATGTAATTTCTCATGTAAATGATCCTTAAAGTTGTTTGTTCAATACTATAAAAACTGTGCTGATTCTATGCTCAGGGCCTCTTAGCGTCACCGGTTACCGAATTGGAGGAGGACCAAGTTTGAGCTTGCCACTTACATTGATCTTGGTCTCTGGTGGTCTTCGGGGGGTGGGGGTGGGAAGAGGGGCCTTCAGTCAGGTATATCAAATTCTATTGAATAATAATGTCTCCAAAGACTAACTTTGTGGCAAATCTTTTCTTCCCTATGTACCTAACATGGCCTTTACCTCAGTTCATAGATAATCCAATGGGAACATATGTAAATTCAGTATGCTACCTTGTACATGTTCCAAGGTTTGTCAGCTTTAATTTCTTTGCCATTCCTGGTCTTGACCTCAGGGCCTGGGCACAGCACCACTTCTGTTAAGTTTGAAAATATACATATAAAAACCAGGTGCCTGGTTACTCAGCAGGCTGAGATCTGAGGATTGCAGTTTGAAGCCAGCCCAGGCAAGACAGTCCATGGGACTCTTATCTCCAATAAACTACTCTGAAAAAGCCACAAGTAATGCTGTGACTACTTTGGTAGAACACTAACCTTGAGCATAAAGAGGCTCAGTGACAGTACCCAGGCCCTGTGTTCAAGCCCCAGGACTAAGAAAAGAAAACACATATACCTAACAAAAGCTGCACACATTTCCCTCTTTAGGTCCATCAAGATCACCTACCTCTGGACATACTGTAGCTGGACTTTTATAGTTCATGATTCCATGCCTTTGTGGTCTTGGGATGTCTCTCCTAACAGGTCATTTCTACAAAGCTTTGGTGAGTGGCTGTGTTTTAACAAACTGACTTTGTGTTCAGCTCATGTTTTACAAATGAGTTCACACATCATCATGGCCCCTTCCTCTGAGCAGGGGTGCTGGTTAATTTAACATGGATCCCTGAGATAGAGACATAATTTCATTTGACATTATTTTCATTCCAGGTAAAAAATAATAATATCAGTTATAAAACAATGTATTAATTAGCCTGTTGAAGTTCTGGTGTTCATTTTCTTCATAGACTTTGTATGCAGACATTTAAAATAATATATATACAAATATATCACGGGAAAAGCATGGTATTGAGAACAGTTTCGATTCTTTTGTATTCATGTACCAAAGCTTTATCATTAAACCCCAGTGCCATCTTTCTAACAATGCCTTAGGTTTTTTCATTTAGAAATCTTAGATGTTAGTGTAGATTGTTCATTTAAAGGAATTAATTCTTGGGCTAGGAAGGTGGCTCAGTGGTAGAGCGCTTGCCTTGCATGCATGAGGCCCTGGGTTCGAGTCCTCAGCACCACATAAGCAGAAAAAAAAGCCAGAGGTGGTGCTGTGGTTCAAGTAGTAGAGCGCTAGCCATGAGTTGAAAAGCTGAGGGACAGCGCCCAGGCCCCATGACAGGATCCAAAAAGAAAAAAAAAAAAGAATTAATTCTTGCCTAGTGCAAAACCTTACCAACCTTGGGAGCATATGACAAGGCTGAGGTGAGGGCGGCCTCACCTCACAGACTGCACCTTACACCAGTTGCTGGACTCTGCATCTGTAAACCCTGTTCTCCTGTGATCCTTATGCACTTCCCAATCTCCCTCCTTGCAATACAATCTAGCTGGGTGCAGGTGGCTCACACCTGCAATCCTAGCTACTCAGAAGACTGAGATCCATCCAGAGGATCTTGGTTGAAGACAGCTCAAGCAGACAAGTCTGTGAAAATTCAGCCTCCAAAATAACTAGTGACAACAGGACTGAAAGTGTGATTCAAGTAGTCAAGTGCCAGCAAACTAAGCAGAAGGCCCTGAGTTCAACTCCAGGTATTTTTCTTGGTGGTGGGGGGGCATGCCCCCAAGGCGGGAGTGGATGTGGCACTATATCCCACTTGATAGGGTTCAGAGAATTGGATAGTAGGAAGTGACTCAAAGGCTGTTGTCAGTTAGGCCCAGGATTAGAACGCTGCAGTGAAAAGCTGTAGTTATTCTGCAATGGTCAGACTTAAACTACCTAGAAAGAATCACATTATATTTATGTAGGTGTAAGTTTATGCTTTGCTCCACTGTGTTAAATCAGAACGAGAAACTACCTCTGAACACAGCTCTACAGTGGGGAGGAAGAAGCAGATTCCCAATGTAGTAGAGCATCAACTTCCCTGGAACTGCAAAGCCTGTAAAACAACTCCAGCACAGCACTGGCTGTGTTTAATGGGAAGTTCTTGTCTTCTGTCAAGGTCACCTTCCCCCCTGCCTGCTTTGTTCTCCAAGCTCCTGTGCAGTGGCAACCATGAACACATAATGGGATACAAGCATTGGGGTGCTTTCTGATCTTTCTTTCCAACCTCATGTCTTAAACTAGGCTATATCCATGTCCTTGTGGCGATTTAGTCCAGGTTATATGACTTTAGGAGATACCTGTTATTTCCAGATTCACTGTGTGAAGCCTCCTATCAGGTCAGGTCAGATCCATTAGTCCATTACTCTTCAGTCAGCCCCAGGGTGCCAAGTTTGTTCCTGAGTTTTCTCTTTACTTGGTCACAAGAAGTCCATGAAGTCAGCAGGATCCTTGGGTCTTCAAAGAGAGAAAAGTGGAAGTGCTGGATATAACGGTAAGAGGACCCAAGAACCACTGCAGATATCAAAGCAGTTTTTGCTATGTCACCTAGAACTAGTGGCAGCAGCCAGCCCCAGCATGACATCCAGGCTGTGGTTAAGCCCTTACAACCTGCAGCAGGTAGATCCACAGTCTACAGCTTCTGGGAAGAAGCCTTAAACAATGTTAGTTTTTATGATTTGGGCAGTTTTCTTCTTGGTAAATTGCATTGTAAAATACATTTTTTCATCTGCTCACACATGCAATGTTTTTTACTAATTTCCCATTTTTTATTTTAGAAATTTTGTGAATACTTTCATTCAGTTTAAGAAGCCTATTATTGTAACCTTAAAGGGCTTAGCCATTGGATTAGGAGTGTCCATATTGCCCCTTTGTGATGTGGTTTGGGCTAATGAAAAGGCTTGATTCCAAACACCCTGTACCACCTTTGGAAAGAGTCTAGATGGCTGCTCTACTGTTATGTTTCCAAGATTATGGAAGGCACAGCTGTGAGAATCTTGGCTAAAAATTATTTCAGACAATGTTCTAAAGAACTGTGGTTTGGCTGTTGTTCTACTCAATGAGTCCATCAAATCTCCTTGGTTGGTGGGGCGCTGTGATCCTTCCCAGGAGAAGAAGGCCATTCCTCCCATGCAGAGCCCCCACATCTGTATAAATCACATGGATACACAGTTTTCAAACAGGAATTGTGCTTTTGCTTCACAATCTAAAAGCTGCCCTTTTAAAGTGGCAGTGAGAGGCCATGTAGCAGTCACTCACACACACCTGTAATACTAGCTTCTTGGGAGGCTGATACCAGAATTGGAGTTTGAAGCTAGCGTAGGCAGAGAAATCCAAGGGATTCTTATCACCAGTTAGCCGGGAAAAAGCCAGTAGGGGAACTGTGGTTGAAATGCTAGAGTTCCAGCCTTGAACAAAAAAAAGCCAGTTTAATAACCAGAGGCCCTGAGTTCAAACCCCAGTACTCACACACATCCATCACACACATTCCCCCCCCCCGTCTATTTCTCTCTCTCTCTCTCTCTCTCTTACACACACACAAACAACACATACACACAAGCAACGAGAGCAAAATTGCATAGGAAACAGAAGTGGGGAGAGAAGTTCAGTATAATTTTTTGGTTCATCTTTTTAAATATTTAAATTTAAATATTTAAGTATTTAAATATTTAAATCCATCCATGATGAGAGCTTGTGTTTATATTGTAGTTTGTGTTTTCTCAATTACATATACCTTGTTCCTTAGTTCTAGAAATAGATTGAGAGAGTTTGGCACAGAGGAGAATCTTCAGAGATTGAGCCCTGTTGAAGTGATGGGCTGGATATCAGATTGGACAGGGCAACAAATCAGGTTGTTGTGCAAGTCATCAACCTCCATCACTGAGTGCCGATAGTTTGACTTGGCCTATTGCCATGATGCTACCTTTGTACCCATCAGTGTGGGGAGTGCAGGAACGCCATGTGTCATGGACAATGACTGTAGCTGAGGGAGTTGCAGAAGGAACTGACAGCTGGAGCAGCAGGGGGTTCACAGCTAAGCTCATCCTCTGTGTCACTGGGACCTACCTCCTGATGCAGAAGCCTCCAGGCTCTGGGAGTCTCTCTTCCTTGGGGACACTACAAGGTAGGGAGATAGACTGTACAATTTCAGGCAATTTGGGGGGCAATTAGATTACAATGAAGAAGAAAATGTGTGTCTTCTCTCTGTATTTGCAAAGGGTACGAATAACTGTAGGAGAGAAAGCTGGCAAGCACTGCTGAGTCAGTAGGGTTGAGAAGGAAGGCGCAATGGAGCTGGGAGTCCCATGTGTAATCCTAGCTACTTAGGAGGCTGAGATTTGGATGATCACTATTCAGAGCCACCCAGGGCCAAAAAGTTTGTGACATCTCCACTCAAGCTAGGGACACATATCATCTTAACTACAACAGGAAGCCTAAAATAAGTGAGTCCAGGCTCACAGATGCACCTGCATAGGAAGCAAGACCATATCTGAAAAATGGCCCGCAGAAAAAAGGAGGCTAGCTCACCTACCTAGCAAGTACAAGACTCTGTGTTCTAACCAGTATCACCAACAAGTGTAAGGCTTGGTGACTCGGTGCCCTAGTGTGATTCACTGAGATGGCTGTAGCATCTGTTGCTCTGTGGACTGCCAAAGAGGAAGATTCTATCAACATCTCTCAATCTACACCTACCAAGACAGCAAATGCTTGGTGGAACCCCTCCCAATGGCCAAGGACAGAGGGGTATGGGGAACTGTGGGCCCTCAAAGAGGAGGAAAGCAGGGATCTGCAGGACCAGATGGACTCCTGAGTGAGAGAAGGGCAGAGGGAGGCTCTGGTGAGGTTGGTATGGGTTTGTGTTTAGTGACTAATATGGCTTCAGTGGAAATGTTCTGGCTTTGATTACTATGTTTTATGACCTGTGAATTGAGGGAGAGCTGGGTCCAAAATTACTCTAAATTCTAAGTTGTTTTTGAAAACTGAAATGTGGAGAAGTTGATAAAAGAACACAGCGTTCCCCCACCCCCAGTACTGCCACTGTTCTCTATAGATGTAAATCCTGTGGCCACTCCTCTGCAGGTGGGTACTTGTCCCCTGGGAGCCTCATGCCACATCCCTGTGTGCTGTTCAAACCAGAACACCTGCTGTTGGGCAGGGAGGATCAGGAAGCTCTGCTGCCCTCATGTGCCAACAGTTCTTCCTTCCTTTGGAAGCTCAAGATATTACAAAGCTCTGCAGCACCCTATCAGTGCTATGAATGGGATCCTCCAATACTGGTGCTTTGCCTGCATTAGGCCCCCACACCTCCAGACCAGCATTTTTGGGACTTCTGAGGACTGGAGGGCAAGGCAGGCAGGCCTGGAGGCAGAACCTGCTCCTATTAGAGCAGTGAGTTTGCCACAAGGAGATGACAGGCTGAGAGCCTTGGAAGTGAGCACAGTGGCTGAGCCTTGGTACTCTCCACTGACAAGCCAGGCATTCACTGACCTTCATATGCTAGCCCTCTGTGTCCACCAAACCATGGCCACTTGGCGTATGTGTCTGTTAGGCCAAGAATTGAATGACTGGCAACCAAGACTGGCCAGTGCCAGTGGGTTCATATGGTTGACCTGTCCCTTCATGAGTGTTCCCTGGTAGATGTGAATGATGTAGCAGTCTACCCTCCTGGTCTTCCACCCATCCCTCCATTCATCCCTCAGTTCCCATACCTATGCCTTACTTGTCCAGGTCTCTGAGCAGCAGTCCAGGTTAACATGCAGTACTGTTCAGACCCCATACTTTGACATCAGGTTGATGACCAGTGTAGCCCCATTTGGGGTTATTTTCCTCCTTTTCTCACTACTGGATGATACTGTAGGTAAGTTGCTGGTCCCCTTATCAGCTTGCATGCCCACACTAGCTGACCATGCTCAGTCATAAGCCATTTCTATAAGCCCATAAGGTCTGAGTGAGTCTGAAAGTGTCTTCCCAGAAATTCCCTGCCAAGTTTTAGGCTCCTGCCTTTCCTTCATTTGTAGCCTGGCAGACTTTCCTCAGGCATATTATTGAGTTGTTCTGAAACTTGGCCAGCAATCTGAGAAATCTACAAGGTGGACGCAGTCTCAGCCTCCTGCTTCCCTGATACCCAGGAGTCCCACAAGGACAAAAGGGCATTCTGCTCTCACCTGTGATGGTAGCAGGCCAGGTCTCATAGTGCTCTACCTGGCCTTGAAGCGGCCTTCCAGCCCCCAAATCCCTTTCTACTCCAGCTTGTCACCAGTTTCTCTGGAAGCCAAAATGGATTTTGGCACATGGGATTCGGTGGATTATGTGTCACGATCTGTGGCAGATAGGGAAGGAAGAAAGACCGTATCTGTGCCCACGGAGCCCTACCTAATTTATGGTAGATCTTTAAGCTCATCTTTAAGCAATAACTCACTGGGATTTACTAACAATTAACTGTCAAATCTGGCACTAAAAATCCTTATTTCCAGGAACATGTTAAGCTCATTGTAAGCAATAATCTGGGAGTGTGTGATGTGCAATGGAATGGGAGGATGAAGGTCAACTACAGGAAATACTAAGTAAATTTGGACAGGCAATCACCATCTACCCAAATGGCATTTTGGAAATGGAGCCTTTGTGTTGAATGTTGTCAGATGTAGAATTCTTTTTTTTTTTTTTTTTGCCTGTCATGAGGCTTGAACTCTGGGCCTGGACGCCATCCCTCAGCACTTCAACTGAAGGCAAATGCTCTACCACTTGTTCCACTGTGAGCCACAGCACCACTTCAGTTTTCTGGGGTTAATTGGAGATAAGAGTATCAGAGACTTTCCTATCCAGGCTGGATTGCAGCTGTCATCCTTAAATCTCAATCTCCTGAGTAGCCAAGATTATAGCTGTCAGCAACTGGCGTCCAGTGTGTTTTGGTTTTTTAACATTATGTTGTTGGATTTTTTTAAATCTCCATAGTTGAATTTCTTGTCCTGGTCTTGACTGCTTTACTGCATTTGTTTATTTCTGTCCTCTGAGTTAGCTGTTTTTTTTTTAATTTAAGCTATTAAATTCTTTGATTCACATATCAACCTTTACAATATCTCTGGATTCAGTAATTAAATAGTTGTAAACTTTCAGGGTAGTCATGTTGCCTTGCTATTTTGTATTGCTTGTGCTTCTAAGTTGCAATTGACACATCTTCATATGGGTTTCTCTTCCAGTTTTATCTTCTTAAAAAGAGCTGGAGGGGAGGAAACAGTATGGGAGTTTGAACTCAAGACTGCCTACTAGTCTGGCACTCTACAACTTGAGCTATGACTTCAGTCCTCCTCTTGGTGGTTATTTTGAAGGTGCAATGTAAAGAACTTTCCCGTCCTGGCTGGTCATAACTACAATCTAAACCTGGTGAGCTAGGATTACAGGCTTGAGCCACCTGTGCCTGGCTGAACAGTTCTTTTGAGAGCTCAATCAGTGCCACTCAAGGAAAACCATCAAGACAGTACTATCCCAGTTGAGGCTGGTACTATATACTGGCTGAGATGGACTGGTCAAGGGCCCCTCAGGTTCATGGCTGTATTCACTTAAACTTCCTTTGTGTACCCAGAGATACTGCAGGCCTC